>NW_027202270.1:75071097-75671097 GCF_024711535.1 Dipodomys merriami | reverse complement strand
ACAGAACGTTGACTAACACACAATAAATTTGAATTGCAGATCAATGGCAACTATTTTTAGTATAAGTATATTCTAAATATTGCATAGGGCATTTTTTATAGTTTAAAAGACCCCTGTTTTATTTTGGTTCTCTGGAATTTAACTCAGTATCCTGCACTTTATTTGCAATCCTAATTTCAGATAAATCAGCTGTTCCTCACAAGATTAGAATAATAGTAAGACTATAAAATCGACCAGATTGCACAAAAAAGCACACCCATGTTGATTTTTCCAGTAATCACTTGTCTGCCACTCTTGGTATTGCTCTCAGCAAAAAAGGGACTGGCCTCTCTGAAAATATCACTAATTATTTTACGGGACAAGAACAGAAACCTACTGGCTTGTTACACTATCATTGAAGGAAGCAGTGGAAAGTATTGGAGAATTGTTGCGATTTTTAAATGCTGTTGGGGAACAATTTTGGGCATGCTGTCCCTGAAATCTCTCCCTGCAGCAGCATTCCAGGCTTGGTAATTGTATAATCTGAGTAAACAGAAGTGTTTGTCTTTGTCAAGGCTTTCACCTCCTCCACTCTCACTAAGTTGGAAAAATATCAGTGTCCTTAGCAGCAGGTGAAGAATGGGATGTCCGCTCACTGGTCACAAAAGGCCAAAGTAGATTCATTTTCATTTGGTGACCATGGATGTTGAAGTGGTATAAAAACCTTTCATTTGGAATGACTCTTCTCTTCATGTATCCTTTGTCCCTCACCCTCAAATAATTATTTATGGCCCACATACCTCTGCCCCAGCTATTAAAATGGAAGGACAAAGGATACACCTGTGAATTGCTCCAGCTAGCCATTTGAAAGGCATTTGTTGGAGCAAATTACTTTGCTGTTTGATTGCTATGGTGCTAGTACTTTCCTGACGCCACACAAAGGGTCTTGAATTGTTGTATCTGTGCCTGTTTTTTAAAGGTTGAGGAAGAGGAGAAGCACAGATAAATAGTATGTGAGAAGTTTGAGATTCTTTTCTTCAAGCTTTGCTTTTCATCCAAAAATATTTATATTCAAATGGGAGGCCTGGTTTTTGTAGGCGAATGCCAACCCCATAAACTCAGGATGTTAATTTTCATTTCTGTGGGGATTGGAGATGATTCATGCTTTGCAGGAGTTAGACACACCAAAGCATTTTCTATTAACACCTGGAGATGACTGCAGAGGTGAAAGGCAGGTCTCGTAGAAAGAACGGTATGCTCTAGGGAGGAAAAAAAATGTCGTTTTGTGGGTTTTTTCTCTCTCTCTCTTTTGTTTGTGTGTGAAGATCAGATTTTTTTTCCTTGAGAAATAATTTCTATCTTGTTGCAAAATGTCACTGCAAAAATCTATTTGAGAAAATAGTGAATCATCCTTCTGTTGATTTTTTTTACTGTGTTCATAAAAAATATCACCTTAAGCATGTAGTGAAAATTAAGAGAAAATGAGCCATTTCACCTGTTTTTTTAATGATCACTTCTTTCTTCTCATCACTTCTGTGAAAGTAACAAAGGAAAACTCCTTTGACTAGCTGATTAAATAAATAACTATCTTTTTAGTAGAAGTCAAGAGAATTGAGGGAAAAAAGGGGCAAAATAAACAGGCACTTAAGTCTAATCATTTCTCTGGTAGCATCTGCGTCTTGGCAGGTGGGAGCCAAGAAAGCAGAATTTATTCTTACCGTGGCAATGGTTGTGGTGTTCTTGCTTATACCCTATTTAACTTCTAACTCTAATTGGTTATCAGGGAGCACAAGAATTATTAAAGGGGAAATAATGATCATGGAAACATAGATCAGATAATAATACTAGTGATTATCGTTATCATTAATCACCAACTATTGAGAAGACTGTGCTAAATGCTATTTATACTTTATCCCATTTCTAAACATCTAAAACCATATCAAAATACAGCAGTGATACTCACTAGACTCTGATAGAAATAAACTATTCAACTTGGAGGTGAGGGGAGTTGGGGGGAGTGGGAGACAAGGAGGGGGTGGGGTGACACCGCAATCCCTCTATACATCACCTTTACAATAAAACTTTTAAATAAAAGGGATGATGGAGGGTCCAATTTGTAGGTAAGGAAGTGAGTCAGGAAGAAGAAATAACTTCTGCTAGTTCTGCAGTTATGATATAGTACAGCCATAATGTGAACTATGGTGCTCTGATGTAAAAGCTGAATAGTTTAATATCTCTTTTACACAACAAATATATGTATTGGTATAATATGAGACACATGTAAGATGCATCCTTGTACCCCTACTGGATTTTGCTACCGTTTGGGGTACCACCTTTTCAAAGTTCTGTTTTGAGCCTTGATTTTTAGATCTTGAGAAGTCAGAGGGGATGTTAATTTGGGAACTAATGCAATGCACATTTTCCAGAGCCAAGAAATGAGAAGCAAGGTAGACATACACAGCTAGGAAAGGCAGGTGGCAAAAGAACAAAGCACATTCAAGAGGGTGTCGTGGGTCAAAAGTGTAGCCCGTGAGCACAAGGAGAAAAGGTGCAAGACAGACCCAGAGCACTGGCCAAGCACATATCCAATATTCCTTCCATTGTTGGTGTCAGGACCTGTAGGTGCTTGAGTCAGTCTTGTTAAAGAGTGAGTGAAAGCAAGGTTCAACAAACTTAAATTATCCTCACAGAGAGCTGTTTTTATTTCTTCCACCTCTATGATCTTTGCTTTGTGAGTATGAGCATATGATGGAGGATAGGGGTGGCTATTGAAACAGGAGGTTAATGGGGATTAGTGACTTTCAGATAAGCACATGGATTTCCTCACGGGGAAGTATTGATTTAAGATCTTGCATATTTCAAGAATATTTTTGTTTACTTGGACCACATAGGGAAAACACCTTTACCCACTTTTATAGGCATTGATCAATTTTGATAGTGGGAAATATCAGAGCAAAACCATATCAAATCCATAAAACTTGTGGAGCAAGTATGATACCAGGATGGACCCCGCAGAAGTGAGATCCACGCTGAGAGCAGTGGACACTTAGTGGATAGGTACCAAGGGAGATCTGTAAGACAAACTGTTCACCTCACAACCTTGATGGCCCATCTCTGCCAGGAACTATGCCCATCAGCCTACTAGGTTTATGAGGATTAGTAGAAGTATGGGGGTACCTCCAGTACCTCCTGTGAAAAACCAACTCAACCATCAAAGATTCAGAAGGAAAATGGCACAGAGGCATAGCACTATCAGCATGTGTCTTACTATGTAGAATATATAGGCATATTGCTTGTGTACAGAGGCCCTCACCCTCCTGTATGATGGTTAGTGTGGCAGTGCACTGACAACCGTTCTGCAGGTGAACAGTGATTGGGCTGTGACTCTGTAGCAAAACTGGACTTGACTCCTCTCCGCCCCCTGCCTTTAAGAAATTAATGTCTAGTTTCCACTGTGCCAAACATTGGTGAGAAGACAGTATTGTGTTGTTCAAAGGAGTGATGTCTGCCCTACTAAAGCTGTATGCTTTGGAACCTGTACTGGATGAGGCCCAGAAATCCTTGCTCTAGGCACCATGCCACAATCACACTGGACTTGGACTACTAGATGGATAGAAAGCTCCAGGGAGGAAAATTCCTGGATAGCTGCCTAATGAATATAGTTGTAGAAAATTTAGGACATGATATCCTCTTTGCCTTTACTTTCTTTGCAATAAGAATACTGAATAACAGCTCTGTTCCATTGAGTGTTATATGATACTGGAAATGTCCTCTATCTGCATATCTAGTGAGACAGTAACGACTAGCCACATGTAGATATTGACCACCTGAGATGTGTTAATGTGACTGAAGAGTTGAATCTCTATTTTTCTGAGACAGTCTTCCTGTGGAACACTAGTAGACCTCCAACTCTTATTCCACCTGCTTTGGCCTTTTATGTACAGAGATAAAAGGGATGTGTCATCATATCCAACTCAGAAATTGACATTTTATTTCTAGTTAAGGTAAACTGAAATAATCACATATGGCTGGTGGTCACATATTACATAAATCCCTATTGGAATAATTTTCTCATGGTATATAGATAAATGGTGTTTATATATATGTATATATATAGCATTCTTTTTAACAAATTTTTCTCTATATGTACATATATACATATATATAGATTCATTCCATTTGAGATTCTATCAAATTTACACAAACCTGTCACTTTATTATATATGAATTATTGCATAACACTCTGGCATCATGATTTTCTTCACATTTTATAACAGAAAACTCTGTGTGTGTATGTGTGTGTATATGTGTGTGTGTGTAAATATATACACACATATGTATGTATACACACATGTACGTGTGTGTGTTTACCTTGTAAGTTAGCAATGGAACCAGGGCCAAACCCAAGCCTATTTCTAAATCCCAGGGGCATGCAAGTGGATCATGACTCTCTCAGGTAAGACTCAACCTCAACCTTCTTGTAATCCATTGGCGATATGACTGGATGGCCTTAATGTGATTCACCCGTAAAGTGATATCTGAAGCAGGGGCTTGACATATGCAATTTATTTGGAGAAGTGACCTCTGGGAACAGAAATGAAGTCTAGAAAGTAAAACATGGAAGGAAAGAAGCCAAGTTTTCTCTGTTACATTTATTATTGAGGCCATTAATGTGACCAGCTCAGGCTCAATCCTTCAGGGCCCTCCAAGGAGCTCTGTGGAAGTACCCATAAGGCTCTCTCACTAAAGCAGTGAGAATTTGTCCACCAGCCACTGTCCCCACTGGTCAAATACTGTAATGAAGTGTCAGCTCCTTTACAATGGTATACCTGTATATGTGCAAACATAGGGTGAGTGGGTTGCCAAAGGGACAGAGAAATCATGGGAATAAAGCAAGGGACACAAGGTATACAGGCAAGGCACTATCAAGTTATTCTCAAGTATACCTGACTCCCACCAAAAGAGCCAAGAAGCTGAACTGAGAGAATATGAGATGGGACGGGGCAAAAGGGAAGGACTAAGTTGCATAGCTGAATGTAAAAATGAGAATCTGAAGAACCTCCAAGGCCTTGAGCAATGTTTCCATTAAAATGGAAATAAATGGGTTTGAATTTTTGATGCTTTCTTGAGCATAGTGACACAGTAGCAGTGATTTTGTGCATCATACATGGCTCTGTTTTAGTAGGAGCCTTGATTTTCCCGATGGCTCCATCTATTCCTGATTGACTTCATTGTGTCACCTACAGGGAATGATTTGAGGAAAAGCATCAGCTTTTAAAAATATGTTTTACAGAATAAGGTTTAAAAGTGAATCCATAACTTAATGAATCCAACCCCATGTAGAAAGTTCTTTTAAAAATTACTATTATCTCATTTTACTTATTATGAGCATGGCACAGAAGTTGAGAGCATTTGCCTGTGAAGTTAGATGGCTGACTCCAGATCCTTGCTCTACTATATCCTAACAGTGTTACCCCTGGAAGACTATTTAACCTCTCCAGGTCTCAGTCCTTTCTTCTTGAAGTAGGGATTATAGATTCTATTTTATATAGTTCTGGTGAGGATTAACTGACTCAACCTAGGTAAAAGTCTTCTAACAATGTCTGGTACATGGAAAGCACAGCATGCATGCTTGCTGTTATTTGTACATTTGTACATTAAGAGTAACATGGTGTCTGGTACAGATAAAGGACTCTCCCCTGGATCAGTGTGCCTGCCTGGGTTGAATAATGTCTCCACTGAACACTCCATCCTTTTGAGATTCATGCTTTATTTTTTTAGTCCACCACCTTCCCCTCTTTTTCCATTGTTTTTCACTTGATCAAACTTTGCTAATTTCCTTTCTGTGTTTCTCATCTCTCTCCAATCTTTAAATGTTGGAACATTTCAAGTCTCACTCAATCTTTGGGTATGTTCTCTTCTGTAGCAACAGTTTTTCCTAGATAATCTTATTTAGTCCTTTGATTATAAAACTCATCTGTGCTGATCATACCTAATTGCCTATTTCTAACTCTGCTCTCTTGCCCTGAGATATAGGCTCCCAAATTCAGTTCCCTACTTGACATCTTAATTTAGTTAATTGTTAGAGAACTCAAGCTCAGTGTGGTCAAAAGAATCATTGATTTTCCTTTGTTATCCAATAGAACCCCTCTTCTTTAAAACATAATCCCCAATTAACTCATTACTCAAACAAACTCAGTAATTGTCTTTTCCTCATATTCATCATCCAAGCCATGGTACATCTAAAACTCTCCGGCCTGAGATTTTTTTCTGTAAAATCACTACTAGTATCTCCATGTATGACTGAATAGGCTGTACATACTACATATGGTAGTACCCTACCACCAATGTAATAGGTGCTGTAAACTTGAATATTTATAAAAAAAATTGTTAGCCAATGGTTTGAATGTTTTATCTTCTGAAAACACTATACACTCAAGACAATCCGCTAGCATCTGTAATTACAATACTTTGAGGAATAGATACTTCTTAATTGTTTTCAAGAAATGCTATAAGAACTAGCAGTCTTTAAACACTGCTACCATAATCTCTTGCTCAGATGATCAAAATAGCCTTCTAATTTGTATCCAGTTTCTTTCTTTGCCTCCTCTGTAGTCTTGTTTGCCAGATCAGTTGAGATTATTCTTCTTCTTAACTCCTGTCTGTTAGTCATCTGTTGCTGAGTAACAAATTATGAACAAAATTAGTTTTAAACAACATAAGATTATTATCTCACAATCAATATGAGTCAGGAACTTAGGAGAAGCCTCTCTGGGAAGTTCTAGCTCAGGATACCTCCTGGGAACGAAGTCAGAATGCTGACCAGGGAAATATCCACCTGAGTGAAGCAGCTGGAGGACACATGACTATTCACAGAAGGCCTTACTTCTTTTTTTATGTTTTTTATTGTGAAAATACAGTAAAATTTTGTGTCCACATAAATGTCTAAGAGTTAGAGTCTTTTTTGTATGCTTTTTATTGCGAGAATACTGTACAGAGGGGTTACAATTACATGAGCAAAGGAATAAGTACATTTCTTATCCAGCATTGTTGCTGCCTCTTTCGTTTTTCCCTTACCATCCCATCCCTCCCACCTCCTCAACTACACCTCCCCACCCCACTCCCTAAATTGTAAAGTTCATTTTTCGACATAGCGTCTTGTACATCTCATTGTTGCAATGGGTCAATCTGTATCCCTATTTAAACATTTTGTTTTTCCTCTTCCCTTCCCCAAATTATACCAACATCAAATACAGTGAAAACAGGGGTAATACTTTGGGGGATGGACATACAAAGCAACAAAAAAATCACATGGTACCTTATAAATACATTAGCAACAATTGCAAGGAAGAAAAAACCCACATATGTCCCCATCATGGGGTTCATTTCGCTTAACATCATCTTATCTGACCTTTTCTGCTTGTCCCAGACATATACTAGTTATACAAATAAGGAAAATCATGGGACCTATGTTTCGTTGTGCCTGGCTTACTTCACTTAGTATTATTTTTTCCAAGTCTTTCCATTTCCTAACATATGGGATGATGTCCTTCTTTCTGATGGAGGCGTAGATTTCCATGTATATATGCCACATTTTCTTCATCCCTTCATCTACTGAGGGGCTTCTGGGTTGGTTCCGTATCTTAGCTAGGGGAAATAATGCTGTAATAAACATAGGTGTGCTGTTAGCTTTAGTCTGGCCTTGTTTATGATCATTTAGGTAAATGCCCAAAGTGGGATTGCTAGATCATAGGGGAGCTCTATATGGAGTCTTTTGAGGAACCTCCATAATACTTTTCAAAGTGCTTGAACACGTTTACACTCCCACTAACAATGTAGTAGTGTTCCCCTCTGGCCACACCCTCTCCAGCATCTGTTGTTACTAGATTTCTTGATTATAGCCATTCTAACTGGGTTGAGGTGGAATCTCAATGATATTTGATTTGCATTTCTTTTATGGATAGAGAGGTTGAACATTTCTTCATTTGTCTATTGGCCATTCTTATTTCCTCTTCAGAAAAGTTTCTCTTTAAGTCTTTCACCCAATTATTTATTGGGCAGTTGTTTCTTTGAGGGTTTGTTGTTCAGGGATTTAATTATTTGAGTTCCCAGTATATTTTACATATGAGACCCTTGTCCATTGTATGGTTAGTGAAGATCATCTCCCAATCTGTGGGCTTTCTATTGATCTTGCTAGTTATGTCCTTTGCCATGCAGAAGCTCTGTATCTTTATGCAATCCCATTTGTCCAACCTTTCTTTGATTTGTTGTGTTTTGGGGAAAATTTCAGCCTGTGCCAAGGAGACCTAGGGTTTCTCCTATTCCATCCTGTAATGTTTTCAGAGTGTCTGCTTTGGCTTCAAGATCTTTGATTCATTTGGAGTTGATTCTGGAGCAGAGTGATATATAAGGATTTAGCTGTAGTTTTCTACAGGTGATTAACCAAGTTTGCCAGCACCATTTACTGAAGAGACTGTCTTTCTTCCATTCTATTTTTTAACTTCCTTATGGAAAATTAGGTGGCTAAAGGTCTGTGGGTTCATTTCTGGGTTTTCAATTCTATTCCATTGGTCCTGAGGTCTGTTCTTATCCCAGTACCAAGCTGTTTTGATTACTATGGCTTAGTAGTAGTTTGAGATTTAGTATTGATATTCCTCCAGCATTGTTCTTTCCGTTAAGGATTGTTTTTGCTATTTGGGGTCTTTTATTGTTCCATATGAATTTTTGGATTGTTTCTTCTATTTCCTTGATGAATGAGGTTGGAATATTGATAAGCATCGCATTGAATGTGAAGATAGCCTTGGAAAGTATTGCCATTTTCACGATGTTGATCCTTCCAATCCAGGAGCATGGGAGGTTTTTCCACTTTTTAAGTTCTGTGTTGATTTCCTTTTTTAAGATTTTAAAGTTTTCATCATAGAGGTCCTTCACTTCTTTGGTTAAGTTAATTCCTAGGTATTTTACTTTTTGTGGGGCTATTACAAATGGAGTTGCTTTCCTGATTTCAGCCACGTTCTTCTCATTGTTGGCATAAAGAAAAGCTATTGATTTTTGAGGGTTAATTTTATACCCTGTTACTTTGCCAAAGTTTTGAATCAGCTCGAGTAATTTGGGAGTGGAGTCCATAGGATTCTTTATATACAAGATCATGTCATCTGCAAAGAGGGAGAGTTTTACTACATCTTTCCTTATTGGATCCCTTTTATGTTTGCGTCTGGTCTTATTACTGTAGCTAGACATTCTAATACTTAATTGAAGAGAAGCACAGAGAGTGGACATCCTTGTATCGTTCCTGAGTTAAGAGGAAATGGCTTCAGTTTTTCACCATTGAGTATATTGCTGGCTGTAGGTTTGTCATATACAGCCTTTATGGTATTGAGGAATGTTCCATGGATTCCTAGTTTTTCCAGAGCAGAAGGCCTTAATTCTTTTACCATGTGAGCCTCTTTATGGAGCTGTCTCTGCATTAAAGCAACATGGCAGCCATCCTTTCCTTGGAATGAACAATTAGAGAAAGTAGACAAGGAAGTAACTACAGTAATTTTGTGATGTAACTCATTGTTTTCTACCCAGGATGAAACACACACACACACTCACACACACTCACACACACACACACACACTCACACACACACACACACACACACACACACACACACACACACACACACAGAGCAGTGAATGAGTGAATGTCTGAACTGGTTTGGAGACATTTTTATTATTGCAGCCACAGAGAGAAGTCCTTACTGGCATCTAGAGTAGAGAGCAGAGATTCTGTCAATAATTGTATAGTGCTTCCCACAACAAAGACTTATCTGGTCCAAAATGTCAATAGTGTCATGGTTGAGAAATTGTAATGTAGCCTCAGAAGTCACATTTCTTTGCTTCTGACATTGGCTTTTGCTCACACAGACAAATTCTGATATAATGTAGAAGGGAGTAAGTACTGGGAGATAGGGATCAATGGCAGTCAGCTTTGACCACCACCACTTTGCCAGCAGTGTTACCTTGCATTTGGAATGAAATGTACACTACTTGCCATGGTATTTAGGTTCTGACTCATTTGGCCTCAGTCTCCCTCTCCTATCTTAACACCTACCATGCTGTTCCTCTTCTATTACGCTCCAGCCACACCAGTTTTATGTCTCATGCATAGAGCAAGCTTGACACTATTTAAACCTTTGTCCTTTCCTCAAATCATATCTCTTGAGCTTTAGGTGAAAACTTGCTTCTTATCATCCAGGAGTAGCTTAATGTCTCCAATTCGCATTGCTCTACCCTCACATCCCTTGTCAAAGCTTAGGTTTTTTCTTGATTGACACACGGATACCCTTTATCCCATAATCTTATTTTATTTTGCTCATACACATCACATCTAAAGTTGTTTGCGTGTCTACACGTTTCTTTCTGTCTCCCCCTATAAAAACAGAAGCTTTACGAGGGCAGGGGCTTTGATTCAAGAGTCTAGGGAAGTACTTAGTGTACAACAGATGACTGATGTTTGCTGAATGAATCAATGAGTATGCCTTCATGTTTCGAGTATTACATATGACCACCTAGTAGATTATGCAGGTGAATTTCTTCAATATATAGACAAAAGATAAGGAGAAAAAAGTAAATTCCTTTTGAGGTAACCTTTTATGGAAGTGCCAGGGAAGACCTGTACATACGTTTCATGTTGTTTATCCTGTTCTGTGGCAAATTTGCCCATCCAAATTCTCTTCTTTTTAAAAAAAATTTATTGTAAGCACGGCACTGGTGGCTCATGCCTATAATCCTAGCTACCCAGGAGTCTGAGATCTGAGGATTGTGGCTCGAAGCAAGCCCTGCCAGAAAAGTCCCTGTGAGACTCTTACCTTCAATTAACCACTGGGAAACTGGAAGTAGTGCTGTGGCTCAAGTGCTAGAGTGCTAGCCTTAGCACAAAGAGGCTCAACGATAGCTCCCAGACCCTGAGTATAAGCCCTACAACCAAAAAAAAATATTGTAAAGGTGATATACAGACGGTTTACAGTTACTTAAGTCATGTAGTGCATGAATTTCTTTTTGAACAGCGCCACCCCTCCCTCATTTTCTCCAATTTTTCCTCTCCAGGTCCCCTTCCCCCAGTTCATTTCCAACACCGTTGAATTGGTTCACTCTTGGTCTCTCTGTTCCTGTGTTTTTCCTTCCCCTTCTCAAATCAGATAAACTTATTATATACAAGACAAAGGGTACAAAAATCAGAAACAGTGACAAAAGGGAATAAACCAAAGAAAAAAGAAAAGAAAGAACTGCAAACAGCACAACAAAAAGCTTCTTGTATCCATTTCTTGGAGTTCATTTCAATGAGCATCATTTTATATGATTATTTCTCTATCATGGGGCTTGGACTCAGGGCCTAGGTCTTGTCCCTGAGCTGTTTTTGCTCAAGGCTAGTACTCTACAACTTAGAGCCACAGTGTCACTTTCAGTTTTCTGGTGGTTAATTGGAAATAAACTCAATTCCACATCTCAATTCCTGAGTAGCTGGGATTACATGCATGAGCTGCCTATGCTTGGCCAAATTCTCTTCTTTTACTTTCTTTTACTTTTTGTGGTCTTGCCATAGACTTTTAGGAAAGTTAAAGACTTCACTTCTGGCATAAAGAAAGATTAAGGAATTGGTCATCTGACCTCAGCTTTGTTAATCTAGTACCAGAGCCATTATTACTAACTGGCTAAGGAGTCCCAGAAGTTGGTTCCAGCTATATCAATCACTTTTGGCCTTTGATTAAATAACTACATTTTACACAGTAGGGTAATCTTCTATGCAACCTTCTACGCAAATAATTAAAAGCCAAGCCTACTGAATTATACTACAATGTTAGTAGAATCAGTCTGCAGAATTCTTCCAGTCCTTTGGGTGTTTTGAATTTATGGACTCTCTTTATTCTGAGTTTACTTGTGGACCTGGAAGTCTCTGGAGCAGTGATTCATGTAACACCAGTACAAGAATCACCTTCAGACATATCACAGCTGAATTCCTAAACCCTCAAATCTTTACTCAAACTGACAGTCTTAGAAATATCCAAGAAAAGGTAGATATTTGCCCAGAATAAGCTGTCTCTGGAAAAGAATCAGCTATGCACAGTGAGGAAAGGAATTCAGTGAAGAAAGAAACACAGTAAACAAAGAAAGAGTCCTCGGGGATGACGGGCAGACTGGTCAACACTGTCTCAACATTATCCCGTTTGGACTCAAATCATTACCCTCACAGTTTCAGACTTAAGAGTTCAATTAGAAGCCAGAATCAATGCCTGTGGATTCCCATTTGTTGATTGAGATCTCTTAATGTCGGACTACTCTGTGAGAAGGTTTGGGAGAGAAGTCATTATGAGCATTTGAAACCAGAGTGTGAAAATACTCATTTGCTGGGCATTGGTTAGTCACTGAGATGATCTCCCTATGCCATGCCAGGAGATAGACTAGCTCTACTTGAAATAACATAATTATAACATTTGGCACAAAATGGAGTACAACATAAACAAAGTTCAAGAATTCAAGCACATCAGGAAGATAGAAAGGCAAAAAATTCACTGTAGGCATCCTAGGGGAAATTGGAATAATGGAGTCTGAGATGTCTACAAGTAGTATGGCTATAAATGGCAGCTGCCTCAGGCAGAAACGTTTATTACAGGGATGGGAGACAGCTCCAGTGGCACATCTGTGTAGGTGAATGCATCAGTACAAATTTCTGTCCAGATTCCTGGGTCATGGACTTTAGGGAGTCTGAAGATTGGAAGGCACAAATCAGAATAGAAATTACTAAGGTTTGGGAAGAAGGTGATGTAAAAGTAAGCTCTGATTTGGGTTTGTTTTTCTTTCACTAACTAGAAGGTCTGTTACTCAGTAATGCTGAAAATCATCGAACAGTTCATGGTATGCTAAGAACATTCCAAGTCTTTCTTATCAGAAAGTCTCATGGCCTAAAATTCTGAGGGTTTTTCCTAGGAAAATTGAGTATATCTTTTTCATTTTATTTCTTGAGGGTATTAGCTGGAAGATATATCTGGTGGCAAATGAGAAGATACACTAAAACCATGTTTGGTCAAACATGCACCACCGAGAAAACCACCAAGTTCAGGTCACATGAGTTACACTCTTCCATTTTCCCTTTAGTAGAGAGGAAAAAGCTAGATAACTTTTATGATTCCTCACAGGTTTAATATATGAGATTGTTCCAAGTTAAGTGAAAGATAGAATTACTGAGCCAAACATTCTTGTCCCTCTTATTTGTTCAAAAATATTTATTAAGCTGTAATGATGAGCCGGGAGCTATGTGAAAACCTAGAAATTTAAAAGTAAATGTACATGGTCTCTACCCCGAAAGAGGTCGTTTAACTTAAATTGTGAGGCAAATGTGATTGCTGTACCACAGAAAGCACAGTGGAATGCTTTCCATCCCAAAGCCAAGGTTTGAATGGGAAATATCCTTTTGTTTATTTAGCTGCTGAAAGAGCTTGTTTCCAGATGAAGTCTCTGATGCTTAAAAAGAATAATATCAAAACTTCTTTGCTGTGGGACTGGGATTTGAACTCATAGCAGATACTTGCTCTTCCACTTGGGTAATGCGTTGAGCCCCATTTGCTTTATATTTTACGTAAGACCTAAGATTTTTCCCCTGGCCAGCCATGGACTGCAATTGTGCTACCTTGGCCTTTGATCTAGTTAGGATGATAGGCATTCCAGCTTGTGTCTTAAAATAGGGACTGGTTAACTGTTCCCCAAGTTGGCCTGGACATCATGGCTTTCTGCATAGCTGGAATGACAGGCATATACCACTGTGACCAGCTATTGGTTGAAATGAGGAGTAGGTGTCACGAACTTTTTGTCACAACTGGCAAACCACCATTTTTCCAATCTCAGCCTCCTGCAGAGGGAGCTTTTGAATGCAACTTCCTTCATTAATCTGGTAGTTCTCTATTTCCCATTTATTCGGTATGTATTCCATCCTTCAAAATAATCCACAGCTTTTGCTTCTCCACAATACACTTTATTTTTCTCCTCTTATCTAGAACTCAATGAGCCCAACCTGTCATGCTCTGTTGCTGATGTTGCCATGGTGAATTATGGCAGCTCTATGAATTCTTTGCTGAAGAGTAACTCCTATCTTTCTGGAATCATTTGTGTATTTCTTCCCATCTCGAACTAAAATGACAGGAGTCAGTCACATAGGCCTGAACCTGGCAGTTAAAGCTGATAAACAACGCTGACACAACCTGAAGGCTAATACTGATTAAAAATGCCATTAACAGTATTTCTGGCAGAGAAAATTTTTAATAAAGGAATTCAGTTAACTTTCTATGGTAGCGGAAGGGGGCAGTGGTGCAGATAATCCAAATGTCAGTTGTATTTAATTTTCCTCTACTTTCCTGGGCTCTGATTGTGTAGTCAGAAGAGTGTAGGTAAGGGCTTCAAAAGATGGTTCAGAGGCCTGGAGATACACATGACAGAGCCTGTTTTTGACCTCTGGGACTGTGGCCAAGTGTTCTGTTCTTTTTTTTTTCTTTTTTACATTGTTGTGGGGCTTGAACTCAGGGTGCTGACCCTGAGCATCTTTGTGTTCAAGGCTAGCACTCTACTGCTTGAGGCACAGTGACACTTCTGGTTTTTGAGAGGTTAATTAGATAGAAGAGTTTCATGAGGACTTTTCTGCCCAGGCTGGCTTCAAACCAAGATCCTGAAATCTTAGTCTCCTAAGTAGCAGTGATTATGGGCATGAGCCTGTAATTTTAGTTTCAATTTTATACGTAGTTTGATCTACATTCAATAAGAAGCTACCATGTATCATAGCATGAAATAGTGAAGATTCAAGGGGTGATTTAGGGACTGTGCATGCAATTGATATGAGAGAAAGGTTGGATGGGGTAGAAATACCCATATTTTCAAAGTTCCAGTGTATTGCTCTCCTAGGGTTGAGCAATAGGGTCAGATCAGCTGTCTGTGGGACCTCCCTCAGAACATGGGAAGGCTTCTTAGGAGGTATTTTTTTTTATTGTGAAAATACTGTACAAAGGGGTTACAATTACATGGGCAAGATAATGAGTATATTTCTTATCAAGCATTGTAGCCTCCTCCTTTGTTTCCCCTTCCCATCCCTTCCCATCCTCCCCCCCTGCTCCCCCACCCAATCTCCTCACTCCCTCCACCAAAGTTGTAAAGTTTGTTTTTCCACATAACAACTTGTACTTCTCATTGTTGCAGTGGATCCACCTGTATCCCTATTTAAATGATTTGTTTTTTCCCTTCCCCTCCACAAATTATAACAACCTCAAATATAGTCAAAGCATGGGGAGGGACATACAAAGCAACAAAGAAATCATCTTATAAATGTGTTAGAAACAATCCCATGAAAGAAAAAAAACATTGAATACATATCTTAGGGTTCATGTCCCTAACATCAACTTATCTGACATTTTCTGCTTGACTCAGAAATATACTAGTTATTGCAAATAAGTGAAACCATGGGACCTAAGTTTCTTTGGGCCTGGCCTACTTCACTTAATATAATTTTTCCAAGTGTTTCCATTTCCTAACAAATGGGGCAATGTCATTCTTTCTGATGGAGGCATAGAATTCCATTGTGTATATATACCACATTTTCTTGATCCATTCATCTACTGAGGGGCATCTGATTTGGTTCCATCTCTTAGCTATGGTAAATAATGCTGCAATAAACATAGTTGAGCTGGTAGCTTTAGTGTGGCCTTGTTTGTGATCATTTGGGTAAATGTCCAAAAGTGGGATTGCTGGGTCATAGGGGAGCTCTATGTGGAGTCTTTTGAGGAACCTCCATACTGCTTTCCAAAGGTTGAACAAGTTTACATTCCCACCAACAGTGCAGTAGGGTTTCCTTCTGTCCACATCCCCTCCAGCATCTGTTGTTGTTAGAGTTCTTGACTATAGCGTTCTAACTGGGGTGAGGTGGTATCTCAATGTTGTTTTGATTTGCATTTCTTTTATGGCTAGGGATGTTGAGCATTTCTTCATGTGTCTATTGGCCATCCTTTTTTCCTCTTCAGAGAAGTTTCTCTTTAAGTCTTTAGCCCACTTATTTATTGGACAGTTGATTCTTTGAAGATTTGTTGTGGAGGGATTTAATTTTTTGAGTTCCAGGTATATTTTAGATATGAGACCCTTGTCTGTTGTAAGGCTAGTGAAGATCTTCTCCCAATCTGTGGGCTTTCTATTGATCTAGTGAGCTATGTCCTTTGCCATGCAGAAGCTCTGCAGCTTCATGCAATCCCATTTGTCCAACGTTTCTTTGATTTATTGTGTTTCTGGGTCTCTAGTAAGAAAATTTCGACCTGTGCTAAGGAGTCCTAGGGTTTCTCCTATTCCATCCTGTAATGTTTTCAGAGTGTCTTCTTTGACTCCGAGGTCCTTGATCCATTTGGAGTTGATTCTGGTGCATGGTGATATATAAGGATCTAGCTTTAGTTTTCTGCAAGTAGTTAACCAATTTTGCCAGCACCATTTACTGAAGAGGCTGTCTTTCTTCCATTCTATTTTTTTAGCTCCCTTATCAAAGATTAGATGGCTATAGGTCTGTAGGTTCATTTCTGGGTTTTCAATTCTATTCCATTGTTCCTGAGGTCTGTTCTTGTGCCTGTACCAAGCTGTTTGGATTACCATGGCTTTGTAGTAGAGTTTGAAATTTGGTATTGATATTCCTCCAGCACTGTTCTTTCTGTTGAGGATTGTTTTAGCAATTCGGGGTCTTTTATTGTTCCATATGAATTTTTGGATTGTTTCTTCTATTTCCTTGAAGAATGAGGATGGAATATTGATAGGTATGGCATTGAATTTGTAGATAGCCTTGGGAAGTATTGCCATTTTCATGAAGTTGATCTTTCCAATCCCGAAGCATGGGAGTTTTTGCCACTTTCTAAGTTCTGATTTCCTTTTTCAAGTTTTTAGTTTTCATCATAGAGGTCCTTCACTTCTTTGGTTAATTCCTATCTATTTTATTTTTTGTTGGGCTATTATAAATGGAATTGCTTCCCTAGTTTCAACCACACTTTTCTCATTGTTGGAATACAGAAAAGCCATTGGTTTTTAAGGGTTAATTTTATACCCTGCTACTTTGCCAAAGTTTTGAATCAGCTTGAGTAATTTGGGAGTGGAGTCTATGGAATACTTCAAATACAAGATCATGTCATCTGAAAAGAGGGAGAGTTTTATTTCTTCTTCCCCTAGTTGGTTCCCTTTTATGTTTGCATCTCATCTTATTGCTGTAGTTAGGCATTCTAATACTAGATTGAAGAGCAGTGGAGAGAGTGGACATCCTTGTCTCGTTCCTGAGTTAAGAAGAAATGGCTTTAGTTTTTCACCATTAAGTACAATGCTGACTGTTGGTTTGTCTTATACAGCCTTTATTGTATTGAGGAATGCTCCATGGATTCCTAATTTTTCCTGAACCTTCATCATAAAGGGGTGTTTGATCTTGTCAAATGCTTTTTCTGCATCTATTGAGATAACCATGTGGTTCTTATCCTTGCTCCTGTTGATGTGATGATTATCTGAATTGATTTGCATATATTGTACCAGCTTTGCATCCTGAAATGAATCCTGTTTGATCTTGGTGTATGATTTTTTGGATGAATTGTTGAAGTTGATTGGCTAGAATTTTGTTGATAAGTTTTGCATCAATGTTCATCAAAGAAATGGGTCTATAGTACTCTTTCTTTGATGAGTCCCTGCCTGGTTTGGGGATGACGGTTATGATGGCTTTATAGAATGTGTTCGGTAGTGAACTTTATCTTTCAATTTCATTGAAGATTTGGAGGAGTATTGGTGTGAACTCTGCTTTGAATGCCTTTTAGAATTCTGCTGTAAAACTATCTGGTCCTGGACATTTCTTAGATGGGAAGTCTCTTATTGCTGCTTCTATTTCAATGTTTGATACGGGCCTGTTAAGATGGTTTAACTCATATTGGTTTAGTTTCGGCATGTCAATATTTGCTAGGAAAAGGTCCATTTCTCAAACTTATTAGCATAATGTTTTGAGAAGCATTCCCTTATAATGTTCTGAATCTTGGTTGTTTCTGTGGTGATGTTTCCATTTTCATTCTGAGTTTTTTTATTTGGGTGTGTTCTCTTCTTTTTCTGATAAGATTTGCTAAGGGTCTGTCTATTTTGTAAATATTTTTGAAGAACCAACTCTTTGTTTTATTGATTCTTTCTGTGTTTTTTTTTGGATTCTAATTCATTTAATTCTGATTTAATTTTAATTATTTATTTCCATCTACTGGATTGGGGTTTATCTTGCTGCTCTTTTTCAAGGAGGCTCAGATGTCTCATTAAATTGTTGGTCTCAGATCTCTCCAATTTGTTGATGTAGGAACTCAGAGCTATAAACTTGCTGCTGAGTACTGCCTTTGCTGCGTCCCAGAGTAGCTGGTAGTTTGTATGTTAATTTTTGTTGAATATCATGAACATTTGAATTTCCTTTCTAATCTCTTCCATGACCCACTCATGATTCAGTAGTATCTCGTTCAGCCTCCATGTGTTACCGGACTTTCTTTGGTGGCTTTTGGCATTGAGTTCTAATTTTATTCCCTTGTGGTCTAAGAGAATGCAAGATATAACTTCAATGTTTCTGAATTTGGACAAGTTTGCTTTGTGGCCTAAAATGTGGTCTATTTTGGAAAATGTTCCATGTGCTGCTGAGAAAAAAGGTGTATTGTGATGCTGTTGGGTGAAATATTCTGTAGATGTCTGTTAAATCTAGTTGATCTATTCAGTTGTTTAGATCTGGGGTTTCTCTGTTGAGTTTTTGCTGAGTTGATCTACCTAGTGGGGAAAGTGGTATGTTAAAGTCCCCAACAATTAATGTCTTTGGATCTATGTGGAATTTGAGGGAAAGTAGTATTTCTTGGATAAATTTGGGTGCTCCGTTGTTTGGCAAATAGATATTTAGAATTGTAATATCCTCCCGAAGGAGAGATCCCTTAATTAGTATGTAGTGACCTTCTTTATCTCTACTTACTAATTTTAATTTGAAGTCTATTTTATCTGGTATTAGGATTGCAACTCCCGCCTGTTTATGGGTGCCATTTGCTTGGTAGATTTTGTTCCCACCTTTCACATTGAAAATGTGTTTATTTTTATGAGCAAGATGTGACTCTTGATGGCAACTGATAGAAGGATCTTGCTGTTTAATCCAACTAGGCAGTCTATGTTGCTTAAGTGGAGAGTTAAGTCTGTTCTTAGGAGGTTTTTAACTGAGGTTTTGAGTTCCTGAATTTTTCTCCTACCTCTGAGATGACACATTTTTAATATTCTTCCAAATAATATTTTCCCATATTCAATCATTGAAAAGAGAGTTTCTCAGTCTGCAGTGTTCTTCCATTTCTTACTGTGTATTCTCCTTACTGAATTTCAGCCATAGCTTGAGGGATACTCACACATGTGCATCTTTTACAAAGACTTCACTAGCTCCAGGCCTATGTGTTCAGTTCAGTTATTACATAATCCACTTTTAAGGAATTTGCATGGACTCTTTACTTTCATTGTCCAATTTAGCAACTCACATTTCCCAACTTTTGTCTTTTCCTCTTCTGCAGCACTCTTGCAGATGAATTGTTGTTCATGTCTTTTACACCTGGCATTCCAATCCCATTCACTGTTGTGGCTAGCAGATGCCTTCCATCTCCATCACAGAAATTTCTCAATTATTTTCTATATTCTCTAAGTACCAAGATCAGACTCAGACACCATCTGGTAGAACTCTAGAAAGTCACATCTGACCATTTTAAAATTTCTAAATAAAACAAAAAGAGAAGGAGAAACAATATCACACATTAATGGACCATGACAAACATAGGCTACCTTCTAACCCCTGCTTGGGGGTTGTCTTTATTTTTAGAATGTCCTCCTGCTGCTTTTACTATCACTCTCTATTTGTTCTTGACAAGGTTCATAGAACAGGAGGGAAGGGAGGAGACAGGAGGGTGTGTAGGGAAACAGTTCATTAAAGAAAAAGAATTAAAACATGAAGACAGGCTGCCACCACCACAACCCCAGCTGGCAGGAACCTAGGGATGCTCTGGTTCCTCCACTTCTGTTATACATCAGCTGTTAGGACCTTGGCTCTTCATTCCCCTGTGTTGATCTGCTGAGTCTTCTTGCATGCATCATGGTTCTTTTTGATAACCAGGGACTTGTCAGTTCAAGAATCTTGATATGGTTGAAACTACAGAAAAAAGAGGCAGTGTTATTCACTGTTGGGATACTATAAAGATTTCTTGCTTTCTTTCTATTATCCTTTCAGTAACTACTAAGAGTGAAGTTCTTTCGATGTCACTGAAGGGTCAGAAACAGACAGCACTTCTGGAAACAGGGATATTCTTGGTTCTCTGGAGAACTTTGTCTTAAGTATTCATCATTACTGCTACTGGCTTTTCATCAGGAAAGAAACAACTGTTGTATAATCCAGAACTGTTCTAGAAATTTTGGTGATTCCAGCAGAGCTAGTGGAGATAACTATGTAATTGTGAGTATGACACATATGAAAGGAAATGTCATGGGATGAATACAAGATTAAGTAAGGAATTAGATCTCTTTCTTCTCTATTTCCTCTCCTCTCAATATAATTCTCAAACTACCTCCCAATCCTTACAGGCAACTATCACCAACAGCAATGTCTACATCATTCAGTGATGAGAATACCAGCTCACCACTCCATTCAAGGTACCTCCTCTCTGAGCCTTAAGATCTCTGATCCTTTGAACTGACTGCTCAGACTACTGTGCCCTCTCTACCAAGTTCAGGATGTTGGTTTTTCAAAAAGTGAGAACAATAGCTCTTTATTAAACATTTATCTGCTATCTGTTTACCCCCTAATAGATTTCCAGTTTCTAGAGGGCAAAGATTCTTTTAAAATATCCTATGAGTCTTAAAGCTGGTTTGACCTTAGTCAAACAACATAATTCCTCTGAATCAGATTTCACATATATGAATCAGTGGTTACTATTGTCCTCATTGCATTAACAGTTGGTGAAGCTTCACTAGGGACAATAAAGATACTATGGGCAGTCTAATAGTGCACATAGAATGAGTACCTGAGAAGGGATAAATGAAACACAAAATAGAACATCTGCATTTTCAATGTCAGTGCAACCTGGGCTCACACATAAGGGTTCTCATTAATACCTAGTACATAATGAAGGCCAATGTTCCACACAAGGGAGGTTTCCTATGGGTTTTTAAATGAGTTTCTTTTAAGCTGGAGAAGATAGTGATGTTGAAATTCTTTTTAATTAACCATAAATCTTCATACTTTAGAAAAGTTTTCTGTAAGAAAGGAACTTTCCTTTTTGTTTGTTACAGATTCACTGAACTGTTGAAAAGGAATTGCTGAGCAGGCAAAGGAAAGTGCCAGTGTGAGGTGATCTGAAAATTTGGGGGGACATGAACTGAAGAGTAGAGGTTTAAAGGTAATCTGAACCAATTCCAGCCTGCATGGGAGTCTGAGCTAGTCCACTGAGCTGTACGTGATAGTCCCAGAGCACCAGACCTTATTATTTTTTTGGCTTTTGACAGCACATCTGCCTCACATACAAGGACATAAACTGGGGTCATGGTCTTCACAATGTACCAATAATAAATGGGCAGTACTGAGTCCTTCTGGCCCATACTCAATCAATTCTGAATGAATAAGAAGTTAGAAGGAAAATGTCAAGTATGCAGGTAGTGAGGTCATAGAGGAAATGGAAATAGGTAGATTTTTTTGGGTTATTGTCTTTCTGTTTTTCCATCTTAGTATGCTCTCCTTCCTGCTGGTTCTCAGAATACATGTGCTATATAAGCTTTTGAGCTGACTTTGCTGTTTCAGTTTGCTCAGCCAGGGTTGAGGAAGTATGATATCCAAATGAGTAACCCTAGGAAATAGGCAGGGAACCAAGGAAGGGAAATTGAATTGTTCTAAATTGAAAACCTGGTAGGAACATTGCCATTTTTGCTTTGTCCATGTCTTCTGGTTACATGTTCTGGTTACATGTTACTTCTGAGGGGTATGGACAATCACCAAGTCCTCCTTACTCTGATAGTCTCTACAAGGAGACTTTTGTTGTCTTAACCCATAAATCAGCTTGCCATTGATGGCAATGCTACCTAGTTTATGATCAAGCTCATTATTTCTCTTAGGGAAGGTAATCTAAACTAACTTATTCTTACTTTCATGGTAGAGACCTACAAATGATGGTCTTCTATATTCCACATTCTGCAGCTTTTAGAACTCTTTCCTTTTCCTATTATTGGTTGCTACAGAAGTTCCAGTGTGCTGTTAGCTATCCATTCACTTCATTGAGACTTTACCTAATCAGCTCTCCATTGGAAGGTGGGCTAGAAAAGCACAGATGAGCTAAATTTCATAAGCAGGGGAGGACTTCATCAAGAATGGTGGATGAGCTTAAAGTTCTAATAACTAGTTACTGAAGAAATTAGAGGTACTATACTTGCCTCTTTCAAATTACTTCACGTAAGTGGTTGGCTACTTCATTGCCAGACCAAACTGACTTGGTAGAAATCTATTTAGTAAATTAACATTTGTAAATGCTTTGCTCTGGGTTTTGTCTCATATCACAGGGTTTTTGGTAATTTTAAGTGACATTGCCACTTCACTGGAGATTAACAAGATACGAAGCAATTCCAATATTTTAATCAGTGTTTGGGGATGATTCCTGCTGAATAGCAGGAAATGTGGTTCTTTTGGAAACCCATTTTTCATTTGTTTTCTCATTTGCATCCCAAGTTTAAAGAAAATTGACTTTTAAAAAGTGAGTGATAATTAATCTTTGAAAATGCTGCAATTGGTTGGCTTTTGTGCTATTTCAGAATTCTCAGCACATACCTGAGCCAAGCAAAGCCCTGGAATTAGAGGGATTGGAATGACAGGGGAGGAGCTGCGGTGACATACAGACACATTGGCATTAGGCAGAGAGCCAGCCCAGCTGGTGAGGTGGAGTGAAGAGGCGCGAAACTAGCCATCCACAGCCCTCTTTAGTGGTTCAGAGGAAAAACTTGTGTTCCTTGGAGGCACTTCTCCAGTCTTCCTACATGCGAAGAAATGGCCTCCTCAATTCAAATAAATTGCAAGGGCAGATCGATGGGTGGTTCAGAAATGTGTTATAAAAGTTACATTATAAGGGCATAGGTTTTTATCTCCTGCAACATGATACAAGATAGGCAGATAAACCCCTTCAGGTGTAGAACACATAAGATGCTAGGTAAAATACTCCATCATGTATTTCTAAAGCATGGTTGAGCTCACAGTGAACTAAGGGAAACTACGAAAGATTATAAATGACAGAAATATGCTATTCTATGAGGGTAAGTATTAGACTTGGGGAGTGTTCAGACTCTACGTGTTTCCAGAAAGACATTGTCAAATGCATCTACATGCAGACTACACCTGCCCATGAATATTAAGTGAAAGCTTAGAGTATAGAGTCTGGGTATTCAGGTTCCACATAATGCACAGTGTACAGGTGATAAAGTCTAAGCCCTGGCAACTCAGAGGTTAGACTAGAAATTCTTACTCAAAGCTAGAGTCCTCAAAGGTCTACACATTTGGTGAACTAGGATATAATCTAGAACTAGAACATAAGGGAAGGAGAATCATTTGTCTCTGCTTGTTTTTATGTAGAAGAAAAAGAAATGGAAAGAAAGCAAATTCCAACAAGAATTTTTACCTCATATGCCTGCCCTTATGATTTGACTATATAGTTCATGGAGCATGGATAATTAAAATGAAAAGTAAAGCATAAGCTCTTTAGACATAATGGGCTTGGTTTGATTGTATCTACAAAATCTTGGCAAAAGCAAATGGAAATTCTCTATAGAATAACCAAGGTGACTAAGGTCACCAAACTTCTCTATGTAAAGTTTGAAGGAACTGTAGATCACAGTAACAATCACATGTATGCAAGGAGAAAATCCACCATGAGTGATAGTCAATAGAAACAACAAACTATAGAGACAGAATCATAGAGAATGAAAACACTTTAATAACTGGAATCAGAATATAAAACAGAAATGACCAAAAGCTTCCTATGATTGAAGAAAACTAAGAAAGAGATGAAAAAGCAACACAGAAAAGAACAGGAAGATTTCAGGAAAAGTAAACAAACAGAATTATTTAGAACTAAAAAGAACACAAATGAAAATTTTAAAACCTTTACATACAAACTAGATAGTAGACTGGACACAAAGGAAAAGTAAATCAATGTTCTAGAAAATAGTTCTGAAGAAATTCCAGAGGGAGAGACAATTATGGTAGAGGCAGTATTCAAATTCACAATATATTAAACGTTCTAAAACTGATAGAGAAACTGTATGCCTTGAATTAAATATCAAAACATGCAGTACAAATAAGAAAAAAATTCAAGTTAATTTCAGTTATAAATATATGTGTATGTGTATCTGGCAATGTGCAAAAAGATAACAATATGCTATGGCTGATCATAGACTCTTGTTTCAGTCAGTCACTTTATCAACTTGTGTTTACTTAGATGCCACATTTCTACTGCTGAACTCTAACTCTACATCCCTAACTCAGAACTTTTTCATGTTTTCTTCTCAAGTCTTGTTTCTGTCTCCCTGGATGTTTTTCCTTTCACTTGTTAACTGGTTCCTTTGGCTGTTCTAACACCCTTTGTATTCAGTCTATCTAAGGCATTCCTATCAATGCTTCACATATCAAGTTTCTGATCCCAAAAAGTTTATCCTGATCTACATTCTCCCTTCCCTTCTACCTAAACAATGCTACAGTTGCTTGGAAGTTTTAACATAACATTTACTGTGTAGAGTAACAATAGTAGTATACTAGTCTGTGACTCATTAGAAACAACTTTTGATTTTTTTATTCTTTTTGTTCCTCCCTCCCTCCCTCCTTTACTCCTTCCTTTTCTTTCTTCCTTCCTGAGAGGATCTTGTTCTGTAGCCAGGATAGTCTTGAATATGCAATACTCCTGCCTCTGCTTCTTGAATGATGGGTTTACAGGAGTGTAATGCCATGCTCAGTAACCCGAAACTCCTAGAGAGACTGTCAATTATGAACATGGTGTTGGGCCTTTGATTATTAGTTGCTCAGTAAATATTTGATGACTGAATGAATGAGGAGGTAAAATAAATGGTAAGTAGGAGCCTGAACAGGGTAATATTTCCTTCTTAATATGAATTTTGCAGCCCAGAAGATGATTGAACACAGTTTGTTAAGATAAATATAAGCTTTGACTACCTTGAGGAGAAAGATTGGCATGTAGAAACCAAGAAAATGAAATGAACAAAATCTAGTGCAGAGATACATAAATAAGTTAACTGGAGCTTAAGAGTGCTTGGAAAGCACCAAAAATGTCTCTGGCAAGGTCTAATTCTTCAGAGCTTAGGTTGTCAAATTCTAAAATTTGGCTGTTGTCTTTAGGTAGCAGAGATTCCCAAAGGACTTTAATTGGAAGAATTGTATGTCCAGATTTATACTTCAGAAAAAAATCATTGTGGAAGCAGCAAGGACTAGCCCAGAGGAGTGGAATTGGACACAGGAGGGCAAGTTGCTGAACTTTCAGCTATCAAGTTGATAAATGAGAATAGGACACAAGCTGAATAAGACCATGATGGTTTGTTAGTAAGGAAGGAACTCATGATACTGACTAGCATCACGGGGAACTGCTAGTGATGAACCCAAGAATCTATTGGGGTTTATCCAGCTGTCAAGACTGTTGCTGGTCTGGCTAAGGCCAAGCCATTCCTGTTCATGTCTCCCTGCAACCACTTTTGGAATCGGAAGATACATCTTACCCATCAGAAACCATCTGGAGAAGGTCAGTCTGACCTGAGGGATTTATATTCATTAAAAAGTTTTCATGAGCACAAACTCTTGTTCAGAAAGGGAGATATTACTCAACTTTCATTCTGTCTCCTCCTCATTCTCTTTCACTAGCTTTGTTGCTGTTTTGGCACCCTCCTGATCTTCATGTTGAAAACAAATAGTGGCTACATGTCCAATATTCATTAAATCTAAGAAAATAGGTTAATCCTCAGAAATCTAATTAAAATGAAAACCTATGCAGTCTTTAAAAATTGTTTTTTAGCATTTTGGATGTCTTTACTGGAAACTGGTGACTAATTATTAAAGACAGGTCATGTCTCATAGGTTGATTATGGTACATTTATTTTTCTCTTCTTTCCTTTCATAATATTTTAGCAAATACTAATTTATTAAGCAAATAGCAATCTCCTAAGACTGTTATCTAAATATTAATTTGCATATTGAATCATACATCTGATAGAGTGAAATAAATGTAATTAAATCATTAATAGAGATGTTCCAAGATGGTTGTTTTCCTTGTTATACTCTGATGTTTTCAATCAAAAATTGAATTTGAGCCCATTGGCTTTTAGTAGTACACATTACTGACTCTGTTGTCTTTAACAGATAATGTTGTTAATACAGCTAAGCAAACAAACACCAGCCAAGGAGTTTTGTGCACATTTGACCTCTTGGGGGAGGCTCAATGAGTGATGCAAATTTAGATAAGTACATTGAATGGGCCTTCATGGGCCTCACTACAATCTTAGACCTAGTTCTTTGTGCTTCCCATGCCTAGTCTTGCCAGATAGGGTGGGACAACCCTTAGGCAAGTTTGGAGACTGCCACAACATAGACTCAAATAACCTTTGGCTAAATGAGTATTTGAGAGTCCAGAAGGAAACTAAGCCTACTGGATTAAAGCATGGCAATAGTTACCAAATGTGGTTGACTACAACAGGAAAACAGATCCACAAACATCTGCTAATGTACAGTGTGCCCTGCAAATGCACACATGGGCTAATTTTAACAGAGAAGTACCATCTCATAGAGATAGGGGTTGACTTTGTCAAAGATTTCCTATTATGTCCCAGCTTCCTTATTTGTAAATTGGTATCTTCATATTACCTCTCTCAAGTTTGTCATGAGGGTTGAGTAAATGCATGTAGAGTTTTAGGAATGATCAGTCACATCACAAGCCCAGTTTTTCTTCTCTTCTTCCTGGTGGTATCTGGGCCTATAGCACAGGGTCTGCTCAGTAGCAATCAATGTATCTTTGCCTCAAGGAAATCTGAACCTAGTATGAGAGAGAGATGTAAATGGATGAGTCAGTTTTGTGGGATAAGAGGCATAACAGAGTCATATAAAATTTTAGAGGTGATAGAGTAAAGGGAATCTTGATTCTGATTTAGGGGGTTATATGAAATGATTTACATGGTTTCCAACGACTGTGTGGGTTTTGCAATGTGATGAGGAGTGGGATTGCCAGGAGGTCTGAGTGATGAGAGAGAGGCAGGTAAAGGAAATGTACAATGATGTATATAGGAAAAAAACATGCCACATCCTCCATCCCTTTTGTTGTTTCTTTGATTTTTGCCAGAGATTTGTGGCCAAATCTAAGTTTTATATCTCTAGTGGAAAACTCGAAATGGAGAATTTCCTCCTAAACTGGCAGTGGACACATGATGTCCACCTGCATGTATAATCTCCTTTAGAGTCCACTGGCTTAGCTCCAGAACTAGAATCTAGACTTAGTTAACTATTTTGCTTCTGAGGTGTTTTACTGACCAAACTGACCACACCAATTCAAACAAAATGCTTAAATTATGGATACAGGTTGACCCATTGTAACAATGAGATGTACAAAACACTATGTTGAAAACGAACTTTACAGCAGGGGTAGGGGAGGAATAGTTGTGGAGGTGGGAGGGAAGGGATGGTGGGGAAAAACAAAGGAGGAGGCAACAATGCCTAATAGTAAATGTGCTCATTACCTTGCTCATGTAACTGTAACCCTTTGGTACAGCATTTTTACAATAAAACACACACACACATACACACAAGAAATGGTTTGCATACTAAGTCAAAACCCTTAGATATTCAGAGCAATGTTCTTCTTGGAGGAAAGGAATGGCAAATATTGAAGACAATTCATGGATTTTAAAATATCACTATCCCCTTTGTAACAGGCAGGCTGGAGAATGGGAATAGGAAGTCTACAATAACCTCCATTTCTTCTGTCCTTGAGTCACTTGCCTGTCTTTCAACATACTATTATACTGAGAAATAGATTAAAAAGACACCTTGGTTTTCAATGCATTAAAGTTAAATGTGTCACACCAAGTGAAAATGCAATTTTCAGATGGAAAATGAAAACATCTCCATGTATTTTTCTATTTCTGCCCCTACACACTCACAGTTGACAGTCTTCACTTTGAAAGTCTGTTTTATACATCGAGTCACCGTAATCACATTGGGAACCATAGTAATTGAGGGGCTATGCACATAGGGAGTCTTGGCAGAGTCAGGGTATGTGAAGGAGCTCTGAGAAGAGCACAAGACCCACAGATCTTTTCTGATTGTCATGACTGGCTGAAGGATCCATTTCCTTAAGCCATACCAAGTTATTACAAATACATTGTTGAATTCAAAATGATATATTCTGATCTCTTAGTTACTCTTCTTCTTATAACTGCAAAGCACAGAATGAATCCACTTTCCTCTCTAATTTACTTCTCCTTTAGAAATACTTGTCTTAATGGTACCTTCATCTTTCCTTTTGAGAAATCCCGAGGTCAGTCCTTCTCATTGCCTTTAATTGCTACTTTTTGTTGTGGTTACAATTCTGTCTCTTTTTCTTTGTGGATATGTGCATATAGACAAAGACTTTGTGTGTGTGTGTGTGTGTGTGTGTGTGTGTGTGTGTGTGTGTGCTGGTCCTAGGAGCTTGACTTCAGGGACTATGGACATTCCTCAACCCTCAGTAGATGAATGGATAGAGAAAACGTGGTATGTATCACTATGGAATTCTATGCTTCCATCAGAAAGAATGGCATTGCCCCATTCGTTAGAAAATTGAAAGACTTGGAAAAATTATATTAAGTGAAGTAAGCCAAACCCCAAGAAACCTAGGCTGCATGGTTTCCCTCATTTGTAATAAGTAGACTATGTCTAGGATATGCCTGTATTTTTATATAGGTCCTACACACTAAGTATATTTAAGTACAAATATTTCTTGTAGTTTCTCATATGTCTTGTAGTTTCTCTTCTTGCCTTTGCATATGCTATCTCTACTATTTAATAATATCTCTAATATTTGATGTCCTTCCCCTGCCAACCTCCTTGTTGATCAACTCATTTCTGTGTAATTATTCTTGAACAACTTTGCAAACTTTGCAATCATCTTCTGACAAGAAATACCTCATTCACAACTAGTAACTTAAGGACATCTGAATAGATTCCCTATAAATATGTGAGTGGTAATGTAAGAAGATTGTAAATGATAATGGCTAATACAGGCTAATACAGGGCAAAGAACTATTACCTGAACCTTCGTTTCTGAACAGAGACAAAGAAGCTTATAGCATATGAGGGCTGTGGTCATTCCATAACCACCTATTTATGCCTCTCCAGGAAGATAGCCATGGGGACAAATACCCTAGCTTTACCCCCTTACTCTCCCTGCAATTTCCTGCCAGCAATCACTATTGTTAGTAATCAGTCAGAACAGGGCAAGAAGATGGCACAAAAACCTTTGCCATATATTCCTCCTCCAGCACAAATAAGTGTGAAGAAAGTTGAGGAAAGGTGAACGGTGATTGCTTTGTTCAAAGTCTCAAAGGGCCTGGTTCATACTTAATTGCCATTTTGATGACATGTGACAATTAGTTGATGTTTATATATTTTCTCCCTTACTATAACATTTTGGATAACAGGAGCCATTTGTGCATTTTTTCTTTTTAGTTTTTATATTCTTTTTGCTTACCATAATATCTAGAACACAGCAGGTATTACCTAAATAGTATTGGTGTCCCTAGAAAACCAGGAAGAAAGTGTCAATCCTAAGGAATGAGAGAGCTGACTCTCTCTTTTTGTATATGGTCTGAGAAGAGACACATCAGATGCAATTTATACCTCTTTATGCTTGCCACCTCCTTTATCTGGTATTTTCCACTGCTGTTTTTGCTTCCTCAGTCCAGTCTATTACTTACTCTCACAAAGATCAACCATATCTGCACCCTCCAAATATCATTTCCATTCACTCTTGAGAACTACAAAAGACACAAGAGAGACCATGTCAGACAAATAACTCATTTTCTCCCAGTTTCTACAAGTCCTAGCTATACTTTTACTCTTGTTACGTGTGACGAGCTGCTCATGAGTTTTACATTTCTTCCTGATTCTTCACCAAAAACTTAAATGCTGAGTCATCCTCTAAGTTGCCTCTTAGTTATTTCCTTTCTGGCTTGTACTTGAATTTCGACTTGGCCCTTCTAGTGGGAAGGAATCCCAAGAAAGGATCTCACTAACCTAAAATACACCATATAGAAGGAAGTTAGGAGAGAACCCCTTTCATTTTAATTCTCCAACTGGCGGTCACCTCGGTGTGCCCACTGCGGCGGCTCCAATCCATTTGTTCATGCTCTCGATGTGTATTTGGCTCTACTAGACTCTAGGTTGTAGAGGAAAGATAAGGGCTTGGAATTAAACTCTGCTAAGCAGAGAAAAGAGGATCCTAATAGGAAAGAGCAAAATGAACTTCCTGATACAGTTGAATTTTTGGAGGGAGGTCTGTAATATGACACTAGGCATTGATTTCCTATTTTTGGTAAAGATTACAACTCCCGGTCATTAATTTTTGCAAGCTTCAGACTTTTCTACTACTATCACCATTAAAGTGAGCATGTATTAATGAGGTAGTTGATATTCATAAAACTTTTGTCTATAGTCTTTCTTCTGCACCCAGAAGGCACGTGTTAGCAGTGTATATGATAAAGAAGGAGAAGTGATAATATGGTTGATGACAGAGAGGACAGAGATACATTAAGCACCTGGTGTGCGTATTACTTGTGTAAAATAACTACTCACTATCTGAAGAACATTTGTTCAAACAAGAGGCCCTCAACACCCTAAGTGAATGGGACAAAGTCTAGGGTATGCCGAGTGTGACCATGAGAAGGGCAATTCTTTTGTTTTTTCTGATTCTCATGAAGAGACAAGACATGCAAAAACTTTAACATGCCACTATAATAAGGCCTGGGAAGGTGAAATGATTATGGTATTACCTGCTTACTCTGATTTGAAGGCTCTTGTAGTCACAAAGTATCACTTCTTACCATTTGCATTGGTTATTACTAGCTTCTCTTAAAGTGAAAATGTATAAAATGGTATAGAAACAAAATGATTTATCATAAACTCTGATCTTGTTAATACTAACACATTTTTTCAGATCATTTGGAATAAAATTTGGACCTAGAACATGGGATGGTTAAGTTCTGATTAATCCTGAGGAAAATGGAGATATTTATCACATTACCCGCCCTATGAAGGGTGAACATGAAGAACAATTCTTTGAGGCTGAGGTAGATTATAACAAAAGGTTTTAACCAAAGTACAGTTTTGTCTTGGTAGAGAAGGTCTGGGGAGTACATTTCAGATAGAACCAGGGAAAACACTCCAAGGTGTGGGAAAAAAGGATGAAGGGGTAGATCTGCAAATATTTCATCTTTTACTTGGCATTCTTCTGAGAAATAATGTAAGATTAAAAACATGTGGCTTTGCTTTTGAAGTCAAGGGCTCTTAAAGTACACATCAAGCCCTACACAAGCTTAGTCAAGAAACAGGTTGAAATGGACCCAATATAGCTCACAGCAATTTTGAGCATCTGTTAAGTATCTGCAAGGTGCTGTTTTAGTTGATTGTGGAGCAAGCAGGAGGTATGTAAGACACCATCCTTTCCCCCAGGGATCTTACAGTATCATTTTGAAGGCTTCATAACAGAATATCAAACAACTACTTCTTTGCCTTGTATTTAAAACATATCAATCTTTGCTCAATCAATAACATAGACCATCTGCCTTCCAGACGCTTGTCAGGGAGAATAGCCACAAATTGTCAGCTTTCTAGCCCTTATCAAAATCCAATCTGAACAAAGAGATACTTAAGGAAGATAGTCTCTAAGGAGTAGTTTTCATACTTTTCTTTACAACAAGTTCTTGTCTTTTTCTTCAGTGATGTCTAACTGGAAACCTAGTATAAGAAATAGATAAAAATGAAATGCTTTAGTGAATGGAGACAAGAGACCCTGAAAAACTTCATTCCTGTTAGGCACTAAAGTGTAAGTGTGGGCCTGTGCTCCCCTAGATAATACAGTCAGAGTTGCACAGGTCTAAAGAGAATATCTTGGACAGCGATAAGCAAGTTTCATTTAGCTTAGCATGTGCATGTGAATGATGCTTTTAGCTTACCCTAGAGGCAAAAGAAAGAACAATTTTGTTTTTTTCTCTTTATATATTTTTAAATTGATAAAAATTGTAAAGAAAATTTATAGTTTAAAAGAACAATGGGAAGAGATGATACAATAAAAAAGCATTATCATAGGAAGGCAGATTTGACAGTAGAATTAGAATAAGTTGAAAATATTGAGACTGCGTGCAGACAGAAGTTTGGAAGCTAGTGTTATCAGCCAAAAGTGACACTATAGACACCTGGACCAGGATCGTGATAAGTGAAAGAAATAGTTCATAACACCCACTTAATGTGAGAATAGATGAACAAGGAAACATCACACTAAAGAACAGAAGGAAAGGGGAAAATGGAAAATCCTGAGGGATTTGATCAGTGGGGTTTGATCAGTGAACATGTCAGGAGAAATCACTGTCCTTTAGAAATTAGAAACAGAGATAGTCACATTTGATGAGAAGTTTATGCTCTCCTGAAGCATGAGAGCTACAGGATGAAGTGGCTTTAACATCTGGAAGTGGTAATATCAAACATTCATTGTGGAATCTTGTTATGCATATAGCTCCTCCCGAATGACAGAGTTGCCTATAAGCTGAGATTATTTTTCTCTGAATAATGCAGTCTAGTTAGAGCCTAGTGACTTAATAAAATAATAAGTATTTATAGTTGTTATAGAGCTTTTGCAACAGTATATTTCTACCAAAGGGTATTACATCCATTATCTTGTTTAGTTTTTCCAATCATTCTGAGGGAAGTAGACTGAGGGTGTCTTTGTTTCTTGGAGGCAAGATACAGAACATTGTTCAATATATTTCTAGGTTAAAGTCAAGCCATGCTGGGATGCAGGTCTTTTGCCTTGAACTTATTCTTCCCACCCCTGACTCATCTATAACACTCTTCACCCTGTTTATCTCCAGGTCCCCAAGAAGTAGCAAACAACTGACATCATTCTGAGTTTCCACTCCACTTGATAGTCTGTGTATCACCTTTACAAACTTCTCTGAATTGGATATTGATGCTGGCCACTTGGCTCCAAGAGCTATGTTTCATTTTTCCAATGTCTCAATTTTATTCATTTAGCTGGTACCTCATCTCTCCTTATCCATATTTTATCCACATTAGCACCATCTTGTATGTCTGAGCTATCATTTAGTATGCACAGGCAGGTGTGGTCTGCATATAGATGCCTTGGAGAATGTCTTCTTTGAAGTTTCCTGTCCTCCCATTCTGAATGCTTTTGCTTTAGCCTGTCTGGTTTTTGTCAGTGTACTAAGAGTGTGTCCTATATATTGTGCGTAAATGTGATTCCTTTTATTTGTGAAGTTGTGTGTAATTAGGCATTAAAACATACACATATAAACAATATATACACATATATATACTATACAATAACATATTGAGTATGTATTATATATGTGTGTATATAAATGCATTATGTGATTGTCTCTCTACTTACTTACCTACTTTCCTATCTACCTGCTTATCCATCTAGCCAATCTGTCCACACATACATTTATATACATTCCATTCAGGACAAGGTCCTGAAATGTAAGAATAAAAATGCCTCTGAGCATGACCTTGAATATAAAATGTCTGTGGGAGAACATGATCAGTTTAGCTTATGCATTCCCTGAAGAGGTTATTTATACAAAGAGGAATCATTTATTTAGAAGGATCAAGTTTTAGACATAGAAATGATCTTAGAGGTCATCAAGTCTAAACTCTCAATATTTTTACTTAAGACTATAAAAAAGTTATGAAGTTAGCTCAAAGTCATTTATCTCACTACAACTTATGACTACTCAGCTGAGATTGGAGCCTGGGGCTTCACTAATTTCTACTATAGTTCCATTTTTCAAGTCCTTTAGTTTCTTCCTTTCATCTATCATGTATTTTTGTTTCCAGGTTATATAATACCTAGGAAAGTAATTTAATTTGGAATTTAACATCAGTCTTCTATAGAATTTTATCGTGAGAGTTGTTATCAAGGATCAATTTTGACCTTGAATTTTCTGGGACCCTAGAGTACCCAGAGACATGGAAGAAAGAGGTAAAATATTGAGATTCTCCAGTGAGGAAGAGAAGTCTCTAGGTGTTAAGCAGGTTGGAGCTAATCAGATGCAACTTTCACCTAGTCTTTTGTCAAAGAAGGGCATAGCATCACATTTTCACGACACTTTGCAGTTTCCCCATTAGCCTTTGATTATAGAAACCATTTACTAGTCTAGCAAATAGATGTCACTTTCCTTCACTGAAAGGATACAGTTGTCAATCTTTTCTCCTCCCACTAGCCCAGGGCTGTCCTTTTGCAGTTGCCCTAGGCCAAGAAGTAATGCTGGCATTGCATAGTTATATTTGCTTCATGTTGAAATAACAACAGTCTGATCATACAACAGATATATTTACTAAATGGAAATAGCTGGACTGGTCATTGTATGAAATAAGTGGTCATTTGAATCTGATCTCTTAGTCTAGCCATCTTTCACTGTTATATTACATCCACAGAATGACACCAAGCCTTGCCCTCATGAAATTTTGATACAGCATTGTGTATGTACATAGACTTTCATATAAACTTTCCAAGTGACTTTTTCCTAAATGGTTGTAGTAGTGAGGAGAAGTTTGTGGAGAGGCTAGGTTAGCAGAGAGCTAAAATGTACTGGAGAGGGGTAAGGTGTGTGGAGAACAGGCATTTGGTGCTTTCTCCTTGCCTGTGGTGATTTAGGCTGTGAAGACCACTTATTTATCTAAATGAGATAAACTATACATAGGCATATTTTGGATGTTTTGGGAACAGAGCAGGTATGAACTTTATCTGGACTTGTGGTCTTGAAACCGAAATACCTAAGAAGTCTTAGTGTGTCTTGCATAACTGCAACCAAGTTGTTTCTGTGATTAATATAACACATGACTAGCATTCCCTATATTTGTTGATGTATTTATCCGATTTACCCAATCATTTTAACTTTGTACTTTATTTTAGATTTATAGAAGTTACATTTTATCTCCCTTCTTCAATCAGATGCTTCAGTATGCATTTTTATAAGCATGAGTATTCACTAATATAACAACAGTTTGCTGTATAAGTATTCTAATTTTCCTTCAAGTTTTACCCACTAGTTTTTACATGCTTTGGTGGTTCTTTCCTTATTCATTTTTGAGTGACACCCTTAATGATTATCTGGTATGTTTCAGCTATTGAACTTGACATATGCATGGCCACAATTCATTTTCTAACCTTAATCTACTAGAAAAAAACCAGACACATAAGCAAATGCATTACAGTGAGAGAGGAAATACCAAGGAAAGTGAATAGATAGCTCAGGAGAGGTCAGAGAAAACTCTGCCTGGGCTGTGAGGTCTAGAAGGATCTCCCAGAAGAGGGAATTTCTGAGTGAAAGTCTCCAATTAAAGCTAAGGACACATTCTAAACCCTATACATTTTTATGGTGATATGACATCTCAGCTGCTCTAAGATTAAGCTATCTCTGCCACCTGAAGTTTTTCAGTCTTAATGTTTTCCTGTGTTTTCAAACTTTTTGGCTTCTGTCTACAAGAAGAAGTGAATTTTGCAATGTATCTATGTTTATTTGTGTATGAGGGGACATATTTACATAAATATAATCTCTAGGAATATTCTTAAGTTTACTATTTTTGAGACATAATTTTATTCTCATATTTTCTTTCTTTTACTGAAAAAAATGAAATGCCCAACTCTGTTCTTCTAATAAATGTAGAACCAGTGCATGCAAGAGGTGGGAATAAAGGTGTGGAATCTACAATTGTAACAAGTTCTTTAGGTTATTCTACTACTGGGCTAGTATACTGGCTTAGGAAAGGTGGAAAGAACTATAAGAAAACAGAGTGACAACTAGTGGCTCTGTGTCACAGATAAGGTAGTTTGCTCACTGGGAAACCGACTAGTGAATATTAACAGTCATGTTTTCCATCAAGTGCCTCTTTTATGTAGGTGTCTTAAAGTGTGCCATGCCTCCAACACTCATCCATCCCGATATATTAACCAGCCACCACTTGTTGAGACAGAAAGCTGGTCATTCATCTCTATGTGCAGGACACCATAATGTTGGGGTCAGGGTCCTACAGTAGGGTGACTAGATTAAATTTGCTTCCTCCTACTCTCTCTAGCTTATGGAGCTGGAGACTCCAGGTTCATGGACGTTCTGCTGGAATGTACAAATGATTGTGTTTGCATCGTAATACTTACACTTTTTGTATGCCACAGAAATAAGAGACATTTCATATATAAAAAATGCTTAAAACTGGATTTGTGATCAAATGTTGGCTTATCTCTGAGAAGCAGAAACTTTCTCTTTATAGCACCCTCTCTCCTGTGTTCCTATGAATCAGATTGTTCTTTATTTTAAGGACATAAATTTCCAATGGACCTAGATCCCAGAAAAGTAGTTACTGGAAAGTAACATAAAAATCCACACAGCAGCTAAGGTGAGAAAGCATACTCAAGAAAGAATAATATGTGAAGAACAGAAAAAGTGGGACATAATTCTGTTGGACTCGAGTTTTTGAAAGTGTGCCATGAGATGTTTATGGGGATCATTGAGGTGCCATCAAGTTCTAGCAAGAATACATTATGCATTTCTCTGTGGTGACAGGCAATCAATTGAGGATGTTTTACTCAGAGAAAAATTTAGTCATCCTTCAACTTGGAGATATGCAGACAAGAAGGTTAGTGAAGTGATTATTTCCATAACATTAGTGGGATTTGAAAAAAATATATGAAAGTAGGGAGTTCCAAGAACGTAAGAAAGTTCAAAGAACCACTCACTTGTGGTAAGCTTCATGAAGGAAAGAACTTGGTATTTTTGCCCTGCCAATTCCCAGTGCATACACAAACTATCAAAAATTAGAAATCAAGGAAAAATGTTTAGTCAATATCTTTATGATTTCATCATATCATCCAAATAATCTATTAATGATAAGGAGGAATATTCCTTCCAGAGTAAACATTTAGCTTAAATGTGAAATTTTCTTAAATTCATTCTAGATGTATTTAAAGTGCCCAGTAAAAGAGCACTTCCCTCAAAATAGGCCCTCCCTATTATAACAGAGAATTAGTAAGTATTAAAAGGTAAATGATGGTAAATAATGACTCCCTTGGAGTTCTGAATTGCCTTCCATATATGTTCAGTAGGGTGCTATAGGAGTCTCCAACCTAGAACAGTCAACAAGCACAGGCTAAAAAATCCTATAAGAAGAGCTACCACTGCTGGCCAAAGTGCCAACTAAAGGGTCAGCTAACAACAGATACACTTCTTGGCAAAATTACTTGAGTGTCCTCAGAGAAACAGAGCTAATATTCCTTTCTTGCCTTGAATAATCAGATAGAGCTTTAGTTACCTACAGGGTAGTATTGAGAGTCCAGTGGAGCTTGATTCCATGCTCACCCAGCAGCCAAGAGCTAGAAGGAGGTGGTAAAAAGACAAAGTAGTTGATTTTCTTTTTTACTCTTTCCCTTTGTGTCAAAGGCAGTGCATGGAGTGCTGAGCCTCCATTCCCCTATGTAGCAACTGGGCCTGGGCCAGCCCTCTGATCTTGCCATCAAAAGTATCCAACCAAGAGCAGAAATGTGGCATGAGCTACTAGCCACTTTTGCTGGAAGAGTGTCTTAATGGCAACCAGAGGCAGAAGTCGTGTTCAAGCTATATCTCAAAAAGGAACCAACTACTAAAAAATGATTGAACAGGATCTAGGAAGTCAACGTAGTATCAAAAATGTCCAGAGTGTACATGAAAATTGCTTGTCACAGAACATATCAAGAAAACCACAACACAAATTGGAAAGAAAATAAACAAATTAATCAGATGTAGTAATTCTCTGATGAGAATTTTAAATCATCCATCATAAAAATCTTTAACAAGCAATTATGAATTCCCTTGAAACAAAATGAGATAAGTAGAAAATTCCAACACAGTAATAGAAACTGTAAAATTGCTACATGGAAATTATTGATTTAACTAATAAAATAATTGAAATAAAACCTTGCTGGATCATTTCAGCAGCAGATTAGAGATGACAGAGGGGAGAATTCATAAACTTGAGTAAAGATCAATAGGATTCACCAAATCTTACCAAAAGAGAACAAAAAAATAGCCTGACAAAACAATCAAGAACTGAGCCTGAGGGACAAGAATTAACATTTGTTTGGTGTGTCAGCTTTCTGACACTGTAATGATTGCCTAAAGCTTATAAAGATACAAAAGTTATTTGGGCTCATAGTTCAGAAGTTTTAGTCCACGGTGAGTTTCCCCCATTACTTTTGGGACTTTGGTGAGGTATTATGTTATTGTAGGAGTATACAGTGAAGGAAGCTCATTTTCTTCATGGCTAGAAACTGAGAGTATAGGGTCCTATAATACCCTTCAAAAGTATGCTTTCAAAGACATGAGCTCCCACTTGATAGAACTTTGTCATTTTATCACCTCATATAGCATCAAAGTAAGGACCAAGCCTTTGACATATAGAACTTAGAGACGTTTCAGATCCAAACGATAGCAAGATTTTCAGAAGAAGAGGAAAAAGAATGGAAAGAAGATCTCTTTATTTCATTTGAAGTGATAAAATGTCAGTACCAGAACCCAATGATATGTTATCATTATAAAAATGAAAATTTTAATGTTCAAAAACTTGCAGACACACACACATGCACATGAAACACAGAAGCATGCAGAAAACCAATAATACAAAAACATAAACCCCCAAATATCAATAATCACATGTTAAAGCACTAAATTCACCAATTAGAAAACAGTTCTTTGAGTGGACTAAAATCCACTTATTTATTTATTTATTTATTTATTTATTTATTTATTTATTTCTAGTATAGCTTCATTTCCAGCTTTTGGTGGTTGATTGGAGTTAAGAACCAGAATGTCTTTGAACTGTACTCCTCAGATTTCACCCTCCTGAGTAGATAGGATCACAAACATTAGCCACAGTGCCCAGCTAAAAATCCATGTTTTAATGGTACATTGCCTACCAAAAATTGCTCCAAATAAAGCAACATACATCAGCTGAAAATAAAAATAAGGATAAAATATACACTATAAACACTAATGAAAAATAGAAGCAGTCATGTTAATATTCATTAAGATAGCTTTCATGGTAAAGAAACAACTTAAGAGAAGGATGTATATTACAAAATGATAAAGCAATCATATACCAGGACAGCACATAATTCCTAAATGTGTCTGCATTAAAGAAATCCTCAAAATGCATGAAAAGAACCCTGACAGATTTGTAGAATAATAAGCAAATCCCCAGTAGGAACTTTAACACCGGCTCTCAACAATGAATAAAACTATTAAGCAGAAAATCAGTGAGACTATAGAACTGAAAAACACAATCAGTCAACAGCATCTAATTGATATGTATAGATCAGAAATAGCAAAATATGCATTTTTTCAGACATCCAGGTAAAATTCATCAAAATAGACACCTCCCCCAAGAAAAACATCCATCTAGCAGATTTTAAGAAATTGCAACAATACAGATTATGTTCTCTGACTATAATGAGATCAGACTTAAAGTCAATAACAGAAGGGAGAGAGAAAAATTCTAGACACACAGAAAATACACAAGGCTCCAGATAATCCACATTGTACTTAAAAGTCTCAATGGCATGTCACAATATGCCAGATATAGCTATAAGAGTGTATGAAGGGAAATTTATGGTACTAAATACTTTTTAGAAAAGAAAGTTCTAAGAAAAATAAGAGAAGTTCCTATTTTTAAGAATCTAGAAAACTCAGAGCAAGCAGGATGAAGAAAATAATAAAGAATAGAGCAGAAATGAATGGGATTCAAAAATTTAAAAGTACTAGAGGGAAGGGAGCTTCTATCTTCTAAGAATCTTCCTCAGTCATTAGTAGGTTAACTTCCTGAAGAAAGATGCTTGGTAATTTTCCCATTTAATTCCTAGCACCTAGACACATAATCAGTTAAAACTTAGAAAGCAGCCAGGTACATTGATTGGCTCAGGTCTGTAATTCTAGCTACTGAGGAGGCTGAGATCTGAGGATCCTGGTTCAAAGCCAGCCTGGGTAAGAAAGTCTGTGAGACTCTTTTTTTTTGGTACGATTTTTATTGTAAAAATGTTGTACAAGGGGTTACAGTTATATGAGCAAGGTAATGATTACATTTCCTATTGAGCATTGTTGCTTCTTCCTTTGTTTTCCCCCTACCATCCCTTCCCTCCCACCTCCACAACTATTCCTTACCCCCCCCCCCAGTGGTAAAGTTTGTTTTCAACTGAGTGCCTTGTACATCTCATTGTTACAATGGTACATCTCATTGTTACAATGGGTCAACCTGTATCCTTATTTAAGCACTTTGTTTTTTCCCTTCCCCTCCCCGAATTAGAGAAGTATATATACAAGATGCAGGGCACCTATTTATCTCCAATTAATCACCAGAAAACTGGTAGTTATAGCTCAAAGTGGTAGAGCATGAGCCTTAATTGGAAAAAGTTCAGGGACAGCTCCCAGGCCTGAGTTCAAGCCCCATGAGCAACAAAACAAACAAACAAAAATCTTAAAAAGCAATCAATTGAATCTTATTTAATCAATAACTTTATAATTTCATCATATTATTTGGACAACTGATTAATTATAAGAAGAAAACATGATGCCAAACCTTAGATTAACAAATATAAAAGAAACATACAAATCACCAATATCATAAATAAGTACTACATATATAAAACCACAGTTACTAAAGACATGTAAAGTCAGGGTACAATACATGGCCTATATTTATAATCCCAACGATGAGGGAAGTAACAGTCAGGGGATCATTATTCCAGTCTAGCCTGGCAAACACTGCAAAAGGAAACATAAACCTATCTAGAGCAAAAAAGTCTGAGCATATGGCTAAAGTGGTTGAAGCTAGTTTAGCAAGTGAGAGGCCCTGAGTTTTAAACCCTCATATTATTACAAAACAAAAAAAACAAAATAAAGGTTCATTACCATCTTTAAAATTATTCTATATGAAAATAACATTATTATCTACTTCACAGCACCAGAAATCTCCAAAAATGGTAGAGTAAATGAGTTTACCAAAGTTGCAGAGCACAAGATTAACACATGAATTCAAGACAAAAATGTGATTTTTTTTGGTGGTAATAGTCACATTGATTAACAGGGAACATGTGGAAACTGAAACTAAAACATACTTCTTACCATAACTCTAAGTAAAGTTAATATTTAGTTTTAAAAAGAAATATACAGAATCTGCCTGTCCAGAAGTATGAAATTTTGAGGAAGTCAAAGAAGACCCAAATAAATGAATAGGCAGACTATTTGTAGTTAAAGATTCAACATGTTGAGTATATCATTTCTTATCCCATATGATCGGTGGGTTTAATGTACTTCAGCATCACAACAATGGTTTCTATAGAGACTTTTATTCTAAGGTATGTATAGAAAGATAAATACTCTAGAATAGAGCAAAGAAGAGTAAGTGTGAGGAACCACATTTCTGCTGTTAAGGCTTGTTATGTAGTTACAGAAATTGAGACAGGGTTTTCATGGTGTAATAGATGTGCAGTTCAACAGACAAGCAAAGAACCCACAAACAGTATGCACAAGTATGCCTAAAAGATATTTAAAAGGATGGCAAATCTAGTTCAATGGAGGAACTCTGGGCTTTTCTGTAGATTGTGCTAGAACAAAAGGACTTCCATAGGTTACAATGTTTCTAGGCACCAGTGGCTCACACTTGTAATCCTAGCTACCCAGGAGGGTGAGATCTAAGGATCATGGTATGAAGTCAGGTGGGAAGGAAAGTCCATGAGACTCTTAACTCTAACTAACCAGCAAAAAACTAGAGGTAGAATTGTTCCTCAAGTGATAAAGCACTAGCCTTGAACACACAAGCTCAAGGAATGCATCCAGGCCCTGAGTTCAAAGCTCCAGGACTGGCACAAAATAAAACAAAAACAAAAACAATAAGACCAACTAACAAACAACGACAACAAAAACCTTGTTGATCTTAACCTCTTTTCTAAGAAAGAAACTAACTCAAAACCCATAAAATTTTAAGTGTAGCCATGATGAAATCAATATGGTGGTTTAAAAAATAAACAACAACTAAAAACCAAGTAAAATACAATTAGCTCATAATCTTGTTATGCCACCTTGGGATATATACCTGAAGAAATCAAGGGAGTATACAAAAGAGATATCTTCATACTCATGTTTATTGCAGATATTCATAATAACTAAGTCATGGGCTTGGGCATCCAGGCCTAGGGCCCATCAATGACTAGATAAATAAAATGTCATAAGCTCCCTCACCCCCCACATACATATACACGTGTATTATTTAGTCATTAAGAATGAAATCATGTTTTAAGAAAAATACATGTAATAGAAATCACTATGTTAAGCGAAAATTAACTAGACTCATAAATACAAGTATCATAGATTTTCTTTTTCATATGTGGAATAGATAGGGGAAAAAAGATTTGAAAGTAGCAGAAGGACTTAGGGAATAGTAAGGGGACCAGCAGGAGGAGGTGGGAGGATAGGTTGGTAATAGAGGGGTCAAATACTATCAAAAACCTTATATACACATCCTATACACAGGAAAATGTCATCATAAAACTCATCTTTGTTCAATCAGTGAACACTAATAAAATACTTAAAAATCATAAAAAAGTAGAAAATATCCAAGAAATGTAGGTCTAAGGAAAGTTGTTAGATTTGAAAAGTAAAAATGTGATCCATGAACTTTTTCACTGTGAAAGATGATTAAAATAATAAAAAATGTAATTTGAGAGAAAACTATTCTTGTAAATTGTATTATCCAACAAAGTCCTAGTCTCAGGAATATAGAGAAGCTTTCTCCCATGTCAACATTAAATAAAACAAAAAACAAAGGCATTCAATTAGAGAGTGGAGAAGAGGATGTACAGATGGAAAATAAGCATATGAAAAGACATCCAACATGATTAGCCATCAGGTAAATGCAAATTTAAAGAAAATGAAACATGGAATTGCTAAAACAAGGTATAGTGACAACAAATACTGAGATCAATGGAGAGGCACTGCATAATTTAATATTACTTATGGGAGCATAAAACTATATAGGCCACTCTGGAAAAATGTTCAGCAATGTTCTATAAAACAATATCTATGAATCCTTATGACTCAGAAAATGCACCTTAGGATATTTATCTCAAAAGGATAAGTATGCAAAAAATGTACACATATGTGTACATCTTCACTCAGGAATAGCTGAAAACATGAAGTAACACCAATATCCCTCAACAGGTGAACAGATAAGCCAAATGTGAACTAATACTAAGCAGTAAAAAAGAATAGCAATTTAGATAAATCTTATGGAATGGTCCACTATTTATGGCCCCGTTTTCACAACATTCTTGAAATAGCAAACTATATAAATGGTCAACATATGGTTGGCGACCAGGGATTATTGGAAAAGTTGGAGAGGGGTGGGTGTGGCTTTGGAAGAGTAATATAAGATATCCTCATGGTGATCAAACTATTCCATGTCTTGGCTTTATAAATTTCAGTATTCTAATGTCCCACAATAATTTTAATATTCCATTGTGATATTGTACAATAATTTTTAAAGATGTTGTCATATGGGAAGCTGAGTAACAGATACATTGGTTCTCTCTTTTTTATACAATGATATTTAAATTTATGATACCTCAAAGTAATAAAAATAATAAAATGTCCAAGAACCTTTGAACATGCTGATGCTTGGCTCTTCTATACATCTTCCCTTTCAGATTGTGATAGAGTAGGGTCCACATGACTCCATTTTGAAGTGCTCACCTGATGCTAATGTGTGGTGAGAGAATGTGTGGTGATAGTTGAGAATTATTAGCCTACATTTTATTAATTGTTTCAGGCAAGATAGCTGAGGAGATACAGAACATCAGATAAATTGCAAGTTCATGTTCTTTGTTCCTCCAGGTATGTTGCTTGGCCTGGAAAAGACTGCCCAAGTGTGTCTATGAATCTCTGATTCTACACCTCACTCTGTCAAAGCACTTATTAATTTTTAATTCCATTTTTATATCTTCAGTTGTACAGAGTACTTACCCATTTAACAAATCAGTTTATGAATGAATGATATTTTGATCATCATTCTCTTCCTCCCTTTTAACTCCCTTCCTCCCCTCAATTTTCTTATTATTTTAGCATATGCATTGAATTTTATAACCACATTTCCCACTCTCCTATACTCTCTTCATTCATCAACACCCTCTTTACTTCTCCCCCACCACTTCAAGTACCAGTGAATGCTTGTTTCATTCTTCCAGTCTTAAACAGAAGAATGAAATGATAAGATTTCCATGTCTATTTTCATATTAGATCTGCAGAGGAACAGAGAATGGGAAAAGGATAGATTTGCATGTTGCTTTCTTTCTTGCATAAATCATAGCTGCTGGCTTATCCATTCTGAACATATGTTTGGTAACAGTTATGAGTTGAGCATATGTTGTTTTAGAAGATTATTTAAATCTTACTCTAAATCCAAAGAAATCTTTTCTGAAGGTAAAATGGCCTACAAAGCACTGAGCAACTAGAAGTTGTATCATGAATCCTAGCCTATTTTTCACTCTGATCACACAGAACCACATGTATCCACACACTGAGTTTAGCATTCATCTTTGTTGATCCAGCACCATTAGTAGAAAGTGTCTTACTGATATGGTTGGCAAGTTTTAAAATTCGTAGTTATTGGTATTCATTTGTATATTCATTTCATTATAATCAAATTTTATGTCTGTCCAGAGTAGAAAAAAGATATTCTAGAAGCCCTGAGCAGGCTCAGGAATCACAGAGCAGCTATTACTTTTTGGAGACCTGTCATGAACCAAATACACTGTTAAGCACAGGATTGGAAAAATAGATGTAATTTTACTAGGAGAAACTGGTATTCTATGGAGTCCTCATAATTTGGGAAACAAACATAACTTTATAAGAATGTTTATCTCTGGGCATAGTGTATATTTTCTGAGATTTTTCTTTTTTGTTATTGTTGTTAGTTGTGGGCTTGAACTCTAGCCTTGGGCACTGTCCCTCAGCTCTTCAGCTCAATGCTAGTGCTCTACCACTTGATCCACAGTGCCACTTCAGGTTTTCTAGAGGTTTATTGGAGATAAGAGTCTCACAGACTTTCCTGCCCAGGCTGGCTTTGAACCATGATTGTCAGATCTCAGCCTCCAGAGTAGCTAGGATTAGAGGCGTGAGCCACCAGCACTTGGCTTTTGTCTTTTTAAATTTCCTTTTTCTCATTTAAATCCAGAGAAAACATTGAAATCTCTAACAATGCCTGTCATCCATGCATCTTGAAGCTCTTGCTTGCTAGGCCCTCCCTCCCAGCTACAGATACAGTCTCTTCCCACCCACTTCCTTCCACCAGGACAAATAGAAGAAGTCTTGCACCTCCGGCCCCCGCTTATCTATCAAGTGAACTTGCCCCATCCTGTCCTGTCTCCTCTGTACTTTTGCTGCATCAGTTTTCTTTCTCTTTAGCTTCAATCTTCCTTGCTCTTCTTCCAAATAAAACATGCTCAACTCTCTCCTTTTCAAAATATATTTTTGGGGACTTCTTTAATGCTCTAGCTATCTCTCGACCTGTTTATCTTCTTCCTTTCTCATCAAAAGTTTATGAAAGACTTATCTGGAATTCATTGTCCTTACTTCCTAATCTTCTAGTCACTCCTTAACCTATAGTAATCTAGCTTCTACCTCTCAGCATCTTCTAGGATTGAGTTCAGTCTAGGTTGATGGTTCTGCTTGGAGTAAAGTTTCTCATAAGACCTCATCATATTTTCAAACTCCCATTTGGGTTGGATGCCCCTGCTTTTTCTCTTATTGTTTTTCAGGGTGTTTATTACTCTTTAGACCTTTAATAGAATTATTTGATGTTTGCAGGCATCTCTGCATGTCTAATCTCTAGTGTTGTGCCTAATAAAGAAGGCATTTACATTACAAGATACTATGTTGAAAACAAACTTTACAACTTAGGAGAGGGGGGAGTTGAGGAGGTGGGGAGGGAAGGATGGTAGGGGAAAAACAAAGGAGGAGGCAAAAACACTCCATAAGAAAGGTACTCATTACCTTACTCATGTAACTGTAACCCCTCTGTACAGTTTTTTAACAATAAAAAATACAAAAAAGAAGGCATTTAATTTGTCTAATGAAGGAATCACTAAAGGCATACTAGCATAATTCAGAACCTCTACAGCCTGAGTTTTTAAAAAATTATTGCAATGCTTGATAAGAAATGTATTCATTACCTTGCTCATGTAACTGTAACCCCTCTGAACAGTATTTTCACAATTAAAAAAACTTATTTAAAAAAGATTCTGTGCAGAGGGGTTACAGTTGCATGAGTAAGGCAATGAGTACATTATTACTTGTTCATCATTGTTACCCCTTCCCTTCCTTTTGTTGTCCCACTATATGTTCCCTTCCCCACCTCCCACCCTCCTCTCCCTCCCCCCCCCATTTTCCCCTTATCCACCCAAAGTTGTAAAGTTTGTTTACCATATACTGTCCTGTGGGTATCCTTGTTGCAATGGGTCATCCTATGTCCTTGTTTTCAGCGTTTTGTTATTCTCCTTCCCCTTCCCAGATTAGACATATGTATATACAAGATGCAGGGTACCAAAATCAAGTACATTGACAACAGGGGATATGCCATAGGGGAAAGAACATACAAAGCAAACAACAACAACAACAAAATAAAATCACATGTTGCATTTAAAACAATAACAATAAAGACAGACCTCTTGTGTCCATATCTTGGGGTTCATTTCACTGAGCATCATCTTATATGGTCATTTGTACATGATTTTTGAGCTTTTCAGCTCATTTGATAAGATTATCCTATATGTATACTAATTATTGCAAATTAGGAAAATCATGGGACCTAAATCTCTTTGTGACTGGGTTACTTCATTTAATATGATTTTTTTCCAAGTCTTTCTATTTCCTAACAAATGGGGTGGTGCTGTTCTTTCTGATGGAATCATAAAATTCCATTTATATATATATACACATATATATATCACATTTTCTTGATCCACTCATCTACTGAGGGGCATTTGAGTTGGTTCTATATCTTAGCTATGGTCAATAATGCTGCAATAAACATAGTTGTGCTGGTAGCTTTAGTATGGTCTTGTTTATGATCATTTAGGTAAATGCCCAGAAGTGGGATTGCTGGGTCACAGGGGAGCTCTATGTGGAGTCTCTTGAGGAACCTCTATACTGCTTTCTAGAATGGTTGAAAAAGTTTACACACCCACCAACAGTGCAGTAGGGTTCCCTTTTGACCACATCCTCTCCAGCATCTGTCATTATTAGATTTTTTGATTATAGCCATCCTTTACAGTCTGAGTTTCAAAATTATTTTACATTAAAAAATTGGTCTTATGGACTTTCCTGCCTAGGCTGGCTTCAAACCACAAGCCTCAGAACTCAGCTCCTGAGTATCTAGGATTATAGGGGCGAGCCACTAGAAGATGGCTTTTAAATTAATTTTCTCTCTCTCTCTCTCCTCTCTCTCTCTCTCTCTCTCTCCATATATATGTATATGTATATATATTATCTCTCTATATGTATATATAGTCAACTATATACTGAATATATGGATGTTTTATCAATATCTCAAACTCATATTTGCAATATTTAACTTACCATATTTTCCCCTGAAAGCCAATTGAGTTCTGAATCTTTGAATAATACCATCACTATCATTAAATAAGAAAAAATAGCCTTCTTACACTCTTTTCCTTTCCTCTCCTTACCTGAGTAATTCACTGTCACACCAATTTATCCTTCTACATATATTTCAAAATCATCTTCTTTCTTTTATTCTCAGTGCCTTTGATTTGTCCTAAAAATTTTAATAGCCACTTAGCACATTGCTCAGCAACTATCATCTTCCCCTCCCATTTGTTGTCCACATATCCTTGGTGATTCTCATTTCAAAATTCAATTTTGATTCATTTATCCCATAAATATTTATTGAGTACTCACTAAAACCCAAGTACTTCTTAAGGCACCAAGGATGTAGTTTTGGCAAAACATATTCTTCGTCAAAGTTATGTTTATAACTTTCCACCAGTTCCTTGCTGTCTGGGTGGTAAAATATGATCCAGGAATCTTAAAATTATTCACAAGGTCTTTCAGTCTTTAGTCAGGAAGTTCTTCACCTGTTGTATGCATTTGAATCATTGGGGCTCTTGTTTAAAACATTTTTGGGTTTCTCTTAAGTTTTTCAGTCTAGAATGGAGACCCCCAAACAGCATTTTTAATTGGACTCTCAAGTGATTTTCATATAGGTAATTTGGGAACCACACTGTGAGAAATGCTGATTTTTCTTTGCCTATCTCCTAGCCTCACTTCCCAACCATTTCTCTATGTTCAACCTTATATTTTAATGGTGTTATTTTAAATTCTTCACCAAAATGCCATAGGTCTTACATGCCTCACTTGCTTATAACGTTTTCATGAATCCTTGAAGTATACAGAAAAATGTACTGAATATCTGGATGGTTTAATACGAAGTTTGATAACAACAACAGAAAATCACATTGTCTTAAGATGAAAAAAACATAACTCTTTTATTCCAAGATGGGTGTGGTGGATCATTCTTGTAATACCAGCCATCAGGAGACAATCGCACAAGTTCAAGACCAACCTGATCTACATAATGAAAGAGCTAAGTAGGTATCTCAATGGTATGCCTAATGTGTTGGGTCCAATTGCCAACACTGAAAAGGAAAAAAATCAATATGATTATTTCTGAACACTCTTTGTAAGTTATTCCAATTGAAGAAGATATTGAGCCCCAGATTCTGCCCTCAAATGCTGCCAGTATGTGGCCTCCAAGGTGGAAAAAATTGTGGGCAAGAAAGGCACAATGGATACTAACATAGACTGAAAGGGACATATTTCAGCACACATTCCATTGGCTGGAACCAATCATGTAAGCATACTTGGATGTAAAAAGAACCGGGAAAAATAGTCCTGGCTGGGAAGCTTCTTTCTAAACAAAAATGCACAAATGAACTTAGAGTGATCACACCATTATCCCTACCACATCACCATCTTTCCTCCTAATCAGCAAATATCGTGTACCCACATCATCCCACATAGCGCAGTTTATTTTCCTCCACTTATAGGTTGACTTCATGTCCTATCCATTTCCTACATTCAGCTCAAAGCCTGTGATTTCTGAGTGATATGTAGTTCTTCTTGTGTGGTTTGGATATGGCTGTTCTTAGCAACTTCACTATGAGAAGGACAAATTATCCCTTCCACCACCATATCCAATAAGCAGTGATGGACCAGAGAGAGAACAACTTCCTAACCCTTTTGGGAGGTGGAAGGACCACACCTATCTTTTGCAGTTAAGGACATGCAAGCATTGGATGATCTCTCTTTGACAGTGTTTAATTGTCTTGTTTCATCCTTGGAACTGCTTCCTAAGGATAACTCTCTTATCTAACTTACTCTCTCTGTCCCATCCTTGGGATCCTCCTCTGGGAGATATTTTTCTTCTTTTTGTCAGTCATTTTGGCTACCTCTAAAGAAGGTATTTGGGAGCATGTCCACCTTGAAGATTACACAGCTTTTATGTGTTTCATGTTATGTAAATATGCAGACACAGGGGAGACTGTACTTTGTTTACTAGATTAGACAAGGGCTTTTGTTTTGTTTCTTCAAAGTCTGATAGTTTTGTTCTATTTATTTCTAGCCAAGCCCAGTAACTGTACGCATGCTCAATGGTTATAAGACATGATGCTTGAAATGGATTTATTTCATTTTATCCCCCCCTGTCTCTTTCCTATATCTACTTCGAGATGACTACCTTGATGCTATCTGAACGTATGGATTAAGAGATATAACCTGAATATGTTCTTTACTTGGAGTCACTTTACTCACCTGAAAGACTTTTAACTGTTTTCCAAAACTTTTTATTTCTTAAATTCTATTTCTTAATATTTGGTGTCTTTAAGTTGTTACTTTAATTTTTGTTCTTTCTTCTTTCTTTTCTTCTTGCAAATTAAGCAGTTCTCCACAACTCATTATTTGTTTGATAGTTGAATGTTTTTAATTGGTACACAAAATGAAAACATTGTACATATTAATGGGATGCTGTTAATATTTTATACATATATACATCATGTACTGTATAAATCAGGTTAAACATATCCTTAAACATTTAATGTATCTTTGTGATAGAACTTTAAAAATCATTTCTTGTTGCTTACAGAAATATACAGTATAAAGTTATTATCTATAGTTGTCATTTTGTTCAGTAGCACCCTAGAGCTTCTTGCTCCTATCTAACTATAACTTTGTACCCATAGTTTAAGTATTCCCATTCCCTTCACTGCTATGAGGTCAACATTTTTAGATTTCACATAGCTGTAAAATCATGTGGTATTTGTCTTTATGCGCCTTACTTATTTCACCTAACATAATGATCTCCAGTTCCATTTATGGTGGTACAAATGACAGAATTTCATTCCCTTTAATTTCTGAATTTTATTCCATTGTGTATATAGAGCACATTCTGTATGTCAACCTATTCTTTCTAGATCAACTAATGATTCACCTCTCCTCTTAGTAGATTAAGTAGTCTCCCAATTCACTGTGTGCAAAAAGTATGAACAGGTATCTTGTTTTTACATAACACAAGCTACCTCTGATATCAATTTTCTTACCACCCAAGAGCCAAACTAATGCCACATGGCTTCATTTCGTTCTTTGAAACACATAGAACTCCCATTGCCCCAAACCTCATTAGCCTGTAGGTGTCAATGGAACTCTATTAATAACATTAAGTCTAATGTCACTAGATCACACTTACAATCTTGCATGCAGAATCCATAAGAGCTCTGGAAGGTCTTGTGCTAAGAGAGTCACAATGAATTTCCCAGCAGGGCTGCTTGCAGTCAACTCATCTTTTCTTCTGTCAGTATCCTTTGGACAGAACATGTGCCAAGCTCCTACCAGGCACCTGCTGGAAATTTTCAAGTAATGGCACATCTCCTTCTAAACATCGAATTTTCTATCAGTGCCCTTCTAACTTGCCCTTCTATAATGCACTAAATGTTTTATTGCCAAAGTTGTGTTATAATTTGCCTTTTGTATTTTGTATTACTCATAATGCATCATGGTTCTAACTCCTCATACACATTGCTCCTGGAGTTCCCTTCTGCAGCAAACCTGTTTACTGAGGTCAGGCCACATCATCATCAGGACAAGCTTTGGCCCAGATGTCATATCTTACATGTGCTGGCCTCCTTTAGGCACAGCCATAAAACTTTCTTCTTTTCTAATTCTTTTCCCTTTGGCAAATCAATTTATTTACTTGACCTCTGCTGTCTTTAAGCATTTAAAAATCTTAGCCCCTGTTTATTTTTCTGATAGCTCCTATAAATACATTGTGTCATGCGAGTAAATATCTTCTCTTACTACATTATCTTGCCTAACTTGTTTAACAGACAGAGAACTCCTGTCAGCTTTTAAAACTCTAGTTCATGGATGGTTGGGATCAACCATCCCAACTAATTCCACCTCTGACTAGGGAATCTCACTTCCTCCTCTGTGCTTAGTATATAGCTCTTAGACTGAATCATGAATATTAGCTTGTTTGCCTTTCTCTTCTGCATTATAGTAAGATGCTTAAGTGTATTCTGTGTCTGCCATGTCGTTTGACTAACATTAATTTAAATTCATTTCATTGGAGCACTTTCTTAAAACATGTCTCATCTTTACAGGTGGTAAAAGCCTTCCAATTTTCACTTTTCTTTCTTGCACACATGTTTTAACCATCCGTCTCCAGGTAGGTCTTGGGAAGTGTGTGTGTGTGTGTGTGTGTGTGTGTGTGTGTGTGTGTGTGTGTGTGTGTGTGTGTGTGTGTGTGTGTGTGTATGTGTGTGTGTGTGTGTGTGTGTGTGTGTGTGTGTGTGTGTAAAAGGGAAGAAAACAAAGCTTATGTGATGCTGAGAGCTATGTAGCATGTATAAGTGTGCCTCTTCTATCTCCATTCCTTATTATCTGAGTGGCTTGACTGTCCTTAATGTGTTCAAGTTTTATCTGCTTCTGGTATTTCAAAAGTTTTGAGATGATTGGTTCACAAAGCTATATGTGGCAAGGAACAACACTTTGTATTAAAACATTATTCTAGTTGTGGCACTAGGCTCCTTGATCTAATTCATGAGAAAACATGATACCATTTTGATCTGAAAACTGCTATACAAAGTGATTGTCCTCTGAAACATATCTCAGACAATGTGGAAACCGACTTAATTTTTTTTTACCTTCACTACAGTTATTTATGAGGCAGAAGCTAGAGAAGAGAGATGTTTTGAGATGAAAGGTGAAATATTCTATTGTAGAGTATGTTTTATGAGGAAAGAATAGAGATATATAATTTCTGACTCAGGGTTTGCATAGAATCCAGATATCTTTCAAGTTATTGTCTCCACACATTATTTAAGGTTCTATTCTCTAGGATCTTGAAGTCTCAGTTTATTTTTTGATATAAAGTCCTATCATTCATAGGAAAAACTCTCCCTGTCACTAAGCCAAGGACATTGTTTCTCTATGCACCTTCATGGATAAAAGGCTTGATTTATTCAGAATGTATTTTATAAACATGTGACCCTAACACATAGTCTTAGTGACTGTTGCCTTAACTGTTGTTATATTTCACATACTTCTCCAAAAATGTACCTTCTCTGTTCTGGTTTGAACTGTGGAGTTAGGACTGTGACTGGAATAAGACATTTAAAAGTAGATCTGAGGCCTTCCACACATGAAGCATTTTCAAGTAGTTCTCCCAATAAAGCTGGTTCTTGCATTGAATGGTCATAGGCACTGGCTCCTGCCCCTTCTCAAGCCACTGTATTATACAGATTACATCGCACTGTAGGAGTGGCAGGACAAGAAGGCATTTGAGAAATTTTGTGGCTGAGGAAGGTCCTGTTTCTAAGTGAAGTAAGTCTTATACTGACAAGACGCAGGGAGTGTGAGGAATGGGCTCCAAAGAGTGTTGAACAAGTTAGTGAGCACAAAATGGAAGCAAGGGGAGGCACTGGGAATAGCAGTAACATCCTAAAAGGGTGTTAAATATTAGGCACATGTCCCTGTGGAAAGCATGACTATCCTGAGGCTTGAACTCAGGGCCTTGGAACTATGCTCTACCATTTGAACCATAGCTCTACCTCCAGCTTTTTAGGTACTTAATTGGAGATAAGAGTCTCACAAACTTTTCTGACTGAGCTGGCTTCAAATTGTGATCCTCAGACCTCAGCCTCCTAAGTAGCTACGAGCTACTGGCAGTTGGTCCATGTGGAAACCTTTGAGAGCTATCAGGTGCCATTCATGGTTTAGAGATCTAAGGGATTGTTCTGTAAGTTATTATAATACCAGATGCCTAAGCCATGGCCTTAATCTCTCTCCTCCTCTTGAATATTTAGACCCAAAGAATTGTATTGCTTATAGTAGCAAGAATGCAAATGTCTTCTAACATCCATGACACCAATAGCTGAATGGTTGGAGCTGCATCAAAGCAGGCACTTTAAATTGCTCTTCCTTTGAGGTCCAGGTCTCTCAACCTGGCAGTAGCAACATTTTGTTCTTATGGGAATATCTTATCCTGTGCTCTGTAGGGTATTTAGCAGCATGCCCGATGTCTACCTACTACATATCACCAGCAACAGCTCCTTCTTCCGTGGTGACAATACAAAGTGTTACTGGATGTCATATACCTTGGATATAGATAAACTTGGATTTGAATTCTGTCTTTAGGTCATTTGGCTGAGCATAGAGGAATCTAGAAAGATAGTTCAGGTACCTTAAAGAAGGTAGGAGTGGTGAGCAGCTGTCTAGCCAGAAAGAAAGCAGCACAGGAAGTATGTGGTTGGGGCTGAGATTGTGGCAGGTGGATTATAGAGAGTCAAACTCTCCATGATAGAATGAGACGCTATGAGCCTGAGTTCAACATAAAAGCTCAGACCCAGAGGAAATCCAGATGTGAGGAGCCAGCTAAAGGTACAATGGCAGTGGGATATCTGTGTATATACAATTGCTGTTCAAATTATAGAGGTTTAAAAATCCAGTTTTATCTGATGGCTAAATATTAATAAGGTACTAAAATTTGAATTGCTTAAGCATTACTGAATTTTTAAACTAGTTTGCCACTTTCTCATTTCATCTCAGCCAATATTTTCGTCTGCAATATTCATTTTCTTTTTAATACAGTGTAGTCATGTTGAGAATCTACCATCTTTAGACCTTTCATTTTATAAAAGAAAATGCGATGCAGCCCCATTTCTTTCTTAATATATATTTAAAGAGCAATAATGAATCTTTTGGAGTTTTTAACTGGCTATTTAATGGTAGACTTACCTTGAGCTCTAAACCCTTCCAGACAATCAATAATTGTTCTATAAAAATTCAGGAATATTCATTATTGCTGATAATAACTCTCATCCTCCCAGCCGCATGATCTAATGTGCTTAAAGCATTATTCATCTTACACAGGAGGCTGAAAATAAATTGGGCCAGAAAGTACTAAATTAATGATCACTGCATTTTGATACCGTCAGGCTCTTGTGTTTTCCTGAATGTATTATTTTTTGTGTTTTAGATTGGAAAGGTTGTTGATTCTTGTATGACAGGAAGAAATAAGATATAACTTGCAAGCTTACAAGAACTTTTCTAAATAGAGAAGGACTCCTGTTAGGTGGGAAAGGGTGTGTGTGTGTGTGTGTGTGTGTGTGTGTGTGTGTGTGTGTGTGTGTGTGTATGCACACGTGCGTATGTGTATGTGTGTCCATTTTTATCTGTATATATAGATCTGTTGGTACCCCTGTATATCTCTGTATTTCTGTGTGTGTGTGTGTGTGTGTGTGTGTGTGTGTGTGTTTTGTGGGACTAGAAAGGAAGGAAGAGGCCAAAGGCCGCAGGTCATATTTGGATCAAAAGTCAAGCTCAAGTGTATCACTGTCATTGTAATTATGGGAATCAACTCCAGACAGTTTTTTAAGTACTCACTCAAAAAACATTTTGAGTGTTTATCTATGTGCCCAGTACCTCTATATATTGAGGATATGATAGTGAATGAACAGACTTTTGTGCTCTTAAAAATTTATATTTAGATGGAGGGCAGATTTTATTACACAAATACATACAAGTAATGATTCCCAATGGTGGAGAAAATGAATACAGTAGTTTGATAAAGAGATTGAGGGAAAGTAAGAGAAGGGAAAATAATCATTCTAAAATATTCCCAGAGTATTCTGGAGCATTAAACATTCCCTTTAACAAAGGGAAATCCATTTTACCAAAGTCTAGCCAAAGTGCTTTATACTAGCATCTAACCATAAGAGGCTAGGTAAATATACACCCTATTTTCTCTGGCCTTCTTGTTTCACCATAGGGCACAGACTGCTGAAAGATGGAGACCTAACTCTGGATCACAACATGCTTTCCTTTCTCCTCACATCTTAGCATATGTACCTTATGCCCTAATGGGGAATCACAACTAAAAGAACTGTGAAGCTTTAGAGTTTGGGGAAATTCAAAGACAACCAGAGACCAAAAAAGAAAATCCCACCACAACAAAAACAAGGAACAGAAAAGGTTAGCATCCAATACCTACCTTTGCAGAAAATCACAGCCCTAACAAGATGCTTATAAAACATCACATGAGGGTCTATTTGTCCCAGTTCACTTTACCCCATGTGTCCTGTCAGATTAAGCAAACATACAGAAAAGATAATAAGGCACAGTAAAAAGGCAATGGTGCTCTAATAAATAAGGTGATTCTAAAGGGTTGCTCTACAGAGGAGTTCTTGAACTCAGTCTTGAGGAAATCAGCACCATCAAGGAAAAGCGATCAACAGTGAAGCCAAACCCAAAGACAGAATGAGATTCATCCAACCAGAAAACTGAAAACATGGCAGATCTAGACTGAGCAAAGTGATACTAGCATATAATGAACTTAGAAGGACAAGTAGGAACTAGATCTGTAGGATTTTATAGACTGTTGTTAATTGTTTTCATTTCAGTTCACTTTAGTCTGGGGATCTCCACGTCCTCCGTTGCTACTAAGGTAAAATCCTGGAGTCTAACTTCAGGTACTGCTGTGACAGATGGTGTAAAGACAAATAGATAAAGAGATCAAGTAAAACAATTGTCAAGCTGCTGTCATCTTTGATTTCTAGGTTTTACTGATTGATTTCCTGCTCTTTAATATAGTACATTTATCTGCATATTTCAGCCGACAGAGATAATTATGAGTCCCATAAAATAAGAAGAGGCACATTCCTGCTCATACAGTGTAGTGGATATGCAGTCATTTTCTCTGGTTTACTTTTATTCTTTATGAGTTTATCTTTCCCTTAGTGATAAATTGAAGATCACTTGCAAATACTTATCATCCTCTACGGCTGTTTTTGTCAATAATAGTCAGTGTCATAACTACGACCATTTATTGAGCTTCTTTGACATATTGGCATAATCACAAGATGCACAATTTCCAACTCCCATAATCCCAATAATCCTTCCAGGAAAGCTGAAGTATGAGCATTGAGGCAATTTTTCCCAACCAAAGTTTGAAACAAATCAAGAAACTAGCACAATTAGAATTCAAACCTTGGCCTTCTGGATTTGGAATTCATTCTTAGATGTTCTCAGCAAAGGCTTCTGAGACCACCTTCAGAGTTATGTGCAGCTGTGGGAGTTTAGTGTGGTGTCTGCCAATGGCTAAAACATTGCTAAAACGTCTTTGTTTCATGCCCAGAGTTTAAAGTGAGGAATTTATTTTTGGAGCAAATATTTATAGATGGTTTTAGTTACCTTTGCCTCTTATGCCATCTCTCAGGGTACATTTTACCTTCTCCACTTGAGCTTTTGAATCCTCCACTTGTCCAATTATCAAATGAGTTCAAGGTCTTACCAGCTTTAGCATTCTGTTGTGTGAATGTCTTGTGTCCCATTTCATCTGTGCCACTTCCTACACAGTACCTCGACCTCACATTTGCTCAGTCTCCTTCCTCCCTAAGGATCTTTCTTCTTTATCCTCACAGTAAGAAACTCCATGGCTAGGTATACGGCAGCTGTCATCCTTGTAAAAAATTATGTTAAATTATATTGATTTATTATTAATGGGTTAGTCACATCAAATGGGAATACATTAATACAATTTCCAAGGGGTATACAGTTAAAAGTAAGTCTGGCTTCTGTAATTTTTCATATATGTATTTGCATTCTCATTACCAAGATCATCTACACATATATAAGGAAATAGTAGTATTTGATACAGTGTTGTAAAGTGAATTCCTAATTTGGTTGGACTTGATGCAAAGTTCTATGTTCCATAAATGCTAAATGTTTCCTACAGATTCCAATGGACTAAGATAGCTTTCCAGTGTGGCCTTGCAGTGTATGTGTGTTAAGATCCCATGATGCTACTGATACAAAGAATTCAAGTGGTCTCAGGCAGCCCCTTGTTCATGCTTCATAATTCTGACTCTCCTAATTCACTTGCTGCTGAAAAAGTAAATGAACTAATTTGTAAAAAAAATTGTGGAGGAAAGTGTCAGATTTGATGGAAGGTTTAAGTTCCATAAAGGAAAATACAATAAAGAAAAAAATACTAAGACAGAAGTTTCATTTACAAAGCCCAATTGAAAGATTTTCCTTTTTTTGAAAACAAAACAAACCAAACCAAACTTGTATTGTTGTGTTTTATCTTGGCTCACAGTGATGCCCTAAAGTATGAAAATACTTTAAGAGTAGTTTGTTCTTATATGGGGGTAAATCTAAAACATGTTGTTATTGCATTCCTGAGGGCCAGTTCACTAAGAGAATCAAATAACAGGAAACTCAGCCTAGAGAAAGAAAAAAAGATTCCATTTTTCTCTACTTTTTTTTTTAAACATTAGGATCTCTGACTTCATAAGGGATCTCTGCAAACACTGTACCAAAATGTCCCTAACAATGGGTCTGGTTCTGGCAAGAAGGAAATGTTATGCTTCTGGTTAAGTCTATGATCATCTCTTTTTGATATCTGTATCTTGGACATATTGTGATAGAATTGCCCAGAAAAATCTATCTGCTGTTTTACTTTTTCTGTGACAATTGAACCATTTTTATTTGTAGCCTCTTATTCCATTGTAGGATGACTGATCTTTCAGTTTCATGGAAGAGAGTAGTGCTCAAGTTCATCAGCACCTTGAGTAGTGTCATAACCTGAGGCAACAGCAGAGCATAACACTTTTTTGCCCAGCTATTTGTGTGTGTGTGTGTGTGTGTGTGTGTGTGTGTGTGTGTGTGTGTGTGTGTGTGTGTGTGCATGAGTATGTGCATGTGCCAGTCCTGGGGCTTGAACTTAGGGCCTGAGCTTCATTTACTCAAGCCCTCTACCACTTGAGCCAAGGCCCTACTTTGAGCTCGTTTAGAAGTTTATTGTAAATAAGAGTCTCATGGACTTTCCTGCCTGGCCTGGCTTCCAATGGTGATCCTTAGATCTCAGCCTACTGAGTAGCTAGGATTACAGGTGTGAGCTACTAGCACCTGCTATTGGCCAGCTTTTTCAGTCCTGTATTTCTTCCTTCAGAAGTTGTTGGAGATTTCTCCTGAAATGGTCCTCATGAACCCTTTTCTCTATTTAAAATTTTTTAAAATTTTATTGTCAGAGGGGTTACAGTTACATCCATAGTGACTATATTTTCTGTCAAACATTTTTATCCCCTCCCTCACTCTTCTCCCACTTTCCCTCCCTCCCAATGTCTACCCCTCATGTTGTAAAACTCAATAGCTATGTGTATATAACCATATTCTATGATTCTAAGCAAAATGAATTCCAAGATATGGAAACAAGAGGTTTTTCTTTGTTGTTGTTTTTAATGTACTATGTGAAGTTATTTCTTTTCCTTTTCTTTCTTCTTTTTTTTTGTTGGTCGTGGGGTCTGAACTCTGGGCCTGGGAGCTGTTCCTCAGCTCTTCAGCTCAAGGTTAGTGCTCTACCACTTGAGCCAAAGAGCCCCTTCCAGCTTTTTCTGCTTATGTGGTGCTGAGGAATTGAACCCAGGGCCTCATGCATGTGAGGCAAACAGTCTACCACTAAGCTACATTCCCATCCCCAAGTTATTTCTTTTATGCATGTTTTTTCCCCTTATGGTTTATCCCTTGCTGTCACTGTATTTGAATTTGATACCCTGTGTATTGTATATATGTTTATCTGAATTAAGGAGAGGAAGGAAAACAACAAAATGGTGAGACAAAGACAAAGGGTGAACCAATGCAACAGCGATACTCAGAAGAAAACGTGTTGGAAACCCCTTTTCCTTCTGCCATGCATGTGGGGAATTGGATAGTGTGATGTTAGGGGAAGCCTGGAGTTGGCAATTTTCCTTGGACAGAGTGAAAAGAAAACAGAAACAAATAGGACAAGGCAGGTGAAGTTTGGCCAGATTGGATGATACCAATGCCATGACCTCCAGGGATTGTGCATAGTAGGGTAGATGCTTAGTTCAATCAGAAGTTTCCTTCAGAGGATGTTTTTGGGGGAAGAAGACAAAGGCTAGAGAGGAGACACTTGATAGATAATCGTTTTCTTCTTTGCCCTTTCTCTGTTGTCAACTTTCTTCTTGCTACTTTCATTTTTCTTGAACAGCTGCATTAAATATTCTGCATGAAGGTAATTCTGAATACACCAGGCAAACATTTTGTTCCTTGTGAGGAGGAATTGAGGCACTGAACAGCTACATAAGTATCACCACCTTTATAAGGTGACCTAATTGCTTCTGAGGAAAAAAGCTGGTGGTGGGAAACGCAAGAGTCTGCTTCCTTGGGGGCACTAGTGCCTTAATCCGGAGCCTATAGGACATAAATATCCATGGGGACAGTGTCCTCGTTTTTGCACACCATGTAGCACAGCATGGCTTGGCCATGGACTCTGGCTTTCCCAGCAGCCTTGTGAGCCGAGGAAGTGAAATTCAGTAACTGTATGGGTAAATCTAAATAAAGATACCCTATATAAAAATTCAACAGTGTATTATTAGGAGTAAAATGCAGCTATAATATGATAATAAGAACTGGAAAGAAGAAGGGATAGATGAAGAAAATATCTTAAGGATGTGTTAATATTTTAATTATCTTAGGGATAAATTAATACTATTAATTGATATTGAGCTTTATCAAATTAAATATTCTTTTAAAACTTCTCTCCATCTCGTGCAACCCATACCCTCAAGTGTTACTTAGTCCTATTTTCAGATATGTACATTGAATATTATGAATGCATTCACTGAGCCTTTCTCACTTCATTTGTCTGGCACCTCCCCTTGGCCTGAAACAAAACTTAAAGATTCTTATTGTAATCCTTAAGGTAACCATTTTCACTTTGTTTATGCCAATACTAGGGCTTGAACTGGGGGTTTCATGCGCTTGCTTAGTTTTTTTGTATGTGGCTGATGCTCTACTATTTGAACCACACCTCCAATGTGGGGGTTTTTGCTAGTTAATTGGACTTTTCTTCCCAGTCTTGCTTTGAACCATAATCCTACAAGTCTTAGCTTCCTAAGCAGCTAGTATTTACAGGAGTAGCAATGGACAAAATAACATTTTAAATGAAATGAATACCAGGGAATTAGCACATGAAATATTTTGGGGGTTGGAGGTCAAGAGATGGGGGAAGATGAATGAAGAGAGGAAGGGGAGAATGCTGCCAATACTCAATGCATATCCTATGAAACTAAGAAAACTGAGGAGTGGTTTAACTGAGAGGGGTGAAGGAGAATGATGAGAGTAATGACATCAGTCAAGATGCATTGTACTTATAAACTGATTTGGTAACTCCTTTGTACAACTACTTAAAGATAAGAAAAATGTAATTTTTCAAAAAGAGAGTAGGTGTGGTAGCACAGTACTGTGGTCTGAGTACTTGGAAGGCTGAGATGGGAGGATTTGGAGTTCGAGGCCAGACTGCATTACATAGTAACACACTGTCTCAAAATGCCAAAACAAAATGAAAGCACAGTCAATATATTATGCAAATATGTGTATTGAATATGGCCTTCCAGGATTTAACCTTTGCACTTCTGGCTTTGGTCTTGCTTTGTTCCCATTACTCTTTTCTAGGCCCACTCCTCTGTTTTGGAATACAAGTGTTTATTCTGTACCATTGTATCTTAGAAATATGTAACTTGATTTTGATTTTACAGGTGTCCCCAGCTTAGTTTGCACTGAGCATCAGAATAGACATTAAATTTTGACTTCTTTCTGAGACCAGGAATCTGACTTGGTATCTGATGTTTTTGCTCACTGGCTGATATTCTACCACTTTAGCCATGCCTCCAACACCAGATTTTGACTTTTGAACAATGGTTGACCTGTTAAGACTTTAGGAACAATTTTTGTGCTTGTGTGCATGTGTGCATGAGTGTGTATGTGTGTACACATGCACACGTGCACGTCTGTGTATGACAGTACTACAGCTAAACTCAGGGCCTTGTTTTCTCATTTTAATTTTTTTCCTCAAGGCTGGCACTCCACTACTGAGCCAAACAGCCACATCCTTCTTTTTGCTGTTTAATTGGAGATAAGACTGTTGGGTTTGCTTCAAGACTAAATTCTCAGGTCTCAGCCTTGTGAGTAGCTAGATTATAGGTATGAAACACTAATGCCCAGTATTCTTTTTTCCTTCCTTCCTTCCTTCCTTCCTTCCTTCCTTCCTTCCTTCCTTCCTTCCTTCCTTCCTTCCTTCCTTCCTTCTCTCTCTCTCTCTTTCTTTCTTTCTTTCTTCCTCCCTCCCTTCCTTCCTCCCTTCCTCCCTCCCTCCCTCCCTCTCTCTCTCTCTCTCTTTCTTTCTTTCTTTCTTTCTTTCTTTCTTTCTTTCTTTCTTTCTTTCTTTCTTTCTTTCCTCTCTCTCTCTCCTCTCTCCTCTCTCTCTCCTCTCTCTCTCTCTCTCTCTCGTCTCTCTCTCTCTCTCTCTCTCTCTCTCTCTCTCTCTCTCTCTCTCTCTCTCTCTCTCTCTCTCTCTCTCTCTCTCTCTCTCTCTCTCTCTCTCTCTCTCTCTCTCTCTCTCTCCTTATTTCTTTGTCAGTCATGGGGCCTGAACTCTGGGCCTGGGCACTGTCCCTCAGCTTTTTAGCTCAAGGCTAGTGCTCTACCACTTGAGCCACAGTGACACTTCCGGCTTTTTCTGCTTATGTGGTGCTGAGGAATCAAACCCAGGGCCTCATACAGGCAAGGCAAGCACTCTGCCACTGAAGCATCTTCCCAGCCCCCCTTCTTTTTAAAAAATAATCTTTAAGTAGTTGTATAAAGGAGTTGCTATTTAACAAAACAGTTTATGAATGCAATATATCTTGATCAATGTCACCTCTTTCAGCTTTCTTCCCCACCCCTCCTACAAACACCTTCCTTCACTCTTGAAATGGACTAAATGGATAGCTTTATGGATAGCTATGGTATTTTGGGGTTAAGAAACATAATGTGAGTTTAAATATGAAATGTCTCCCATGGACTCATGTGACTGAATCCTTAGTTCCTTGACAATGACACTTATTTGTGAACTTACAAAAATTTAGGGAGGTGTGTTTTCTGATTAGTGGGATTAAGTCAGTTTGGGAAAGGGTACACATTTGAAAGACCATGGTTCTTCCCCCCTCCTCTGTTTCCATGATTCCTGTTCACCAAAGGTAAAAATTAGCCTTTGTTATATACTCCCACTGCCATGATATTTGGTCCAAAAGCCTGGGACCAAACAAACATGGACCAAACTTTTTGAAACTATAGGCAACCTCCTAGGGAAAAAAAAGAGTAGTTAATGGGAGGAAGATTGTTTTACTTTAGGTTCTTCCAGAAGGAATCCTTGGGGCAAAGATTTAAATGAGAATAGTTTATAATCTCAGTGAGTACATGTACAGTTGTAGGATGGGGAGAGATGGGTAGGTGAGAAGCCAATGAAAAAAATTCTTATCAAGGAGCATAGCCAGGGATCATCTAGAACTTTCTGAAACATTGGGAGATAAAGAATAAACAAGCACATTCAATTTATCCAATCTTGTAACTGCTCCTTTCAGGCTTGATAATCCCTTGCCAATTCTGACTTCCTTGTATGGAGGCCAAGAGAACTTTGGTGGTGAGAGAGATTTTCCAAGAGAGCAGGTACAGGTGTGGGCAGTTGGAAGTTGGGCCATTACATAAGGAATTTATAAGCTCCAAGAGAATATGAGCAAAGTAACAATAGATGCTACAGTACCCAGAAAAATAGATACATACATGTGCCAAAGACACATGGAAGAATATACTGGATCCATTATCATAATGAACCCTAAACCAGAAACAAACCAGATTTCACAATGGTAAAATTGATATATAAATATACTGACTCAATGTTATGTTTTATACCAAGGGAAGTAAACTACAGCTATTAATAAGAAATGAATGCATTCCACAAATATGGTAAGTGAAGGCATTAGGTGCTCCAGAACATGTACTTTAGAGTCTATGAGCTACACATCTCAGAGATTTACATGATACATGGGAGGTGATGGAAAAGCTGGTATAGATGGACTGGAAAACAGACCTATGTTATACACTGCTAGAAATATGAGGCTCAGTGGGTGGGTTAAGACCACCTGTGGGAACTCAAGAAATTTGTCTAGGCATGACATGACAGGGAGCATAAATTTATATTGCATGTGGAATTCCAGTCTTTATTCTAATTGCCATCCCTTAGTCTTCATACATAATCTCGTAGATATTGGGCATTATTCCTACTTTATGCATTTATGTTAAAAATGCATAACACAGACAGAAACAATGGATGATGATGACACTAAAACAAAAAATGACAGGGAACATAATCTCAACGTGAAGTCAATATTACAAAGCCTCATTTAGTCATTGTAAAAGTGATTCATTTGGAAATTTCAACCATCCCCCTTAACAATCCTGTCTTGCAGAAACACAATGATACATTCAGCTCTGTGATTATAGCTGATGTGTAGTAGAAACTCACTATATGATTGGTTACATAGGACAGAGTGAGTAGAGAGGCAAGTTCAAGTAATTCAATCTAATATCTGGAGCTAAGTGTTTTGAACACAAATATGAACAGACTTTATTAACATCATGTTTATTAATATAATTTGTTTGGGGTACAGGCAATATACACTTAAAGAGATGTTATTATGTGACAGACAGGAGCTTTCTTAAGAAGAGAGTGTTATTCTGATCTGTCTGCCACTTTGTCTTTTCTTTTTCCCTGTAACACAAAAGGCAAGTGAAAATTAAAATGGAAACTTCTGTAGGGGGCAAGTAATGAGTATTCTAATTATTAAAGATTCCTTTCAAGCCTTCAGATAACACATGGGGTTGAACTGTCTTTCTTCAGAGCCCATTAAGAGCAGAACAGCTATGCCTGACAATGTTATGGTTGTTTCATGTCCAGCCTTCCCTGTCAGCCCCAACTCAAGGGAGGAGAGAGTGAAGTGTCTGGTTAGATTATGAAATTAACTTCTTCATGGTTTAGGTGATACAATTGACGCCTACTTAGCAATGAACATTGCCTGTGAGGCATTGTTTAGTAAGTAAGGATCTGAAAGCAGTCTTTCTCCCTTCCATGGAAGGCAGAGTAGAAGATTGGAAGCAGGCAACCAGACACCTTTAGAAGGTTTGTGAGTGAGAGATTTCTTCAGTTTCCAAAGAGCCATGCTGTGGAGGAATTATTACTTTTCCCCCAATAATAGAAATCCATATGAATTTAATGACGATTACTTGTTTATTGCAACAAGAACAGTTCACCTCATTGTGAACAAAAATACTGCTTTCAAATTCCACTCACTTCAAGTCACACTTGTCAGCAGAAAAGACTTGACTTCAATTGACTGTGACAACCAGCTCCATCTTTCAGAGTATTACTTGAAAATGCAAGGCTAGATCAGAATAGTGTTTTTTGTTGTTGTTGTTTTGTGTTTTTTTTTGTCACCAGCCCATGTACAGAGGTGGTCACTGGGCAAAAGTTTGGTGGGGGTGGGGTGGGTAGAAGGCTGTGGACTCCAACTGCCTGTTTTCCCAAGCTGGCCAACTTTTGCCCTCCTGGCTGCCTGGATACCACACTCATCCCTCAGCTAACAATATGGCGATGTGAAGACAAGCCTGTCAGGGAATGCAATGCAAACACATGGGCAGCCCTAGCAAGCTGCCTGGTAAGTGTGACGAAGGAACCCTCAGCTCAGTACGGACATAGGGAAAGCAGTCATGAAACTTTCCCATGCTCACGCTTAGAACTGTGCAGAGGTTTTATGTTGATCTCTGAGTGCTTGTTGGTTACAAGTTCTTCTTCATTTCCACTGTGAAAAGGCAGGCCAGAGTTGTTTGTCCCTGACAAGATATTTCTAATGTTCAACAGAATTTTTCGTATTTTTCACTCTTCTCTTTGGTTTGCCTCTTAGGTTGATTCTTTGTGGGATCTCAAAGTGTGTGTGTGTAGAGGAGGGTATATGAATGTATAAATAGATAAATGTATATATTTTTCCTATACATAGGGCATATATATATATATATATATATATATATATATATATATATATATATATAGGTCATGGGCTTGACTCTGGGCTTGGACGCTGTCCCTGTGCTCCCCAGCTCAAGGCAAGTGCTGTACTGCTTGATCCACAGTTCCACTTCCAGTTTTCTAGTAGTTTATTGGAGATAAGAGTCTCATGAAATTTTCTTCTGGGTTGGCTTTGAATCGTGATCCTCAGATCTCAGCCTCCTGAGATTACATTACCCATTACAGGCGTGAGCCACTGGTGCTGGCTGGGAAAGTATACCTAAATACTTTTTTTTTTGCTGGTCTTGGGGCTTGTCAGGGACAGGGTGCTGAAATAACCAACCCAGATGCCCTTGAGTAGATGAATGGATCAAGAAAATGTGGGATAAAAATTCATATGGAACAATAAAAGACCCTGAATAGCAAAAAACGATCCTCAACAGAAAGAACACTGCTGGAGGAATATCAATACCAAATTTCAAACTCTACTACAAAGCCATAGTAATCAAAACAGCTTGGTATTGGCACAAGAACAGACCTCAGGATCAATAGAATAGAATTGAAAAACCAGAAATGAACCTATAGACCTGTAGCCATCTAATCTTTGATAAGGGAGCTAAAAAAAAATAGAATGGAAGAAAGACAGCCTCTTCAGTAAATGGTGTTGGCAAAATTGGTTAACCACTTGTAGAAAACTAAAGCTAGATACTTATATATCACCCTGTACCAGAGTCAACTCCAAATGGATCAAAGACCTTGGAGTCAAAGCAGACACTCTGAAAACATTACAGGATGGATAGAAGAAACCATAGGTCTTGTTGGCACAGGCCGAAATTTTCTTAATAGAGACCCAGAAACACAACAAATCAAAGAAAGGTTGGACAAATGGGATTACATGAATTTGCAGAGCTTCTGCATAGCAAAGGACATAGCTAGCAAGATCAATAGAAAGCCCACGGATTGGGAGAAGATCTTCACTAGCCATACAATGGACAAGGGTCTCATATCTAAAATATACCTGGAACTCAAAAAATTAAATCGCCCCACAACAAATCTTCAAAGAAACAACTGCCCAATAAATAAGTAGGCTAAAGAATTAAAGAGAAACTTCTCTGAAGAGGAAAGAAGGATGTGCAATAGACACATGAAGAAATGCTCAACCTCGTTAGTCAAAAAAGAAATGCAAATCAAAACAACATTGAGATACCACCTCACTCCAGTTAGAATAGCTAAAATCAAGAACTCTAACAACAACAGATGCTGGAGGGGATGTGACAGAAGGGAACCTTACTGCATTGTTGGTGGGAGTGTAAACTTGTGCAACCACTTTGGAAAGTAGTATGGAGGTTCCTCAAAAGACTCCACATAGAGCTCCCCTATGACCCAGCAATCCCACTTTTGGACATTTACTCAAATGTTCACAAACAAGACCACAGTAAAGCTACCAGCACAACTATGTTTATTGCAGCACTATTTACTATAGCTAAGATATGGAACCAACCCAGCTGCCCCTCAGTAGATGAATGGATCAAGAAAATGTGGTATATATACACAATGGAATTCTATGCCTCTATCAGAAAGAATGACATTGCCCCATTTGTTAGGAAATGGAAAGACTTGGAAAAAATTATATTAAGTGAAGTAAGTCAGGTCCAAAGAAACATTGGTCCCATGGTTTCCCTTATTTGCAATATCTAGTATATGTCTGAGTCAAGCAGAAAGTCAGATAAGTTGATGTTAGGGAAATGAACCGTAAGATTTGTATTCAAATGTTTTTTTTCTTTCATGCGATTGTTTCTAACACATTTATAAGATTATTTCTTTGTTGCTTTGTATGTCCCTCCCCCACAGTATAACCCCTGCTTTCACTGTATTTGATGTTGGTATAATTTGTGGAGGGGAAGGGGAAAAACAAATCGTTTCAATAGGGATACAGGTGGACCCATTGCAACAATGAGATGTACAAGTCCTTATGTAGAAAAATGAACTTTACAATCTTGGTGGAGGGGAGCGGGGGCGGGGGGGGGTGGAGGATGGGAAGGGATGGGAAGGGGAAACAAAGGAGGAGGCTACAATGCTTGATAAGAAATGTACTCATTATCTTGCCTATGTAATTGTAACTCCTCTATACAGTATTTTCACAATAAAAAAATAAAAAAAGAAAAGCAAAAATAAAATAAAATATACCTGGAACTCAAAAAATTAAATCCCCAACAACAAATCTTCAAAGAAACAACTGCCCAATAAATAAGTGGGATAAAGACTTAAAGAGAAACTTCTCTGAAGAGGAAAGAAAGATGGCCAATAGACACATGAAGAAATGATCAACCTCCCTAGCCAAAAAAGAAATGCAAATCAAAACAACATTGAGATACCACCTCACTCCAGTTAGAATGGCTAGAATACAGAACTCTAATAACAACAGATACTGGAGGGGATGTGGGCAGAAGGGAACCTTACTGCATTGTTGGTGGGAGTGTAAACTTGTGCAACCACTTTGGAAAGCAGTATGGAGGTTCCTCAAAAGACTCCACATAGAGCTCCCCTATGACCCAGCAATCCCACTTTTGGGCATTTACCCAAATGATCACACACAAGACCACACTAAAGCTACCAGCACGACTATGTTTATTGCAGCATTATTTGCCATAGCTAAGATATGGAACCAACCCAGCTGCCCCTCAGTAAATGAATGGATCAAGAAAATATGGTATATATACACAATGGAATTCTATGCCTCCATCAGAAAGAATGACATTGCCCCATTTGTTAGGAAATGGAAAGGCTTGGAAAAAATTATATTAAGTGAAGTAAGTCAGGTCCAAAGAAACATAGGTCCCATGGTTTCCCTTATTTGCAGTAGCTAGTATATGTCTGAGACAAGCAGAAAAGATCAGATAAGTTGATATTAGGTGAAATGAAACCTACGAAAAGGATTCAAATGTCTTTTCTTTCTTGCAATTGTTTCTAACATATTTATAAGATTGTTATAAGATTTATAAGATTGTTGTTTTATATGTCCCACCCCCATGGTATAACCCATTTTCACTGTAATTGATGTTGTGGTATAATTTGTGGAGAGGAAGGGAAAAAACAAATGTTTAAATAGGGATTCAGGTGGACCCATTGCAGCAATGAGATGTACAAGATGTTATGTGGAAAAAAGAACTTTACAACTTTGGGGGAAGGGAACACCGGGGGGAGGGGAGGGAGAGTAGCAGGGATGGTAAGGGGAAACAAAGGAGGAGGCAACAATGCTTGATAAGAAATGTACTCATTACCTTGCCCATGCAATTGTAACCCCTCGATATGGTATTTTCACAATAATAATAATAAAAAGGTGTGGCTACTATTAGGAAGCTTTAGAGACATCAATGTTAAATTTGATTAAGGATTGAGCTGAGGCAATGTTAATAACAGTATAAAAAGCTAAGAAAATGGGTTTTGAAGTATTTACGAGATAAAGCCAGAAGAATTTGGTAGAGGATGCTAAGGTAAGAAGTTTAGAATGCCTCCCAGGTTTCTAGTGTCAGACCAGATATTGGTTTTCACACAGGAGCTAAGATAGTCGGTTGTACAGTTATAGGTATGGCTAAATTTGAAGTGCTTGTTGACATCTGGCATAATACATTCTATACACTAAGAGTTGGCTTCATAAGTCTGAAGTTAAGGAAAGAAGATCTGGTCTGGAGTTAAAAATTTGGAAGTTGTCAACATCTTGGTGGTAGTTAAAATAGTAAATATTGATAGATTGGGTGTTCTAGAAGAGAAGAAAGAAGCACAATGTACAGTATATAAAACCATGAAGAAAGAAGAAATCCTTCCATGAGAGGATTGGAAGAAAAAATGAAGGATGAATTTGAAAGAATTATGAAAGTACAAAGAAATCCAGGTAAACACGTTATGCCAGACACTAAGAGACTAGATTACATATGAGGGACCAATCAAGAAATGCCACAGAGAAATACATGACAAAACTTGAAATGTGTCTAGTGAACATAAGGCCTGTTATGTATGTTAAGCCCTAGCTTCTTTTTCTTCTGAGTTTGGTTGTTCTTTATAGAAGATATTATTAAAAGAAATAGTGAGAACCAGATGCACATGGATGGGCTAAGTGTTTTACTGTCTGTGTCTTGCCCTGGAGACAAAGTTCCCCAGAAGAGAGCAGTGCTTGTGTCTGTGTCTCTCTCTGCATGGTAATCTGCCACACAAGATTTGTAGCATTCTGTGCAAGTAATATAGCAGTTCTAAGAGTCAGGATGAAAAGATCCCATTCCATAACAGGTAACATCTTTGCCCTACATTAAGATGATCTATGAGTAGCTCCACATCAAGACTCAGGATCATCAGGAACTTCCAGAGTTGTTGTGGTAGGATGGGACATCTGTACCTACTGCAGTGGCTTCACACAATTGGCATTTTTCAAACGCTTTGTCCATTTTCTTGCTTTAAATTGTACATAAGTTATTTTCTTTTATTTGAATATTTTTATTATCTTTAAGTAGTTTTACAAAGGAGTTGCCGTGCTCCAAAGCACTTTATGGATACACTGCATCTTGGCTACTGTCACCCCTTTCAAAGTTCTCACTCAACTTTCCTTTCTCACCATTCCCCTACTTATTTTCAGGCTATGAATTTTTTCTATTTTTTAATAAGTTTTTTTTATTGTGAAAATACCGTACAGAGGGGTTACAATTACATGAGCAAGGTAACGAGTACATTTCTTATCAAGCATTGTTGCCTCCTCCTTTGTTTCCCTTACCATCCCTCCCATCTCCCCGCCCCACCCCCCTTACCTTACCCCCCCATTCTCCACCTCCCCTCTCCCTGCCAAAGTTGTAAAGTTTGTTTTTCAACATAACATCTTGTACATCTCATTGTTGTAATGGGTCCACCTGTATCCTTATTTAAACAATTTGTTTTCCCCTTCCCCTCCCCAAATTATACCAACATCAAATACAGTGAAAACAGGGGTTATACCATGGGGGAGGGACATACAAAGCAACAAAGAAATCATCTTATAAATATGTTAGAACAATAGCAAGAAAGAAAAAAATTGAGTCCTTATCTTGGGGTTCATTTCGCCTAACATCAACTTATCTGACCTTTTCTGCTTCTCAGACATACACTAGTTATTGCAAATAAGGGAAACCATGGGACCTATGTTTCTTTGGACCTGACTTACTTCACTTAATATAATTTTTCCAAATCTTTCCATTTCCTAACAAATGGGGCAATGTCATTCTTTCTGATAGAGGCATAGAATTACACACACACACACACACACACACACACACACACACACACACACACACACACACACACATTTTCTTGATCCATTCGTCTACTGAGGGGCAACTGGGTTAGGTTAGGCTATGCATTTTTTTTTGGCCTTTTAACAAAGCAGTTTAAGTGTAAGGTGCCTTTTGGTGTGTGTCATCACTTCAAAATTTTCATTCCCCCCTTCGACTCACCCCTTCCCTTTTATTTCTCAATTCTCTAATATGTGCAATTAATTCTTGCCTGTGTTCTCCTCTTCAATTCCCTGCTTCATTTTTTTATCCCTTTCTCTTGGCCTCTCTCTCCCCTCTTGAGGATACCAATTTTCTAGCACTTATTTTGTTAGGCATTTTCTTAGATGGAAAAAAATTACATTAAGCAAAGTAAGCCAGACCCAGAGAAACATAGGTTGCTTGGTTTCCCTCATTTGGGGTAGCTAGACTGTGCCTATGAGTCTGTAAGTAAACATACTGGGTGGCAACAATGCTTGATAGGAAATGTACTCATTACCTTGCTCATGTGGCTGTAACCCCTCCTTTGTACAGTATTCTCACAATTAAAAAACTCCTTGCTCATGTAACTGTAACCCCTCCTCTGTGCAGTATTCTCACAATGAAAAACTTATTAAAAAAACATACTGGGTGGTAAGCAAGTGGTTACAAGTGAATTGACTGAAGTAGAATAGACCCTATGGAGAATGTAAATAGTGTAGATGGTTTCTTATCACAAATGGAGAGGGAGCTATTCAAGATATACATCTAACAGCTTTCCACCTGCTCTTTTCTTTCTAGTTGTTATTTTTTCTTTGTGATTTTTCTTTTTGAAGTCATTTTTTATTTCTTTTCTTTTATTTTTTTATTATTCCCTTCAGTTTGTTGTACAAAGGACTTAACATTTAACAAAGCATTTTATGTAACTCAACTCCATGTACATGGTGAACACAAAAGAAATATGGCAGAAGTATCCATTTAAAGTGGTTTTATGCTCATTTTTAATGCATTATTAAGGCAAGGGACAACCTGAGAAAGCATAATATGCCAAAAAGGTGATTTTCTCATATCCATAATATTTAGAATATCTTTTCATATTTATTAGTTTTGAAAATAGATTAAGATGACCTCATTTGTGCTAACCTATCCCAAATTGCCATTTCTCTACATAATTTCATTGCAGACACTGATAATCCATAATAGATTACTGGGGCCAATTTAATCTATGGAGTCCTTAGCCAAACAGCACTATTGTGGCCATTTTTAATCAAACAGATGTCATGTGATGTGAAAGCTATTTACTGGCTATGACTTGCTGTAGACTAGGCTGAATCAGAAACCACAGATACTATGAAAAACAAAACATATTTTATAGAATTTTATAATTATATTGAAGAAAAACATGTCTTAGTCATTGAGTCATTCACTCTATAGAATTAGGCCTGTTACTCTACTTTGAAGATTAGTTGGAACATTAGTATGAAGTATGAGTATTACTCAGGGTTCCCCACAAAGAGTCAAGGGATCCTCCAAAGAAATGTGTGTGTGTGTGTGATCTCATATATGCATACACGAGATTTCTTTTTTCTTTTGTAGTACTAGGGTTTGTTTCTTCTTTTTCTTCTTTGTGTGTTGGGGATTGAATTCTAAGTATCATGCTTGTGAGGCAGGTTTTCTAACACTTGAATGATACTTTCAGCTTTTTCTCTAAATAGGGTCTCATGTTTATGCTCAACCTGCATGTCCCTTAATCATCCTGTTTATACTCTTGCATAGTTGGGGTGACAGGCATGTACAACCACACTCAGCTTTTAATGGTTGAGATAAGGTCTTCTGAACTCTTTGCTTGTGCTAGTCCCAAACTGTTATTTCCATTTCTGGAGTGGCTGAGAATTACAGGTGTAATCCACTGTTCCCAGCTCACAAAGGAGACTTTTTATGAAGAATTGCCTCATGCAATTATGGAAGCTGAGAAGCCTCATGACCTGTCATATGCAAGCTGGAAACCCGAAAAATCTGGTGATATGGTCCTGTTTCAATCTGAAGCTCTGAAAAACAATCATCAGGGAAACAATGATACAAAACACAGTCTGAGGACTACAGATGAGAGGACATAAGATGAGATATCCTAGTTCAAGTAATAAAGCAAGGAAAGAAAGAGGTAAATCTCTCCCTCTGCTCCTTTGGCCTCAATAGGCCCTCAATAATTTGGATGATCCTTAACTAAATTGTAGGAGGGCAATGTACTCTACTGAGTTCATTGTCTCAGATGCTAACCTCAACCATAAACTCAGACACACTCAGAGCAATGTTTAATCTGGGTCTACCAGGGCTCATTTAAATTGACAAAGTTAGGCCACTGAAGAGTTCCTATAACCCTGAGAACTACCGTTGCATCAGGAACTAGGCAACCCCTAAGGTAATACCAGTCAACATGGAAGTGTATAGGAGCCTCAAAAGAACTCATTTAACTTGCAGATTTCCTGGGTCCTACCACAAGATGCCTACTCAATTAACATGGATTTAAACCTACTAATGACTATTTTATTAAAATTCTCTTGATTCTGACATAGATAACCCAAGGAACCCATTTGAAAAGTACTCAAAGAAATGATCTCCAATGTGAGGAATGTTTAACGCTGTTGTAATGTATAATTGTTTAAAATTTGTTTTCCTCACAAAAATAGACAGTATGCCAGGCACTGGTGGTTCACACTTTGTAATCCTAGCTACTCTGTAGGTGGAATTTGAGGATCGTGGTTCAAAGACAGCCCAGGCAGGAAAGTCCATGAGACTCTTATCTCCAGATAACCACAAAAAGCCAGAAGTGGAACTGTGGCTCAAATGTAGAGTGGTAGCCTTGAGCACTAAAGCTCAGGGACAGAGCCTAGGCCCTGAGTTCAAGCCTCAGAATGAGAGAGAGAGAGAAAGAGAGAGAGAGAGAGAGAGAGAGAGAGAGAGAGAGAGAGAGAGAGAGAGAGAGAGACAGAGACAGAGACAGAGACAGAGACAGAGACAGAGACAGAGAGAGACAGAGACAGAGACAGAGACAGGCAGAGAGACAGAGAGACAGAGAGAGACAGAGAGAGACAGAGAGAGACAGAGAGAGACAGAGAGACAGACAGAGAGAGAGACAGAGAGACAGAGAGACAGAGAGAGAGACAGAGAGAGAGACAGAGAGAGAGAGAGAGAGAGAGAGAGAGGAGAGGAGAGGAGAGAGAGAGAGAGGAGAGGAGAGGAGAGGAGAGGAGAGGAGAGGAGAGGAGAGGAGAGGAGAGGAGAGGAGAGGAGAGAGTTAGTTTAGGTTTTTGTAAAGGACACATTAAGTCAATAATAGTGCCACAGAGACAACTACAGGAGCAAAAGAAAATGGCTGTGCTGGCCCTTGTCCTACTCATGCATAGTTTCTGATCAGCTGCATTGAGTGGTAAAATGCAATGACAATCTAATCAAATAAGGTTACTAAGAAGACTGGCTACAATATAGATTTACAGCCATTACCATTTATGATTAACCTCTCCCAAAGTGCACATCATGCTTCAAAAATTTACCTAATCCCATCCTGATAAGCATGGTGAAGAACAATTAGAGAGGTGGGAAAATGCCTTGCAGAGGTTAAGACTCATGCTACAGCCAGACTAATGGGTATGAATCCAGGCACTGGCACTTTTTGGCTGTATAATTTTGCATAAGTTACTTATCTATATTGTTGTGCTGTAGTTCCTGCTGCTATAACCATTAACATAGACTTATAGCAATAAAAATTCATTTTTACAGTTATAGAGGCTTGAAAGTTCAAGATCAAGGGGGGTCACTAGATTTGGTTTCTAGGGAAAATTCTCTGCTTCAGAGATCTTGCTGTAGAAGAGGCAAATGGTAAAATATGTCAAGCAAGACTTTTTATAAAGATACTTCTTATATCTTATATCAAAGTGTTCATGACCTAATTGCCTCCACCTCTTATTTGGCTCCACCTCTTAATACTATTAAATTGGGGATTAAATTTCAACATGAAATTTGGAGGGATACATCCATGTCATAATATTTATCCCTTTAACTCTCAAATGCATGCCTTTCTCACATTTAGAATGCATTCATTCTATCTACCTCATCCCCCCAAATCTTAATTTGTTCCTTATCCATTCCCAGGTCTCAATCCAAAGTCTCATGTGAATGTCATCTAAAGCAGCTATGGATGAGACTAAGATACAATTTATCCAAATCAAAGGAAATCCCCCTCTGGCTGTGAGATCATGACATCACATAAGTTATGCTCTTGCAAAATAGAATGCTGAAACAAGCATAGCACAGACATAGGCAATTCCCATTCCAAAGAAAATGAAATAAAGTAGTAGGAAAAAAGAGAAATTCTAAAACATTAAATTTTCAGGCTCCCAAATAATTGTCTTCAGCTCCATGTCTCTTCTGGAGGCACTGGAATAGAAGTTGGACCTGAGGCTCTGGGAAACAGCCCTCATGGCTCTGCTGGGAGTTAGCCTATGTATCCTTCTAATATCTTGGAGTCTTACATGTGGATCTCTCCCAGGCTGATGATGAATTTTGGTAGTTCTACAGTGTTGAAGTTTTTGGGGTACCCCTGTCTCCATGACTCTGCTGGGCTGTCTGAGGGGTGCTGACCCTGTGGTCATTCACTTCCCATGCCCCAAGGTTTTCTAGAGATTTTCTTTGAAATCTATTTGGGGACAGTTATGCCGTCACAGCTGTATCATGGTAGACATCACACCAGGAATATACCACCAAAATTTATTGCCTATATTCCCTGGGTTGTGTGGCCATTGAAGTGCATGCTACACTTGACTCACTGAGGTGGCTTCTAGGATAGCCAAGAGATACTGTGCCAGAATTCAGTGGGCAGAAACCTTTGGTGGTTTATGGCTGTGAGCACTGAGGCCCTCTGGTGTTAGGACAGTTCTCTTGTCACTGTTCTGCCCTTAAAGCTTTGACATTCTGGACCTGAGAAGAGAGTGTCACCTTTCAATATACTAAATGCCTCTGGGTCATTCTCCAGGATATTTTCATTATGTTTTTGTTTACTTTTGCAGATTGAGAACTTTCCAATTCCTTATATTCTGCCTCCTCCCTCTCCCCCCTCCTTTCCTGCTCTCCCCCTTTCTCCCCTACCCCTGCCCCCGATCCTGGGGTTGAGCTCAGGGCCTGGGCATTGTACCTAGTCATTTGAGCCCCAGATCCACTTCTGGTTTTTATTAAGTAGTTGATTGGAGATAAGAGTTTCACAGATTTTCCTACCTGAGCTGGTTTCAATCCAGGGCCCTCAGATATCAGCCTTCTGAGTAGCTAGGAGCACAGGTATGAGTTACTGATACTTAGTTCTGCTTCCCTTTTGATTATTAATTCTATATGTGATTTGTTTCTCTAGTCTCACATTTCATCATGAGAAATCAAGAGAAGCCATGCCATATCTTCAACAATTTGCTTAGAACTGTCTTCTGCCAAATATCCTATTTTGCTTAAATTCTGCCTTCTACAGAATACTAGGATAGAAGCAGAATTCTACCAAGGAAAGTTGACTTTTCTTTCAAGTTCCATTCAAGTTCTAATAACAGATCCCTCTTTTTCATCTAAGCCCTCCATGGACAGATATTTACTGTCCACATTTCTACTCACATTTTGGTTACAACTGTTTAAGTAATCCAAGAGGATTAATACAGTTTGTACAGATCCTCTTTCCCTGAGCCTTTGCCAGAGAAGTCCTTAATGGTCCAGCTTCTATTCTTTATCCAGTTCCAAAGATACTTGCATTTTTAGAGATCTAAAATAGCAATACCCCATTTATCAATAACAATTTCTGTCTTAGCTCCTTCATCCTGCTGTAACAAAATAACTTCTTTAGACTGGGTAATTTATAACTAATAGCCTCCATCAGAAAGATAACACCACCCCATTTGTTAGGAAATAGAAAGACTTGGAAAAAAATTATATTAAGTGAAGTAAGCCAGGCCCAAAGAAACATAGGTCCCATGGTTTCCCTTATTTCAATAACTAGTATACAGTTAGGATAATCTTACCAGAGCAGCATATAAGATGATGCTAAGTGAAGTGAACCCCAAGGTAGGGACATAAGTGATTTTTTTGTTGCTGTTGTTTTTTAATGTACTATGAGATTTTTTGTTTCTTTGTATGTTCGTCCCTCATGGTATAACCCCTGTTGTCACTGTATTTGATTCTGGTGTCCTGCATCTTGTATATACATTTTTCTAATTTGGGGAAAATAACAAAATGCTGAAACAAGGATACAAGTTGACCCATTGTAACAATGATAGGTACAAGACACTATATTGAAAATGAACTTTACAATTTTGGAGGTCGGGGAGGAGGAGTTGGGGAGGTGGAGTGGGAAGGGATAGTAGGGGAAAAACAAAGGAGGGGTTAACAATGCTCCATAGGAAATGTACTCATTACCTTACTCATGTAACACTACAATAAATAATAAAATTAATTAATTCATTCATTAATTAAAAAATAAGAAGAGAAATTTTTCATAGTTCATAGGCTGGGGATTTCAGGATTAAGTTGCGAGTAAGTTTGCTATCCTATGACAATTTTCTCTTTGCTTTTAATATTGCATCTCTTGCTGCACACTCTCATGGAGGAAGGGACAAGAAAGTGAGTGGTACTGTGTCTTCACATGGTGAGAAGAGCAGAAAGGCTAGGCAGATTTTGAATCCTCTTTTACAAGGGCATTAATTCAATTTAATGTCAAAGACCTTATGATTTGATCACTTTCTTCAATGACTGTCCCTTGTCATACACCCGAGTCATGATTAAGTTTCAGCATGAATTTTGGAAGAATGCAAACATTCAAACTATAGCATTCATTAGGCTTCAGTTTCCCTTTCTGAGCCAAGGGACTGATGAAAGCATTAAACTATACATGCTGTTCTTAGTGCACAAGTAGTATATATAATACAAATGTTAACTTTAAAAACATTGTGTTTTTTGAACTTTACAATTTAGGTAGGGGGAGGGATGTAGTTGTGGAGGTGGGAGGAAAGAGACGGTAGGGGTAAAACAACGGAGGAGGCAACAACACTTGATAAGAAATGTACTCATTACCTTGCTCACGTGATTGTAACCCCTCTGTACAGTATTTTCACAATAAAAAACTTATTTAAAAATATTGTGTTTTTTAACAGTTTTAATTTTTATTGTCAAGGTGATGTATAGAGGGATTACAGCTACATAAATAAAGTAACAAGTGCATTTCTTGTCAACCTTGTTACCCCTTCCCTTAATTTTCTCCTACCTTCCTTCCCTCAACTCCCCCAAATTATACAAATCATTTCCAACATATTATCTAGTGTACATTACGGTTGCATTGGTTCCCCCCTTATCCTTTGTCTCACCATTCTGTTGTTCCCCTTCCTTTCCCTAATTCAAATAAATGTATATAGAATAGCAGGGTATCAAAATCAAATAACAATAATCAATAACAACAGAGGATATATGATAGGGGAAGAACATACAAAACAAACCAAAAAAATCACATAGTACATTAAAAAACAACAACATCAAAAATATTGTTTATTTTATGTCATCCTTTAAATATATTTGTCTTATCAATGAATTTTTCATGGGTATGTTTTATTATAACTTATTAATAAGTACACTGACATTGAAGGTAAGTGCACAATGTTTTTGAGAGGGTAAATGAGTAAAATATTGTAGTCCACTTTTCGTCACAGATGTTGGTACTCTGGAAAGTTGCCTAGGTCTCTAGAAGCATAGACAGTTACTGACACCACCCTGCCCTGGGCTTGAGCAGAGTTTATGGGAAAGATTGGATACAAGAGCAAAAATATATTAACTTCCCACTATCCTCTTTCACATCACTTCTGTGTATTAAGTACTCTGGCCTGATTTTTTTTTCTTTTTCTTTTTTGGTCCAGTCGTGGGGCCTGGGCCTGTCCCTCAGATCTTCAGCTCAAGGCTAGCGCTCTACCACATGAGCCACAGCGCCACTTCTGGCTTTTTTCATTTTGCTTATGTGGTGCTGAGGAATCGAACTCAGGGCCTCAGGCATGCAAGGCAAGCGCTCTACCACTGAGCCACCTCCCCAGCCCTCTGGCCTGATTATTTTTTAAAGATGTTTTTTGTCAAGGTGATGTACAGAGGGGTTATAATTACATAGGGAAGGTAATAAGTACATTTCTTATCAAACTTGTTACCCCTTCCCTCATTTTTCTTTTACTTTCCCTTCCCCCCTCCCTACCCCCAAGTTGTAGAGATCATTTCAGACATATTGTCTGTGTATATAGCTGTTGCATCGGTTCTTTGTCTCACCATTCTGTTGTTCCCCTTCCCATCCCTAATTCAAATAAACAATATACAATGAATGAATATATACAAATGAACAAACAAGTAAACAAATAATAATAAATAAAGAAACAAATATACAATACCAGGTACCAAAATCAAATACAGTGACAAACAGGGGATATACCATAAAGGCAAGAACATACAAAAGAAAAAAAAGTCACATTAAAAACAATAACATAAAAGAAATGATGACTCTAAGTGAAATGAACTCAAAGACATGGACACAAGATGTTTTTCTTTGTCATTTTATTTTAAATCCAGTTTTCATGACTACTATACTAAGATGTGACTTGAAAAACCATTTGGTAATATGCTAGTTTGGAATAGTGAGATTCTTGAAGGTCTCCTAGCCTCTCCTGTTCTTTTCTTTTCGATCAGACACTCAGTCCTCCATTCCCTGGGCAGGAATGCTATTTGAACCAGACCTACCCAGGCTGCATGGACAAACATGAACAGGTATTCACAATTGACTCCCTTCTCTGCTCAGTACAAATAAGTGAGACTACAGGTTTTGTTTTTGTTGTTAATCAAAAGCAACATTTCTGAGAAGAGCATAAAAAGAAACAAGCTAGAAAACACTAAATCCCCAGAGTAAGCAGCAGTGTCCAATAGTTTTTCCAATCATCATTTAATGAATACAATCTTCTCTTTTCTCAATCTGACTTAGTAAACTCCTACCTATGGTGCATTCAGCTCAGATCTTCTTGTCCAGAGCCTGTTTTCCAGTTGTCATTGATTGCAGGTCAGAGTCTAGACTTTGCAAATCTTCATTTAGTTTCCTCATGTTCAGCATATAACTTAAGAACCAATGTACAAGACTGTACGAGAAGACTTTTAAAGTCTTCTATAAATTTGTCTTATCTCTTCAAACCTGACTTTTCCTCTAAGATTGCTTTAGACTGTTCCTGAACACATGAGTCTCATCGGCTCATAGCCTGTCCTTGGCATCTTTCCCCAAATCTCTCAGCTGATAGAAATATTGTTGACTTCCTAGGACATCTCAAATTCCTCCTTTTCTGAAAGATTCTCTATATTTTGGAAGGAAGCAACCTTGCATACATTTCAAATCACATCACAGAGCTGATAAAGTTGTCAAAGTAATATGTCTCTGTGCACGGTCATTAGATCAGGAGTTTCACCTTCAGGAGATTTTTCTAGGTTGCCTTTCTTTCTGGTAACAGTTCAACAATATCCAGAACCATCCTAAACATTACAAGATCCATTACATTATTGAACCATTGCATATCAAATCTGGAAAAGAGTTTCACTTCTAACTTCACCTATGTTTGGACTCCTTCTGAGCACCCTAGTGCACAATTGTCCATACGTCAAAACATCTCTGTGGAGGTGACCTCCACTACTTCTCCAGGAATCTCATTTCTCAAAACAGAATATCTTCAATTTATTTTAGAATTGATATCATAAAACACAGCCCAGATTTCAAGACAACACAGTAAAGTGTAAAAAGAATTAAGGTTGCACTGGTGATGAATTTGGAATATGATCAGAATCTGGGAGCTTTGGAAACATATATATTGAATATAGGCAGGTTAGTGAGGCTTAACGCTTGATTAATATGTGTGCTTGGCTACTTTCACCTTAAAGTGAATGTTGAAAAGGTAACGTCCTTTGAAGCAGATGAGGTTGTATTGGAAAATGTGTAACTTTCTAAAACAGTTAAAGGCCAGAAAGAACAGAAAACTCTGGTTGTTTGACTGATATACAAACTTCTTTTCTTGACTATTAATTTGAAGACTTACTTAAGCTTAAGGTTTTATAATTTTTGGCTTAAAATTAATTCAGACAATTGACTATTGCCATTTAAAATACAAACACAAGTTTATTTTCTTGGAGGACACAGATGGTAGATGGGAAAGAGATGCTAATAGTGTTGATTAGACTAACTGAAGGCAGAAGAAGTAGCTAAATCTCTTGATGGGAGATATAATAAGGCCCTCTGAAGCTTACCACCCCAAGATACCCATATGATAGTCCTACAAGCTTTGAAATTTTGTTTTAATTTCCATTATGGATATAATTAATGGCTCAGGCTAGGAGATAAAGAGATCATTTGGGTTCATACAGATGAAGCCAATGTAATCTCAGCTGGCTCTATTTTGCAGTTATGGTCAGAGATCAATGTCATTATGAAAGAAGGTTTGGAAAGAGGTTCAACTTGCTGACTTTGAAGATGAAGGGTGGGTACCATGAACCAAGGAATTTAAGTGATCTCTAGAAGTTAGAAAACGTGAGGATACAAATGATACTCTCAAGCCTCTGGAAATGATTGCATTTCTGCCAACACCCTGGTTATAGCTGAATGGGACCTGTGTCAGATTCCTGACCTACTGTAAAATAATGAATTTTTGTTGTTTTAAGCCACTAACTTTGTGGTAATTTGTTATTGACGATAGAAAGCTAGTTTGATATATTTCAAAGACCCCTTTCTATCTTGGAAATGTGGTCACTACATTCTTTTTCTGGAAGAACATTCAGCAAATTTGAATGCTTCCCAACCACAGAAAGCTAATCTTCTTTAGATAATATGAGTCTAAGTGGTCTGATTGCTATTTGTCTTTGGGATCACCAAGATACCTATTCTATGAAGTCCTAGAACCTTTTTTAGCTCAGCAATCAAATATATTTTACATCCACAAATGACCTTTATAAAATACTAACTGGATAGCACTCTTCACCTTAAAGTCTTTTAGTTTTTCTTCTTTCAACAAATTGAAGGTTTTCCCTTTTATAAGGTTATTTCATAACTACTGTCTACTCCTTCAGCCTTTATACCACTTCTTATATTGCAGATCTGCCATTCTCTGTGGGGTGGAACTCTTTCTGACCTCCTCTTCTACTTGTTCACGACATGCCAGGGAATATCTTCTGTATAGAGACTTTCTTGTTCTTTAGCATTCCTCACTTTTTGTGAGCTTTTGTAGTGTTTCACAAAACTCACTTTCACTCCATGTTAGTACTCATCATACTGTATTACAATGTATTACTAGCATACCATATTGCAATATCTGTAGTTTATGAGGTATTTGTAGAACAGAAGAACTCTTCTAACATTAGCCCTAGTGACTGTGTTGTTCCCTGGCATCTGGGATAGTGCTCAATAAATACTTGGCAAATGAAACACTCATTGTACTTCTACAAACTGCAGCCTCCATTAGGAATACAGAGTTTGTGTAAGGTAAGAGGATAGTGTGCAGAACAACCAGAAAAGGTCAAAAGCTATGTACATATGACCAGATAAGATGATGTTAAGGAAAATGAACCCCAAGATAGGGACACAAGTGGTTTTATCTTTCTTGTTATTGTTTCGAATGTATTTATAATGTACCATGTGATTTTTTAAAAAATTTCTTTGTATGTTCCTCTCCCACGGTATAACACCTGTTTTCACTGTATTTGATGTAAGTGCCCTGCATCTTGTATATAGTTTTGTAATTTGGGAAGAGGTAGGGAAAAAAACCAAAATGCTTGAATAGGGATACAGGTTAACCCATTGTAACAATGAGATGCACAAGATACTATGTTGAGAAACAAACTTTACAATTTAGGTGGGGGGAAGTTTAGTTGTGGAGGCGGGAGGGAAGTGAGGATAGGGAAAAAAACAAAGGAGGAGGTAACAATGCTTGATGAGAAATGTACTCTTTACCTTGCTCATGTAACTGTAACCCCTGGGTACAGTATTTTTACAATAAAAAAGTATATGAAAAAATAGGATACAGAATTTGTTTTCAACATTTTATTTTATTTTTATTGTGAAAATACTGTACAGAGGGGTTACAATTACATGGGCAAGATAATGAATACATTTCTTATCAAGCATTGTAGCCTCCTCCTTTGTTTCCCCTTCCCATCCCTTCCCATCCTCTCCCCGCCCTCCAAATCCTCCCGGGCTCCCCCCCCCAAAGTTGTAAAGTTCATTTTCAACATAACGACTTGTACATCTCATTGTTGCAATGGGTCCACCTGTATCCATTTTAAAATATTGTTCAAATGTTTCTGATTCATCTTCTCTCCTTTCCCCCACCTCACTTTTTCAGAGTGTATTCCCCCTACTTTGAAAAATGCAGAAGGTAGAGAAGAAAATGGAGCAAGAATTTTAAAAGTTCAAAGCAGGTATTTCCTAGAAATAGGATTCATGAAGATCAGGGAACCACCTGAAGTATATGCATTACTTGTTTCTATGTTTGTTTCTGGGAGAGAGTCTGAGGCTTTTATAATATTCTCAAAAGTCATACAGGAACTCTTAACAAGAAACAGTGTAGCTACGGAGAAATGTATTCCAATACACTTTCCCCTGACATTAGGTAGCTCCAGTTCCATTTCCAGTTTCTCCCTTTGGAGATTTTTGTCATCACATTTATATCCAAAGGAAGAAGTGATTTTTATTCTTGTCTTAAAAGGCAGTTTGAGGCATAATTTCTTCTATGGTATGAAAGCCCTGGCTAATATTGTCCTTACCAGCAGTGGAAGATGGGACTGGCGCAATTCTGCTAGATACACAGGATCAGGATGACCTAAACCCATCACTTACATGGGATTTTTTATTTTTGTAGGACTGACATGGAACTTTGAAAGGTCACCTGCTTCATTATCTGCTTTGAAAAAATCTTTTAGATAAATTATAAGACTGGTACTAAATCAGATCCCATTTATAAGTATTCCTGCCCTCTCGCTGAGAAAGTAGTTATCCAATCCTAACCAAAGCCAGTCAGTTGGAAAATATCCTGTGCCTTTCCTTTTCCATCAAGCATAATGAAGTGCAGGGTGACAAACATGTGACCAGAGATGTAAATCCTTTGGTTAAACAGTGAGCAGTCTTCTGAAGCTGGGCACATGGTGTTTTCTCCAAACAGGCAGTACAGTTGCATGCAGAAGCTCTTCTGCAAATAAACCACAGTTACAAACTTGGGCTCAGTATTTGCCTAAGTGAAGGAAGGGGAATGAAATATCCCTTTATCAAGGTCATTACTTATATTTCCATGAACTCATTTAGAAGACCCAAGAAGATTTTCTTAACAATTGGGGATTTTTTTCTTGGAAAAGAACAATTTTCTGATGTCACCATTCAAAGCCACTCTGTTATTTTCAAAACTGTGAGAGCACAGCTGGGAGAAGGTGGCTACTGTGCCTTGGTTTAATCTCTCTTTCTATTGAATGCTGCATTAATGACCTGAGGTTGTATAAGAAACAAGATGAAAAAGCCCATCCAGAAACATAAGCCCAGACATTCAGATTTTCAAATAGCAGTCACATATTTAGAACCTCTATGGCAAGTGTTGCGCTAAGAATTGTGATTCCTAGATAGATTTTTTTGTTGTTGTTGTTGGTTCAGGGACCTGAACTCTGGGCCTGGGTGCTGTCCCTCAGCTCTTTAGCTCAAGACTAGCACTCTACCACTTGAACCACAGCACCACTTTCAGCTTTTTCTGCTTTTATGGTGCTGAGGAATCAAACCCAGGGCCTCATGCATGTAAGGCAAGCACTCTACCACTGAGCCACCTTCCCAGCTCTCCTAGATCTGTTTGTTTCAAGGGGTCAGTTGTTTCAATGGAAAAACAAAGCAGTGGTTGACCCTTACTTTTGTTTATTTGGTTAAATATGTTAATTTATCTGCATTCATTCAATAGGTGTTGTCAATAATAATTTCATCACATTCTGGACTAGGAGCACAATGTTATTAGAAAGATGGAGAAGCGAGGAAGCACCTGTTCTTAAATTTACTGTCTCTGTTTAGTTTCCTCTAAACCCCTTACAGAAATATTTTCTCTGCACTGCTCACCTTTTTCCTCCTGGAAGAAAAGCTTCGATTGAAAAAAAAAGAAAACAAGTTCTGTTTTTAGGATCTGCTTAAATGTTAAGGCAAGCTCAGTAGAGATTGGTGCTGTTTTGCTTAAAATCAGGTTTAGGGAATATCTTTAGTTTGTATAAAATCATGTAGAGGGCAATTAGGAAATAAACTTAGTTATTCTCCCTCTTTTATCTATACCCTGTTTTAATCTCAACTAGTTTATGGAAGAAAAATAAATGTATTCTATTATTTTCTCCTAAGTTGTACACATTTTGAGTCACCACCATATTTCTGACATCACCTTTCCCTCCATCTTTCAATATTCTTAACCCTTTGGTTTATGTATGCTCACAATGAATGTCTCATAATTTTGTAAAGATAGGATTTTGTTATTCCTTTGAATTATGTTGATGCCTCCCAAATCACAATGTTCATTCCTTTGAAAGTCTTACATAATTTCACATTGGTGTAGACATTGACTATTATTTGACTCTATATTGGAGTCAATTTTTAATGTTTTTTTATTGTAAAAATATTGTACAGAAGGGTTAAAATTACATGAGCAACGTAATGAGTACATTCCTTATCAAGAATTATTGCCTCCTCCTTTGTTTTTCCCCTATCATCCTTGTCCTCCCACATCCTCAACTACACTCCCATCCTGCCCTCACCACCAAAGTAGTGAAGTTCTTTTCTCGACATAGCATCCTATACATCTCATTATTGCAATGGGTCCACTTGTATCCCTATTTAAACAATTTGTGAGGGGAGTTCCGGGAAGATGGTGGAGGAGAAGCTGGAATCTGAACAAGCTCTCGCATAGAAAGCAGTTTTAGAGTTCCAGTGAACAGTCCTAAGCCAGAGAATCACACCAAGTGTGCCATCACAGGACAGAGAGTTAGACAAGAGAGGGGAAGCCAAGGCAAAAAGACACATCTGAGCGCCTGCCAGCAGCCACCGCAGCCCGGGCCATAACTGAGCGCTCACACAGAGAGTCTGGGATGAAGGAGCCAGACGCAGCGGGCGAGCGGATTCTACTCAACACCAGCAAGAACCGACAAGGAGTGGACATCTTCATCCTGCAGTGTGCAGACCAGAGACGACCCAGGATCCAAGACTCGACATGAGTAGAAGCCAGACGTCCTCACTCCTTCTCAGGGAGCAGAGGAGGGAAGGCCACCCCTCTTCCCCCAGCACCGGTGATCTCCATCTTGGATACCGACAAGCTCGGAGGAGCTGCCAGCTCCAACCCAGGCCTTGGAATAAAACGAGTCATTTAGCAGGTCACAAGAACTTAACAGCGAACTGACCTGCCAGACTCGGCTCCATCCAGGGAAAAGTCACCCAGCTCAGGCACCAGCCATTGGAGTGGCTTTCCTCACTGGGTAACCAGAGCCAGAGTCTGCCCCTCCCTCTAGCAGCCTCCACAATCAATTGAAAAACAGAAACCCTGAGAACGGCTCCAGGCTGGGCTCTCTGAGTTTTTTTTTTTTTTTTTTTTTCACAAAATAGCCTCAGGAAAAAGCTACTGATTGTTGAAAGGCCTCAACTCTACCCAGAACCTAGCCTCACCACTGCATCCCCCTCTTTTGTGATTCTCAAAGCAGATCACCCTCCCAGTAAACTAATCTGGGAGGGGGATCTCAAAATCTTGGGTAAATCAGAGCATTTTTCTGCCTGTTTGAACAAACTGACTTATGAAACCAATCAAGCCACAGGACCTCAAGCTGACCAGAGACTCCAACCAGAGGCTGATTACAGACAAAAGGGAGATACAGGATTCTTCCCACCCCTCCCAAAAAAATAAAAAAAAAATCAAAGAACTTTTTTTTCTTTTTTTCTTCTTTCTTCCTTTTCTTTTTTCTTTTTTTTTCTTTTTTTGTTTTTCCTGGTACCTTATATAATTTTTTTCCTGTTCTAAAAATTTTATTAATCTTTAATTTTTGCCTTTTTTGAAAAAATAATTGTTTTCCAGTAACTTTTTTTCCTCTTATAATTTTTATTTTAGGAATACGTGAATGTGCGGTTTCCTTTCTTTTCTTGTCTTCTTTCTCTTTCTCTTTCTTTCTTAACTATCTTTTTGTTTTTTGTCTAGCTCTACTGAACTTCTGATCTCTTTTTCTCCCTTTATTTTCCTGTTCACCTATTCCTCTCTCTTGATCCTCTTTATGTGACTTAACTCTTGTCCTGCACATCCTCAGATAAACCCGTAGTTAACTAGTAGACCCTATCCCCCATTGTGTACACACTTAATCCACAAATTTATTACTCAATTCAAAACCTCTGAGACTTAAATTCCTTAAAAGCAGTACTACCTCTTTATACCTATAGAATATTTTAAGCATTTTTTTAAAGTTTTTCACTTCTCCTCTATGTCCCTTCCCTTTTCTTAATATACTCACATTCCTCTCTAAATAGATGGTCTTTTAATCTCCATAATAATATTAATTTTTATGTTTCTATTTTTTTCTGGTCTCTTTTCATTTCCCTTTCCCTTTCTTCTTTCTCTCTCTCTCTCTCTCTCTACTTGCATCCTACCCAACCTATTTCCTGCATTGGGATTAGGACATAGTTAACTGTGCCCCCCCACACCAATTTATCCCTATTTTTTACACACATCTCTCCCTAACCCTAATAATTTCTGGTCTTCCAAATTCATCTCTGCGGTTTGAAGCCCATTAACGGATAGTTGTTTGATCTTGAATAGATGTATCTGTTGAACTAGATTGTATCTGTAGACTATTGACTGTACAAATGCAAACTTTGATTGATGGTTGCCTTAAGATAGTGTTCTAGCACAAAACTGGTGCTATTTTCATCTCAAATGGGCAGAGTAAACCGGAAAAACACAAGAAAAATGGCAAATCCGGATATCTCAATTCCCAATCTTGATAATCAGGAGTCAGAACAGATAATGAATAATCCAGAGGAGAGTTCCCAAATAGCTCTACAAACACTGCTGGCAACCATGATAAATGAGAAGTTTGACAACTTAAAAAGGACTCTGTATGAGCGTGATAGGGAGAGAGAGGAGGCATCCCAAAAGCTTATACAGGAATATTATAAGCGTGAGGAAGCTACTCAAAAACTGGTACAGGATTTGCATGAACAACTTGAGAATACTCAAAGAGAAAGGGAGGAATGGCGTGAGCAGGCTGAGAACACTCAAAGAGAACTGCAGGAATCCCACGAACGAGAGGAAAGAGAACTACAAAAATCCCACCAACAGGAGGAAGCTAATCAAAGAATAATTCAGGAATTGAGAGACCAGGTAGAGAATACACAAAGATCACTAAAGGCATTCATGGAATCCATTAACAAAGAGCTGAAGGAAGTCAGGGAGACCACAAAGGGAGTGCTGAATGGAACCCAACAGAAGGAATGGGAGTCCAAAGAAACCATAACCAATCAATTAAGTGATTTGAGAATAAACACTGAACACCAAATTAAGGAAGTAAAAAAATTCATACAAGACCTAAAACAGAGCTTCAACAAAGAACTTGAAGCCATCAAAGCTGACCAACTAGAAGGAAAAGAGATAAAAAACAAAGTAGAGAGTCTTGACAGCAGGTTAGACCATGCAGAAGATCGAATCTCAGGGATTGAAGACAGCCTAGATATTATAGAGAAAGAACATACAACCATCCAAGACAAGTCCAAGAAATATGATAGATCTATCCAACACCTGGAAGACACCATCAGAAGGCCTAATCTAAGGATAATGGGTGTAGAGGAGCACCTAGAAACAGAAGTTAATGGTCTAGGAAATTTGTTTAACAGGATCCTAGCAGAGAACTTCCCAAACATACAAAAAGATAGGCCTATTCAGATACAAGAAGCTTTTAGAACCCCAAATAGACCAGACCAGAATAGGACATCCCACCTTCACATTATAATCCACACAGGATCAACCCAGACCAAGGAAAAGATCCTTAAAGCTGTCAAGGAGAAAAGGGTAATCACCTATAAAGGGAAAACAATTAGAATCACCTCAGATTTCTCAGCAGAGACAATCAAAACAAGAAGAGCCTGGAATGATGTATGCCATGCCCTAAAAACAAACAACTATCAACCAAGAATACTGTACCCAGCTAAACTCTCCTTCATAACTGAAGGCCAAATAAAAGCCTTCCATAGCAAAGAAAAATTGAAACAATACATCTCCACCAAACCAGCCCTACAAAAGATTCTTAAAGATGTCCTACACATAGAAAACCAACAAGACCGCAATAAAGGCCAAGAAACTGCACCCAAACTGAGAATCCAAGAACCATAGGAAGAACCCAGTTTTTGAAGCCCCCAAGAAGGTGGATAACATGGCAGGAACTCCCAAATACCTCTCAGTCCTATCTCTTATCGTTAACGGACTGAACTCTCCAATTAAGTGACATAGACTGTCTAGTTGGATTAAAAAACAAGACCCTTCTATCTGCTGCCTGCAGGAGTCACATCTTGCCCGTAAAAACAAACACACTTTCATAGTTAAAGGCTGGAACAAAATCTACCAAGCAAACGGCCCCCATAAACAGGCGGGAGTTGCAATCCTAATATCAGATAAAATAGACTTCAAATTAAAATTCGTGAGAAGAGATAAAGAAGGTCGCTACATATTAATTAAAGGATCTCTCCTTCAGGAGGATATTACAATTCTAAATATCTATTCGCCAAACAATGGAGCACCCAAATTTATCAAAGAAACACTACTTTCCCTCAAATCCCATATAGATACAAAGACATTAATTGTTGGGGATTTTACCACACCACTCTCCCCACTAGATAGATCAGCTCGGCAAAAACTCAACAGAGAAACCGCAGACCTAAACAGCTGCATAGATCAACTAAACTTAACAGACATCTACCAAACATTTCACCCAGCAACATCAGAATACACGTTTTTCTCTGCAGCACATGGAACGTTTTCCAAAATAGACCACATTTTAGGCCATAAAGCAAACTTGTCTAAATTCAGAAACATTGAAGTTATACCTTGCATCCTCTCTGACCACAAGGGAATAAAATTAGAACTCAACACCAAAAGCCACCAAAGAAAGTCCGGTATCACATGGAGGCTGAACAACACACTGCTGAATCATGAGTGGGTCATGGAAGAGATTAGAAAGGAAATTCAAATGTTCATGCTATTCAACAAAAATGAACACACAAATTACCAGCTCCTCTGGGACACAGCAAAGGCAGTACTCAGAGGCAAGTTTATAGCTCTGAGCTCCTACATCAACAAATTGGAGAGATCTGAAACTAACAATTTAATGACACATCTAAACCTCCTTGAAAAAGAGCAGCAAGATAAACCCCAATCCAGTAGACGGAAAGAAATAATCAAAATTAAATCAGAATTAAATGAATTAGAATCCAAAAAAACTATAGAAAGAATCAACAAAACAAAGAGTTGGTTCTTCGAAAAACTTAACAAAATTGACAGACCCTTAGCAAATCTTATCAGAAAAAGGAGAGAACACACCCAAATAAATAAACTCAGAGATGAGAATGGAAACATCACCACGGAAACAACCAAGATTCAGAACATTATAAGGGAATACTTCTCAAAACTTTATGCTAATAAGTTTGAGAACTTGACAGAAATGGACCTTTTCCTAGCAAATATTGACATGCCAAAATTAAACCATGATGAGTAAAACTATCTTAACAGGCCCATATCAAGCACTGAAATAGAAAAAGCAATAAGGGACCTCCCAGCTAAGAAAAGTCCAGGACCAGATGGCTTTACAGTGGAATTTTACAAGGCCTTCAAAGCAGAGCTCACACCAATACTCCTCCAACTCTTCAATGAAATTGAAAGAGAAAGCTCACTACCGAACACATTCTATGAAGCCATCATAACCCTCATCCCAAAACCAGGCAGCGACTCACCAAAGAAAGAGAACTATAGACCCATTTCTTTGATGAATATTGATGCAAAACTTCTCAACAAAATTTTGGCCAATCGACTTCAACAATTCATCCAAAAAATCATACACCACGATCAAACAGGATTCATTTCAGGGATGCAAAGCTGGTTCAATATATGCAAATCAATTAATATTATTCATCACATCAACAGGAGCAAGAATAAGAACCACATGGTTATCTCAATAGATGCAGAAAAAGCATTCGACAAGATCCAACACCCCTTCATGATGAAGGTTTTGGAAAAATTAGGAATCCATGGAACATTCCTCAATACAATAAAGGCTGTATATGACAAACCTACAGCCAGCATTATACTCAATTGTGAAAAACTAAAGCCATTTCCTCTTAACTCAGGAACAAGACAAGGATGCCCACTCTCTCCACTTCTCTTCAATCTAGTATTAGAATGCTTAGCTACAGCAATAAGACAAGATGCAGAAATAAAGGGGATCCAAATAGGGAAAGAAGAAATAAAACTCTCCCTCTTTGCAGATGACATGATCTTGTATTTAAAGAATCCCATAGACTCCACTCCCAAATTACTCAAGCTGATTCAAAACTTTGGTAAAGTAGCAGGTTATACAATTAACCCCCCAAAATCAATGGCTTTTCTGTATGCCAACAATGAGAAAAGTGTGGCTGAAATTAGGAAAGCAACTCCATTTGTAATAGCCCCACAAAAAGTAAAATACCTAGGAATTAACTTAACCAAAGAAGTGAAGGACCTCTATGATGAAAACGTTAAAAGCCTGAAAAAGGGAATCAAAACAGAATTCAGAAAGTGGAAAAACCTTCCGTGCTCCTGGATTGGAAGGATCAACATCGTGAAAATGGCAATACTTCGCAAGGCTATCTACAAATTCAGTGCGATACCTATCAATATTCCAACCTCACTTTTCAATGAAATGGAAGAGGAAATTCATAAATTTATATGGAACAATATAAGACTCTGAATAGCAAAACAACCCTTAACAGAAAGAACACTGCTGGAGGAATATCAATACTAAATTTCAAAGTCTACTACAAAGTCATATTAATCAAAACAGCTTGGTACTGGCACAAGAAGATACCTCAGGACCAATGGAATAGAATTGAAAACCCAGAAATGAACCCACAGACATATAGCCATCTAATCTTGGATTAGAGAGCTGAAAATTAGAAGGGAATAAAGACAGCCTCTTCAGTGGGCTAACTTGGAGTCAATTTAACTGTAATATCACCAGTGGCTGCTCTTCTGTGTTTTACTGTGGTTAACATAGCAGGTGCATGCTTAACTACTCTATCCTTAAGTATAATGGGGAAGACAAGGAATAGGAAGTTTGAATGAATATTTATCTGACTACAGAATGTCTCTAGACCTAAGATACTCACTGAATTTAGCATTTTATATTTAACCTGGGAATAAAATATTTAAAGAAAATAAAAGCAGTGCTTTCTGATTTTAAGTTTAAGGAAATTTGCCTAGCCAAGTAATGTCTTTTTAAAATTCTTTTTCATTGTAACTTCATTAATAAATTAAAAAATAAAGGAAGATGTGTACAAATTTCTTTGGTGATTTCTATGCCATTCATTAGGCTTAGTGTTGTGTACTTAGGAGAAAATGTACATTGATTGATTTAAATGTTTAGATCTATTTATAATAGAAGTAAAGATTAGAGAGGATAAAGGATAATAAATCTTTACTTTTCAGTGGTAGAAGTTTCACACTACTAAAATCTAGGTAAGAAATAATGTGATCCTCTTTTGTACTAGGATAATGCTTTGTGATTTTATCATGACATTTCCCTATCTTTTAATTTATCTTTTTTGTTAATATAGTAGTACAGGGAGTTCCATTGTGATTTGTACATGCATCAAGTATATTTTGAGCAACTCTTCCCTCTCTATCACATTCCTGTAACTTCTTTCCATGTTTCCCAACTTTTTCAGTGTTTAATGGGTTTCAATTTGCTATCTTCATGTATACATATGTGTATATACATATGTGTACATACATGTAACATGTTACATACTGTTTATATTCTAGCACTCTCTTCGTTCCCTTCCCTCTTCCACTGATTCCTCCTACCAGATAGTCTTCCATCATCATCATCATCATCATCATCATCATCATCATCATCATCATCATCATGACTTTAGGTCTCAATTCTCCATGTAAGTAAATGTTATGACATTTTATTACTCCATTATTATTACTATTCTTTTTTTACTCAACTATAAGTGTCTTGATAATTGAATTTTTCCAATTTACTTCACACCTTTAACAGCATATATGTGCATATATATATATATTTAACAGCATATATATATATATATATATATATATATATATATATATATGCTGTTATATCTCTGCCAGACAAATTCACACTGTTAAGCATAAAAGGCAATGTATTAGTTTGAATGCTGGAAATGCTAAGGCTCCAGTCAGGCTTGGGTCCAGAAATCAAATGAATTTTATCAGCATGTCCTTTTTTGCATACTGCCTCTCCTACAGATGGGACATAAACTGTACGCTTTTAATCACAGGAAAAGGCTTCCTCATATGCCAGAGAAGATGGCCACATGGAGCGGAAGCAAACCCTGAGACAAAAAGAGATAGATTTATATATTTTTTTACTGATAGAAATTTCCAGGGCTAAGTAATCTTGGAAACCCTGTCTTCCTTCACACCATTCAAACCATTTCACCTTGCCTTTCTCTAAAATTCCGTTTAATTTTGTTCGCTAAATAATCCTTCTAGTTCATTGCAATCATGATCTGCTTTTACATCACTAATCATTTGGCCCTTCATTTGAGAACATGAATTGCCATGTTCATACTGTTCTTTTGCTTTAGAATCTAGTTCTTATATTAGTATTTAACTTTAAATGTATCTATCCACTATCACTAAATAACCTGCTTATTTAGTTTCCTAGAAAGAACTACAAGGCACTAAAATTTTTTATAATGACTTCTTTTCCAATACTTGAGATTTGAGGATGAATGTGCTCTACGTGATGACTGTCTTTTTTGTGGTAGACCATGGTGGTGGTCTCTTTTGTGATGGTCCATGGTGGCCACCATGGACTGATGATAGGGAATTCGGCAATGGAACACCTGGTTTTTCCCTCTGGAAGTGAAGAAATGATTCTTTTTTTGCCTGCTATTTCTCCTTATACAGAATCAAGATGATAGAATCTTTTACCTCAGCCTTTTGTGGATAGACATAACATTTTATTTAATTGCCATTGTTAATTATTTTTACTTATAATGAAAGTGGCTGTTGTCCAGAGTGCTGAAATAAAGCATATTATTGTAGGAATGAGAGGTATAGGTTTGGAGTTAAGCTAGGAAATTTTAATCTCTAACTGATATTGTGGGCAGATTTCATGCAAAACTAAATATATAGGAGGATGTAAAATGTAAAGGGTACAAAATGAACTTTGAGACTTGTTTGCCTTATAAGTAAAATATTTTCTATTATTTCTAACTCAATTCATTTAGCCAACAAATATCAGTTTGTTGCAAAATAAAAAGTAAGACAAAATGCCTAGCTGAACTTTCTCTAGATTTGTCTTAGTAATTCAGAAAATATTTTGTTATCTCCTACAAATATGTGAAAGATTCACATAGAGAGCTTGTTAAAATTCAAGATCCCATTCCCAGACACTCTGACTCAGTAGGTCTGGTATAAGATTCCTTAAAACTCATTTGATCAAGCTAGGTGGTCTGCAAACTATGCTTTCAAAAGCATAAGTGAAAATTCTCTAAAAGGTAGTAATTATTTAAAGAAGGACACTGTCATATTCTGTTTGATTTCATTAATGCCATGGATTAATGGCTCTAGGGAGGACACCTCCCACTCAAGAATGACTGTGTCACTCCATGATGTGTTAGAAAATGCTGAAATATGTCACAGAGGGATCTCATGCCCTTTTGTAAAGTTGTGAGACTGTGCTGATATCAGCAGTTTATCGTCAAGCACAAGTGAACACCTGAATTATTTTCACCATACAGAGCTCAACTTTGGTAACCTGCAGGTAAATTGTGATTTGAATCCCTCCGTCTGTTTGAAGATCACAGATCTAACAGGAGATTTTCTAACTACACATTGATTCTGCCAAAGCCCTTCATGCTCATCAGCAATAGTTTGGGAAGCCCTTAATTACATTTTTTTTGGTGTTCTTACAGTTATCATCCAAGAGCTAACAATCTTCTAAGCTATACTCTGAAAGAAATGACTTAGAAATTCAACTTAAGTTTTAATAGTCATTTCAAGCATTCATAGCATTACCTAAATACAAAATGTCATAACTGTTCCCCCAGTTTAGCTGGCCTGGCTCTGCAGCCTCTTTATAGAATTACCGTGTTCATGGGTGATTGACTTCTGAGCCCCAAATGACTGCAGCATTTCTTCCTTTATCCAGCTGGGTCTATGACACACCCAATCATAAGAATTGTTCTGGTTTTCCCATTCTAGAGATGATTTGTTAAACAGAAAAATAAAAGTAAAATGGTTTTTCTGTTTGTAAGAAAAAAAACCATCAAGTTGCACTTCAAATGATTAAATAATTGATATCCTTGAAAAAAATCACAAAACACAAGAAATGGATCTCTCAGCTATAGCACTTTCTCTTAAACATTTTTTGGTAGCTGCTGCTTCACTTATCAAGCTTAGTAGTTGAGTAGATTTTGCTAGATAAATATTTAAAATTTTAACATCTTTTATGGTTTACTTTGCTGCCTGTATGATCCTTTCTTGGTATGTTAAGAGATAATATAAAGAGCACATAAGCTCTAACTAGACCCTAATCGCTAAAGAAATATGATTTATTACATTTCTAGGCACTAAATACATAAATTTCATGGAAGCACAGGTTCTAGTGTCCTAAAAGACACAAAGTAAATTTTCATTGGGATTCTGCCTATGAGCTACCATTTAATACTTTGTTGTATATGTCTGAAGATAACTAGATGGCAGGTATTTTTAAGTTAAAAGGAATGATACTATTGAGTAAAGTTTTCTATTATGTAATTATGATTATGACATTTTGGAATATATGGACTTGTTTTAAGGGATATGAGATTTGGGAGCAATCTCATAGCAACTCTGACGTCAGATAACTTTCAAAATCAGACCATAGTAGCTTTGCTTAGGCATCATCCAAGGTCTTTAATCTCTTCCTCTTTGTGTATTACTAGATAAATATTTATTCAGATAAAATAGGGTCTGTTCAGAGCATGCTATATACCAGGGGAGTCAGCTGCCACCTTCTGCTTCTGCAGAGTCAAACACATGAAGAATAGGGTGGAATGTTGTTGGTGGGGGGAATAAGAAATGGTCTCAACTATTTTCTGATCAGACGTTGTTGGATTGGGAAAGCTAGAGGTGACTTCATAGAACTGAAACATCTCATTTGATTGGTACAATATTCATATTTGGCATTTCTGGTAAGTTTTGTTGGAAGAGGGACAAGAGGAGGGAAGCTAGTTGTCATTCGCCAAATTCTAACTATTATGACATGATTGTTGCAAAAATTGGGGTTTGACTTCCTGGACTGGTTGCTGTAGAATCTGTGGTTTGGCTTCCTGAGATGATGACTGCAAAAAATATGGATCAGAGTTCTAGTTCAAATATGGTTTTGACATCGTCAGGCTTTTCATACCCTTTTTGGTAAGTCTGTCTCTTGTGTGAGAGATTTAATAATTTATTGAAGTCTAAAGATTAGATTTTAATCTCCTGGGTACTATCTAAAGATTAGATTTTTACCTCCTAGGCACTCTCTAGTTGTCTCTATTTTCACTGGTATCATAATATTTTTGTGCCTTTCCTTTTCTCTTCTTTTTTTTTTGTCGGTCATGGGGGCTGAACTCTGGGCCTGGGCACTGTCCTTCAGCTCTCCAGCTCAAGGCTAGTGCCCTATCACTTGAGCCAGAGATTTTGGCTTTTTTCTGCTTATGCGGTACTGGGAATCGAACCCAGGACCTCATGCATGTGAGGCAAGCACTCTACCACTGAGCCAACTTCCCAGCCCTTTTGTGCCTTTTCCATTTCTGTATCATTATGGCAATCATGTAAAGAGAGAGAGAAGTTGTATATCTCTAGATAGAATTTAATGGTTTAATACCATAACCAATATGATAAGACATTTCTTATGATGTGTTGGAATTAGGAAGCCCTATTGGCCAATGTAGACCATGAGAATAAATCTGCTAAGTCATTATGTATAATACGTATATAGCTCTAAACATAACAAGGATTATTAGCCAGGTCTCAGAGAAATCTAGAGGCCCATGAATGTCCATCACTTTTTGTGCCAATGAGTTTAGATTAATTTTGTGAGCTCTAGGGAAAATGGTAATATCACTAACTCTCCTGACAGACTTAATGGTAAGTCCATCCCAATCGTTTCTAGTTGCATAATTCTCACCAATTAAAACACTGCTCTGATTGTTTGCTTGAATAATGAGGTGGTAATTCAAAAGTCATATTTCTCTGATATCTTTTCCAACAGACAAAATCTTCTGGCTCATGATCATAAAGACTGTTTACAATGATGAGGGAAGAGAGGCTGAGGAAGATGGTGGAAGTGCAGCTGGGTCCAACTTAGCTCTCTCCAAGAAACCAGTTTTAGCATCCCAGAAAAGTCCATAGTTAGTCACACCAAGTGAGCTGTAAGAGTAGAGATTTTGGCCAGAAAGGAAACAATCAGTAGGCTGGCTCAAGAAGACAGACTTGAGTGCACAGCTGTGGTGGAGGTCAGACATAGTTGAGACAAAGGCACCAGAGTCAGACTGCATGTGGCTTTTTGCTCACCTCAAGCCTGAACTGGATGACTAGGAGCAGAAATTCATATTCCTTGGCCACAGACAGACGTAGATTGTGGATGGCCCAAAACATCAAGGGAATGCAGTGAGCACCATCCCCTGAAAAAGACATCCTCACTGCTTCTCACAGAACAGCTTTTGGAAGGTGGCCTTCTCCTGTCATCTGAGAACACCATCTTTGATATTGGCATAGAGCCTGCCACACAGCTAGCAGATAATGCGGCCTGAGAAGCAGCAATTGTGAGCCGTTTTTCAACAGGGCAAATGAGAAGGACCAGTGAGAATCAGCTTTGACCAGGGGAATGTTGCCCAGGAAGGAAGGAAGCTCCTCCCAGTGAGGGACAATTGTAACAGGTAGGCACAGCAAGAGGCAGCCTTGCCCATCTGCAGCAAGCAAAGACATTCCAGTGATATAGCAGCTAACCCTGCAGCTTAGCCTGCTACAGGAATTAAAAAGCCAAAAGGCTGTAAAATCTCACTGGGAAAAAAAATAATAAAAAACTGTAAAAGCCAAGAGCAGTTCCACATTGGGCCAAAAGAGAGTCTTAAAAGCTAAACTCTCGGGGGGGGAAAAACACTGATTCTGACACCCCATAACCTCAACCACACTCAAGTTCACTAGCAGAGACTCCAAGTAAGAGAAACCAGCCAACTCCTTCCTGCATTACACAGAAAACAAATTACTATCCCTCTAAATTAGGCTTGGAAGAGGGACACAAAACTCCAAGTTGTAAGGCAGAACTTTTTTCTGCCTGGCCAAACAAACTGATTTGAGAAACTAAGCCACAAGGAAAACTGACCACAGCATGGAAATCAAAAGCTCCATAAAGAGACTTTAGAGGACATAGGGAGACACAAATTCCCCCAAATAAATTGAAGAAATTTTTTTTCTAATTATAATTTTTAAATTTTTCTATTTTTAATTTTAATTTTATTTTTCCTATTTTTAGTCATTATCTTCTTCTTCATTGCTGTTCTGTTCATTCCAAGATACATACACATACATTGTGTGCATAATTAATTCAGACATATTTTGGTTACTCAATTTTCTATTTCTCAATCTTAGTATTCTTAATTTTAGTGTTACTTTATCCATATATGATTTTTAATTTTTTTTTATTTTTAATTTTTTTTATTTTTATTTTTTGTGAACACACTGTACAGAGGGGTTACAATTACATGGGCAGGTTAATGCGTACATTTCTTATCAAGCATTGCAGTCTCCTCCTTTGTTTACCCTTCACATCCCTTCCCAGCCTCCCCCTCCCACCTCCCCACCCAATCCTCCCTGATCCCCCCCCCATGATTTTTAAAATTTTTTATATTTCTTTCTTTCTGGTTTTTTCTTTTCTGTTTTTATCTTTTATTTTTTCTCTGTATTTATGTCTTAGTTTTCTTTCATCTGTACCTTTCATTCTCTACATTACTCTTATTTTCTCATTCTATTTCTCATTATATCTCTTAATCTTTCTTCTCATTTTATCTCAATCCATTTTCCTTTATTTTTGGCCTTTTACTTCTTTGTTTTCTTTAGTCTGTTGATCACTACTTGTTTGTCTTTGATCTACACTGTATCTGTATCTATTTTGACTATAACAAAGTGGCTCATTGTGTTATCCTTTTGATACAGATTGTTTTAAAGCTCATGACAATTTTTTTTCATTAATTACCACTATATATAACCCCCACTCCTACATCACATACCTCTCTCCTAACAAAGTAACACAAAGATAGATAGGGGAATACCTATCTATGATTTTGGACCTCTAAAATCGATACAATTACAGGGTTCAGGGTTGGTTTATCTCTTAAAACTATGTTCTGTGGTGGTTTTGGATCCAAAAAAGGAGAGGTAAAGTGAATATACCTATCTAGGATTGTGAACCTCTAAAATCTGTACAACTACAGAGCTGTAGGTTGGTTCTTATCTTAAAATTGTGTTGTAGTGTGGTATTAAATTTGCTTTCATTTCCAAATAGTCACAACAAGCCATAGAAACACAGAAAAATAGCAGCTCAGGGAACCTCAACTCCCACTCAAAATAAAGTCAACAAATCAGTCAATGAAATACCTGAAGGATAGTTCTCAAAATGCCCCACAATATTACTGGTAAACATGCTGAATGAAAAGACTGAAAACTTGCATATGGCTATACGTTAGTGTTATGAGGCTAACCAAAGATTAATAGAGGAATTCATGGAATCCACAACTAGAAAGTGGAATGAATTCTCACAGTAGGAAAGGGTGTTCAATGAAAGTATAGCCAGTCAGCTAAAGGATTTGAGAGGTAACACTGAAAATCTAATCAAGGAAGTAAAGAAGTCCATACAAAATTTAAAATAAAGCTTCAACAAAGAAGTAGAAGCCATTAAAATGGACCAATTAGAAGGAAGAAAATAAAGTTCAAGGTAAAAGCCTTGACAATAGATTAGACGATGAAGAATGTAAAATCTCTGGAATTGAAGATAGTCTAGACCTTATAGAGAAAGAACATACAAAAATTCAAAACAAATCAGACCAGACCATTACAGTACATCCTAGCACCTCATTGGAATCTGCACAGGATCCATAGAGACTAAGGAAAGGATCCTTAAAGCTGTCAAGGAGAAATCACCTATTATCACCTAATCAATCACCTATAAAGTACAACCAGTAATAATAACAGAATAACTACAGATTACTCAGCAGACACCATGAAAGCAAGAAAAGCCTGAAATGTGGAATAGTGTACCCAGCTAAACTCTCCTTCATAACCGAGGGACAAATAAAAACCTTCCACAGCAAAGAAAAACAGAAACAATACATCTCCATCAAACCAGCAGTACAAAAGGTAATTAAAGATGTCCCACACATAGAAAACCAACAAGAACATGATATAGGCAGAAAAACAGGCCTTAAAGAGAGAACCACATAATCATAGTAAGAATTGATGAGGCAGAGCACCTAAGAAAGTATATACCATGGTTGGAACTGCCAAACACCTCTCAATCCTAATTCTCAATATTATTGGATTTAACTGTTAGTTGGATCAAAAAGCAAGACCCATCTATCTGCTCTCTTCAGGAGGCACACCTTGCCCACAAAAACAAAGATATTCTGAAAGTGAAAGACTGGAATAAAATATATCAAGCCAATAGCCCCCATAACCAGGCTGGATTTGTAATCCTAATATCAGATAAAATAAACTTCAAATTAAAATTAGTGAAAAGAGATAAAGAAGGACATTACATACTAATAAAGGAATCTTTCCTACAGAAGGATGTAAACAATTTTAAATACCTATACACCAAATGCTGCAGCACACAAATTCATCAAACAAACACTACTTACCCTACAATCACACATAGATTCCAGCACATTGATTGTTGACGACTTTAACACACCACTGTCTCCTTTGGATAGATCAATCCAGTAAAATGCAACAGAGAAATTTCAGAACTAAACAACTGCATAGACTAACTAGACTTAATCAACATCTACAGAATATTTCATTTAGCAGCATCAAAATATATGTTCTCATCAGCACAAGGAACATTTGCAAAAATAAACCACATTTTAGGTCACAAAACAATCTGTGCAAATTGAGAAATACTGAAATTATTCCCTGCATTCTACTAGATCACAATGGAATAAAATTAGAGTTCAACACCAAAAGCCTCCATAGAAAATTTTGTAACTACAGGAGATTGAACAACACATTGTTGAATCACCAGTGGGTCTATAAAGAGATCAGGAAGGAAATTCAAACGTTCATAATATTTAACAAAAAATGAACATACAAAATACAAGCTCCTCTGGGACACAGCAAAGACAGTACTGAGAGGAAAATTTATAGCTCTGAGTTCCTACATCAACAAATCAGAGAAATCTTAAAGAAATAATTGAAAAATACACATTAATCTCCTTGAAAATGAGCAGTAAGCCAAACCCCAATCCAGTAGATGGAAACAAATAATTAAAATTAAATCAGAATTAAATAAGCTACATGCCAACACAACCAAAGCAAGGATCCACAAAACAAAAAGTTGGTTCTTTGCAAAAATTAACAAAATTGAGAGACCTTCAGCAAATCTGACCAAAAAAAAAAAGGAGGGAAAAAAGAACATACCCAAATAAAATTAGAGATGATAATAAGAACTACATGACAGAAACAAGCAAGATTCATACATCATAAGGGAATACTTTGCAAACTTTTATGCTAACAAATTTGAGAATCAGGAAGTAATAGAAGAATGTCTAGCAAATATTGATATGCCCAAACCAAATGAAGAATATCTAAACCAACTAAATAGACCCATACCCCCACCCCCATCCAAGAAAAACCCAGGACCAGATGGATTCATGGCTGAATTCTGTAAGACCTTCAAAGGAGAACTCAGTCCAATACTCCTGAAACACTTCAATGAAATTTGAAACTAAAGATCAATACCAAACTGTTCTAAGGCCAGCATAACTTTCATCCCCAAACCAGATATGGACCAATAAAAGAAACAGAACTATAGTCCCATTTCTTTAATGAACATTGATGCAACACTTCTCAAAATTCTGCCCAACTGATTTCAACAACTAATCAAAAAATTCATATACTGTGATCAAATGGGATTCATTTCAAGGATGCAAAACTGGTTCAATATATGCAAGTTAATTAATGTAATTCAACACATAAATATAAGTAAGAACCACATGACCATCTAAATAGATGCAGAAAAAGCATTTTACAAAATATAATACCCCTTTGTGATGAAAGCTCTGGATAAAGTATGAATCTATGGAACATTCCTCAATAAAATAAAGGGTGTATATGACAAACATACAGCTAGCATTATACTTAATGGTGAAAAGTTAAAACCATTTCCTCTAAAATGAATGAAACAAGGGTGTCTATCTTCTCCACTCCTCTTCAATATAGTACTGGAATTCTTAGCCAAAGGAATAAGGCAAAAAAACAAACATAAAGGGGATCAAAATAGGGAAAGATGAAGTAAAACTCTCCCTTTTTGCTTATGACAAGATTCTGTATTTAAAGAACCCCATAGAATCAATCTTCTCCTGAGTTACTTGGGCTGACCCAAAACTTTGGTGAAGTAGCAGGATATGAAATTAACCCACAAAAATCAGTAGCTTTTCTGTATACCAACAATGAGGAGAGTGAAGCTGAAATCAGAAAAGCAGCTCCCTTTGTAATAGCCTCAAGAAAAATACCTAAGAATTAACCAAAGAGGTGAAGTTTTCTATGATGAAAACTTTAAAAACTGGAAAAGGGAAATTAAAGCAGATTTAATGAAGTGGAAAACCTCCCATGCTCCTGGATTGGGAGAATTAACATCATGAAAATGGCAATACTGCCAAAGCGATCTATAAATTCAATGCAATATCCCAACAACATTCTTTAATGAAATAGAAGAAATAATCTAAAATTTCATATGGAACAAGAAAAGACCCAAATAGCAAAAACAATCAGCAGGAAGAACAGTGCTGGAGGAATATCAATGTCAAATGTTAAACTCTACTGTAAAGCAGCAGTTATAAGAACAGCTTGGTGCTGGCACATGAACAGGCCTGAGGACCAATGGAATAAAAACCGAAGACCCAGACATGATCCCACAGACCTATGGCCACCTAATCTTCAAAAAGGAAGCCAAAATTATCAGATGAAAGAAAGATAGCCTCTTCAACAAATGGTGCTTGCAGAATTTGCTACACACAGGTAGAAAATTGAAGTTAGATCCTTCAATATTACTCTGCACCAGAATCAACTCCAAATGGATAAAAGACCCTGAGGTAAAAGCAGAGACCCTGAATATATTACAGGAAGGGATAGGACCTATGCTAGGGCTCCTTGGCATAAGTCAAAACTTTCTAAATACAGATCCAGAAAGATAACAAATCAAAGAAAGACTGGATAAATGAGATTGCATTAAACTTCAGAGCTTCTGCATGGCAAAGTACATAGCCAGCAAGATCAATAGAAAGCCTACAGATTGGGAGAAGACCTTCACTAGCTATACCCCAGACAAAGGTCTCATATCAAAAATATACCTAGAGCTCAAAAAATTTATGTCCCCCATAACAAATCCCCAAAGAAACAACCCACCCATTAATAAGTGGGCTACAGAATTAAAAAAGAGACTTCTCTGGAGAGGAAATAAGAATGGTCAATAGAAATGCTCAACATCACTGGTCATAAAAGAAATGCAAATCAAAACCACATTGAGATTAGTGGCTATCATTAAGAAAACAAATAACCAATGCTGGTGAGGATGTGGCCAAAAGGGAACACTACTACTCTGTTGGTTGGAATTCAAGCTGGTTCAACCACTCTGGAAGGCAGTATGGAGGTTCCTCAAAAGACTAAAATGCCCACTCCTGGGCATTTTTCCAAATGATCTCAAGCTAGACCAGACTAAAGCTACCAGCACAGCTATGTTCATTGCATCATCATTTACCATAGCTAAGATATGGAACAAACTCAGATGCCCCTCAATAGATGAATGGATCAAGAAAATATGATATTTATCTCTATATATATATGAATTCTATGCTATCAGAAAGAATGACATTGCCTCATTTGTAAGGAGATGGAGAGATTTAAGAAAAAACATATTAAGTGAGGTAAGTCAGACCCAAAGAAATATAGGCTCCATTGTTTCCTTCATTTGTAATAATTAGTATATGTTTGGGATAGTCCTAGCAGAGGATCACAATAACTCTATAGCTATGTACATATGACCATATAAAATGATCCTGATCAAATGGAAAGGCTTGGAAAAATTATATTATGTGAAGTAAGCCAGGCCCAAAGAAACATAGGTCCCATGGTTTCCCTTATTTGCAATATCTAGTATATGTTTGAGTCAAGAAAAGGTCAGATAAGTTGATGTTAGGGAAATGAACCCTAAGATATTTATTCAAATGTTTTTTTTCTTTCATGCGATTGTTTCTAACACATTTATAAGATTATTTCTTTGTTGCTTTGTATGTTCCTCCCCCACAGTAAAACTACTGTTTTCACTGTATTTGATGTCGGTATAATTTGTGGAGGGGAAGAGGAAAAACAAATCGTTTAAATAGGGATACAGGTGGACCCATTGCAACAATGACAGGTACAAGTCGTTATGTCGAAAACGAACTTTACTTTACAACTTTGGTGGGGGGGGAGCGGGGAGGATTGGGGGTGGGATGGGGGAGGATGGGAAGGGATGGGAAGGGTAAACAAAGGAGGAGGCTGCAATGCTTGATAAGAAATGTACTCATTATCTTGCCCATGTAATTGTAACCCCTCTGTACAGTATTTTTACAATAAAAAAAATAAAAAACAAAACAAAAAATGATCCTGATCAAAATTAACTTCAAGATATGGAAACAAGAGGTTCTTTTTTTTTAATGCACTGTGTGAATTTATTTCTTTTTTCTTTGATTCTTTTTCTCTGATTTGTTGTCCCTGTTTTTGATTTTGGTACCCTGTGTCTTTTATATACATTTATCTGATTTGTAGAAGGGAAGGGGAATAAAAAGATGATGAGGCAAAGGGTGAACCAATGCAATAGCTATAATCACAGGACACTATGTTGTAAAGGACCTTTTCCACTTGAGGGTGAGAAAAGGAGTTGTCAGGGAGGAAAAATGGGAGAAAATGAGGGAGGGGGTAACAATGCTTGACAAGAAATGTACTCATTACCTTTACTTATGTAACTGTAACCCCTCTGCACATCACCCTTACAATAAAATAAAATAAATTTTTTTAAAAAGATGAGGGAAATCCAATCTTACATATCAGTTGCTTGCAGGATTTTTAACATGTCTATATGCAGCAGTCAGTCTAGTATAAGAGATTTTTAAAAATCCCAAAATATATTGGCTAATTCACTAGGTGATGAACTGATAAATAGCCTCAAATGAGGGGACTGAAGAATCATAAGAGCTAATGGGAGCACTTTTGGTCAAGTAAGCTCAAGAACTTCTGAGAATTTTGCTATTTTAATACAAGAATGCTATTGATCCTTTTTGACTTAAAATGAAGATGGTGAGTGGTCAGAACACGTAACCTTTGTAAAAAGTAATACCCGACAGCTCTTTTACAATTCCTATAAAGAATATTCCTTTGCCACTTGATAAAAGAGTTGGTCAACTCAAGGTTGGAAACATAAAATCAAGTAGCTTTTTAGTGACTGTAATTTGCAGCTTTTTGGCAAGTAAGTACCTCAATCCATGCTGCAACACTCAAGCACTAAAATACATTCAGATCTCTTGGAGGGCAATCCATTGGAAGCTATTCAAAAGTCTTTCAGGCTTTGCTTCCAGGCCAGGTCCCACTTTGACAGGTTTTGCCGTGATTATATTGTTGATAGTTCACCCATGTCCCCCTCAAACCGCTTAAAACTTTAAAAATTTCCCTGCCAATGTTAATTTAAAATTCTAAGCAATCTGTCTATATCATTATGAGTAGTCATAGAACATCTTAGTAAATAGCTACTTCACATCAGCTGGTACCATGAAGCAGCTATACTGGGAGAGCCAGAGATTATCACTGTAAAGGCTACAACCAGATATTTTTTATGCTTTTAAAAATCAAGGGCTAAACATTGATTATTCATGAAGATTTCTTTAAATCATTTCTCAGATTTATGCATTGCTAGTTGGAATAGAATTATTACCTCAGATGAGGTTTTTGTTTGACACTATTATCTGCTAGAGCTTTTTTATTTCAGATATATGTGCTTTTTCTATATATGAGCTACAATCATTATGAAAGTCATCAGTTAAGGAAATAGAGGAAAAAGGATTATTTCATCCAGTTTTGGAGGAGATTTCAGAGGAAGCAAGAAACACCTTTGCTTTGAAATCATTTTGAAGTCATGAACTCCTTTAAAACCATCCCTTGCTGTCTGTTTTCCTTTCTGGATTTTAGTTAGATAAGCTCTTACTAAGTACAATCAGGAAAGTTGATTTTTGTTCCATATCAAAGATAGTATATTTAGAGGAGAATGTAGCAATATTATATTCTTCTTGATAATCCTCATTCCAGTTTTCTATTAGCAAGTAATATTCAGTCAACATTCTCAATGGGATTCTGTAATAAATCTCAGTGAAGCTCAGAGAAATTTTCTAGCAGACTTGAGACAATCATGAGTTCCTTTTCTGGTAAGAACAATAGAGTGACAGAATTCAGGATGTGATTGCAGTGAATAGTAACATAAAAGGGACAGAATAAAAGAATACTTAGAGGTCAGGTGACTGGTTGCAAAGTGCGTGCTATCTGTCCATAGCAAAGTCTACTACATGGAAGTGTACTGCATGATGAATCACAGGATTTTGTTGCCCTAAGACAGTAGGATAAGCCTTTACAACAGGACCAAGGGTGAGGTTACCATAGCTCCTGGGTTTTGATGGCTTTCTAGAGGTCAAATTAAAACACTGAAGGATAGTCCAGATCATGGATGTTCAAATAGACAAAATCCCCACTGCTTTCTTGTGTTTGGATATATGCTGCTTTGTTTAATTTCCTCACAGCACTTCTTTTTAACTATTTGTTGTTCTATTTATTTGCCTTATTTGTTTAGTTCTATCTCCCACTACTGAATATAGGTTCTTTTCCTGAAGGCAATAACTTCATTTTGTTTCCTGCTGAGTCTCTATGTTCAGAGCAGTCCCTGATACAGATGAAGTATTCCACAATAGTTGTCAAGTGGATTAATGAAATTATTATCTAAATAAAAGCTAAATAGTTTTTATAAGTGCCCATTATATGACTCTATGTGGAGTACTCTGGGAGTTCCAACAGAAATAGAAGACAATCTATACCTGAGAGGCAAGTCTGTCAAAAATAAAAATAAAAAAGGCTAAGGAAGGAGTGCTGTATTTATTGATTGTGATATTATAGAAAATTATAGAGAAAAGTGAGAGAGGGGTGGGTTAGGAGTGATGGGTGACAATGTTGTCAGACACTTTGTATTCATACACTCTTTTGTAGAATGAGAACTTCTTCGTATGACTACTTAAAGATAATTTTAAAATGAAGAAAAAAAGAAATTCAGAGGAATGGAAGAGCTTTCTTTGGATCAACTTGGTAGGCCTAATAGGTACCTTAGAGCTGAGGAAGAGGAAATCAGGATAGAAAGAAGATACTAGCTGTGATCATTCATTTACATTACATATTGTGAAAGTAATCAAGGCCTGATATCAGAGGGGCAAGAATGCAGCTAGATGTGCAGCAGTGTTTTATAGCAGTCCAAAATTTTGGCTTGACAGATGTCCCTGGCTTGTATCTGTAATCCTAACAATTTAGGAGGCTGAAATCTGAGAATCATGATTCAAAGTTAGTCCAGGCAGGAAAGTCCATGAGACTCTTACCTCAGATTAATCACCCCCAAAGCCAGAAGTGGAGCTACAGCTGAAATGCTAGAGTGCTAGCCTTGAGCAAAAATGCTCAGGGCCAGCACTCAGGTCCTGAGTTCACGATCTAGGTTCAGAACGGACACACATACACACAAAATTTGGCTTTACAGCTTTCAAGGTACAGCATAAAGGATTCTTCTCTGGTAAGTTGTTTTTTATTCACCCATTTACTTTTTTCTTTCTTGTTTCTGTTCTTTCAAGTATTTGTTGTACAATTATTATTTATTCCATATTATTTAGTTAGTATTGTGCATTTGTCAGATATATTATATAAATTTGGAAGCTTTTTCAAAGAGAATAGAGAGAAAAAAATCATACACACACACACACACACACACACACACACACACACACACACACAAAATATAGCCGAGTAAAATGAGAAGGTATCTTATAATTACAGGTCTAATAAGCAGCTCAGTCAGTGTCTGGTTTTGGTGTGCCTTATGGTTCACTGCTCAACAGAGAGAACACATTGCTATTATCACAGTATTCCTGTGACTTTCATAAGCTATTATACAATGAAGTACTTTATGCTACTGTAGAGTGCTGCTCACGGGACAGTAAATGGCAGTGGAATTTATCTATACTTTCAATGAGAAAGTAAAGAAGCTTTAAATTCCTTAATACAGCGCTCTTTGGAATCTACAAACTTAAAACCATGGAAGAAACTGTGGTAGCAAATACAGAATTGTTCCATTGTGAAGAGAGTAATGAACTTTTAACATTCTTCAACTTCCAACACAAATAAGAACACTCAGATTCAGAAGCCACTGAAATTCTTTTTATAAAAAATATTTTAGGGAAAATGTATTATTTAAAGGCTTTCTACACAATCAAATTCAGTAGTTTTCATTATTTTTAAAAAATAATCTGTAAAGAAAAATTGCTGTTGGTATGATACTACCTACTCACTTTTCTCTTTCTGTCCTTGAAAGGAACCTGGTTGCTAATGTGACACTTCTGGGTAAACTTGGACTTTCTGTAAGCCATTACCTTCAGATGGCACCTTTTCCACAATGCATATATTTGCAAGAATTACTACTGGGGAGATTGTCATTACCAAATAGAATAAGCTATAGGAACCCATGTCCTCACCTTTATCAATGAAGTTGGATTGAATTGTTCTATATATAAATTTTTCTCATTTTCAAAAATTGATGAAATAAGAGGAAAGAAGCTCTTATATTGTAGAGGGAAGAAATTGAATGAAACTTTTTACAGCAAAAAGTTCAAAGTGGAAATAGGGTAGGGGCATTTTGGCACATACTCTTTTAAAGTATTGATTTTTCTTTTCAAAATTGATCTGAAAGCATGACAAATGTTTACTCTGACATCCAATACAGTATTAAAAAACCCAAATGTCAGGATGAAAATCTGATGGGCTGCAACCTTAATGGAAGGAAGGATAAGACATCTGTGTGATTCAGGGATCCTGAATATGCTGTGTTTATCTTTTTGTCCTTTTTTGTCATGTTTGTTCACCTCTATTGCACTCATCTAAGAAATAAGAGGGAATTGTTTCTCCTATTATTATTGCCACCAAATTTTGGTATATTCCACTAAAATATCTTTTTTTCATTTAGTCAGACATTAATGGTACCTTAATTACTCTTTTCACTCATAGATGTTTAATCTGTAGGCATCTATGAAAAGGGGTTTAGTCAGTACTATATAGAATCAAAGAGCAGCCATGCCATGTTAAGTAGTTTTCCTTGAAGACCTCAAGGAAGTTCTTTGCACAACAGAATGAACTGATTGTGTTAGATGAGCTAATTTATCAGCTCTCTGGTTTAAAGGCTATAATTACAACACAATACATAACCTGTGTATATCAGCTTATTGTGGGGAGAAACTTTTGGTATCAATTTATTAACAGCAAATATACACTTTTTTTCTGCTAATGCTCGTTATAAATCTCCCTTATATATCCATGAGGCTGTTATTATAATACTTTATTAATAAAGTGAACAATTTCATACAGTGTTAATGAGTTAGAGCTTATCTCATGCTCCTTTTTATGGTTAAAATGTGCTGGAGGAGTGGACAATTTATCTAAGCATGTGAATGACTTAGGTACACGACAGTTTTAATAATTAGGTTTCATCTATCTCTATTTTCACTGATGGAAAAATGTTACACTTGATTTTCTCATCTTCATAGCTGTATCAGAGTTCAGAGAAAACAAATCAAACACAGTAATATGATAATAGAGCTGAATTATAGAGCATCTTCACCGTAAGTGGATTTTTACTGCATTCTATGTACATGGTGTTTTTGAAACAATTACTAAGGCATGAGGAATAAATTAAGTTGCTCTTTGTTATCTTTCAGAATACTAATTTTACTTAAGGCATATCTGCCCATCTGTCAATGCTTGCTCCTTTGCCACACTACAACTTAAAAAAGTATTATTAATCAATTGCGTATCTCGCATGTACTGGAAACTGCAAATAACAATATCATTTCTTTTTTTGCTTTTTTTTCTGTCCATCTTCTGAGCTAGATTTACTAGTTATATAAAAGTGCTAGTGGAAATGTGTGTGTGCGTGCGCGTGTGTGCACGTGTGTGCACACATGCACCTGTGCATGTGCTGCCCTCTGGATTTCACTTCTAAGAAGTAGACATTAAAACATACATTACTGTTTGGAGGAAATGAAAAAGGCAACAAAACATCCAGGGAGCACTTAAACAGTGCTAAACACTGAGTCTAGCACAGTACCTTGTACATAAGAGGTGTTCAATAAATATTTGTTACTTAAGAAAGTTAAACTTTTTCTTTTGTTTTCTGATAGTCTGCAGTATAGTTAATCCAAAGAACATTATCTCAAATTTGGAATCTATAATGAATTTGGACGGGTTTGTGTGTGTGTGGTGTGTGTGTGTGGGGGGGGAGGCTGGGGAAACAAGACCCCATAGATTGAAGAAACAACTTTCTTTGCAAATATCATGTGTGTTAATTTGGTATCCTATAGTTATGGATTCAGGAGCAAGAAAAATAGCCATTAAGTATCTGCCAAAGAGTTTACCCAAGTGGAAAACTGAGGCTTTAATAAGAGAGAATAAAGCAAGTATATTAAAGAGATAGTTTATATTTCCATCAAGTATTTTGCATTCATCCATATAGCAAATATCACCTATCTGAAACACAGCCAACAAAGAATGTGGAAAGCCTTCAAATGGTGTGCTCTAGAGAAAAGAACAGTAGAGAAGGCTAATTGCCTTGTGAAATACGTTTGCATCATCCATGTGATAGAATTTTAGTTGGAAACTGGTTGCCCAGCTAAAGATTTGATTTCCCACTCCTCCTTGCACCTAAGAATGGCCTTCCAGCAATACCAATCACAAACAAGAATGGGAATGGAAATGTCCTGCCACTTCTGATCAGGACTTTGAAGATCTGTGCAGGCTTATTCCTTTTACTACGATGGAGGTAGGTGCTCAGCCACTACTGAATCAGTGATGGATATGACACTAGTGAAAACAAACCTTTCACTTAACCTTCCGATGTTTGTTATAGCAGCTAACATTTCTTCCTTAGTTAGAAATAAACATGCAGCATAATTTTCAAGATTAACAAAGCCACATTAAGCCTGAAGCCTTTAATAGGCATTAATTCAAGTATATGGCACAAATAGGGATGATATGAACAGAAATGGCATATTCTATATACTTACAAAACACGTACTGGATAAGCAGTGCCTTTGCTTAATAGTAAAACAGCCTTGAAATTGCAGGGGAAACCTTCTCTCTCTGTCTCTCTCTCTGTCTCTGTCTCTGTCTCTCTCTCTCTCTTTCACTCTCTCTCATTCATTGTGAAAAAGCCAACTTTAACTACCATTAGATAACTGTCTCTCAACCAAAATCAGCATCTTTAACTTCAACAGACAACACAGCTGTTTTTTGATATCTTTAATTGATTAATTATCTACAGTTGTATTATCTTCATTCATTTGTAATGAGTGAAGATATTTGACTATGTTTTTAATAGCTGAGACTGTGAGAAAACCTAACTATAATTCCTCTGCACTGAGTATGGTTGAAAGGTCTTAGAAGAGATGTCTTGACCTACACTGTGCAAACAAACACATCTAATAAGGAATGACATTATAACAGACTTCTGTTGTGTTCAATTTAGTCCCCATTATTATCACCCTATTTTCATAAATGATTTTAACATTGTTAATGGAAAAAAGTACACATAAAAACTCACTTGTTGGGTGAGAAGGTGCTTAAAAATATAATCTTTCTCTTTCTTTTCTTGTCCAGGTTTTATTGTATATTTGCCCAAGGGCTAGGCAACAAGACCATGTTTATTAATCCAATAAAGAAGTACATGTAATGATGATCATTTACTCCTGACCTATAAGAAATAGGTATTTATTTTATTGGGATAATGAAGTGTTAGAGTTTTAAAGTTTCTTTCTTTTTTAATTCCTTTCAGTCCTAGATTTTTTTGTCTCTAGAAATAAAAATAAAAATAGTGTATTGATGCAAGTCTACTTTCTGAGTCTTTGGCTTTAATATAGTTTTTTGAAATTCTTCTCTTCTTTAAGTTTTCATTTTCTACCCCAGGAAAATGTTACTCTTTTGGAATTTGCCTTATCAAACACTGCTTGAAATAAACTGACCAATTTTGAAATCAGAGGGATCTTTTATCATTTAGAGATCTGAATTATCACAGTTATGCAATAAGATGTGACATATAGACGTGGCAGAAAAATGTTTGCGATAGCTTTGTTGTAGTTCTGCCTAGAGGCAAGGTTACAAACCAGATAACCTCCTGAGGTTCCCTTTAACTCTGTAATTCGATGATAGTAATCTCCGTGAATGAATGAATCCAACATTTTTATTCCTCCTTTGAAAATACTATCCTGTGCTTTGAAAAAAAAATAGTTCTCTTTGTTCTGTAGGGGCTTTAGAATATGTTACCAAAGAACAAAGTGAAAATTTGTGAGCATGAGGCTCATTTCATCTTTGGGAAGGAAGTGGCAAGATGGGACAGATCTATAGTAACCAAAATTTATTTCAATTCATCAATAAATAGTGCAGTTGGGAGTCTATTTATTTGACAAGCATTTGTGTTACATCACCTACAAAAGTGGGGACACAAGGTCTGGCTTATTTCTCAGATATGGCAAAAAGATGAAACAAGGTCATAAATATGCACAGAAGATGGTACACAGAAGGCCTTCATAAATAACAGTTGCCTTTTGGCCAGTATTAGGAGGTGCCAGGTCAACACAAAAACACTTTCAAATGTGATGTTTTGTTGATGTCACGTTTTCATTATCTTCAGTGTTGTTCTGAACAGTACTTCTTGGAAGGCAATGTTCACAGTTTCCAGTAGAGTTAGGTATGTTTATGCTCATACTTTCACTAAGTCATTCTGTGTCTACTTCTTACATAGAACTGTAAGTTTTCTGAATAAAGCAACTGCAACATGAGATTTGGGAAGTGACCCCGGGAATAAGAGTAGAGAGAGGGTTGAGAAACGGAACAAGGAATCAGGGAAAACTAATAAGCTGGGGAAAATGGCCTGTGCTACTGGGGACATGTTCATTCTTGTCAGAACTTTCTGGGGACCCTTAAAACATTTCTCAAAACTATAAAAAGGGAAGTATTTATTCAAGCATTGTCAAAAAGTGATGGTGCAAGAAGTATGGACTTGGGCTGACACTGACAAGGTCAGGTAGCAACAGAATAAAGAAGACTGACCAGTAGTTTTTATGGTAGCCTAAGCAAAGAATGGGACCAAGAGAGCATGAGGTGTTGAAGGGAGTTATCCAAAAGAACAGCCAAAAGAAGCGAGTAAGGCAAACACATTATTTGCTAAGTTAGAATGATGGTACAGGCCCATAAAGTATAACATGCATTTGAAAGAATTGAAAGCAAAATTTCAAGTGAGAATTCAGAAGTCTACTGGTCCTACTAGGCATGTTTCATTTGTTTCTACTGCACATCCCGTGAACTCTGTTCTTATATCCCATCAGCTGCTGGGGTTTGGGGAAATAAAAAGAACAGAAAAGGTTCCCAACCTTGAAATGTAATAAAAGCTACAAGAGAGTAGATCATTTTTGCTAGTGCTTCCCATTTTCTAATATTGTGTCCATCGTTCTCTTAAAGCAGAACTCTAAGAATAGGACTTCTTGGATTTAGGTTGGTCAGCAAATATTTATCCAAAGAAAGAAAAATGAAATATAAATGTTTTGAATTGTAGCTGCACTCAGAAGAAAGCCCTCTTTACAAATGTTTGAACCCCCAAATTGTTTAATCTTTACTGAGTGGCAAAAAGCAATCTTAAAATAAGTGACAGACATGTGTCTTCCTTCCTCCCGTCCCCCAAAAAGCAAATCCAAATAGAATTCACTTTTATAATAACTTTTTGTCCTCTCCAGAGGAGAACCTTTACTCGCCTGTAAGAATAGTCAGGATAATATTAGCCCTAACAGGTTTCCTAGTAAGCTGTTATAAAGAATTTCTATATCCTAAAGTCTGGCTGAAGCTCTGGGCATTGGAAGTAACATTCACCGCGAGGGGAAATTTGAGAATGTCATGCAACTGTCATTCAAACTTGTTTTGAATGCTGTAGAAGAAAAGTAAAGATTCACTGTAATAAGATAAGCTTGTCATTTTAAAAAGGAATGTATTTTAACACATATATCTCTTAATAAGAAGTTATATATAACCTAAGCAATTAAAGTTATGATTCTTCATTAATTAGCTAAAATTTAGAAGTGAAAAGCCTTTTATCACTTAGAATTTAAGAGCTCATTATTGGCTAATCATGGCAAGCGAAAACTTTTCTCTCTCTTTTTAACATTGTGCCACTATATATATTTAAATATAAGGTATATTAAATCACTATATATATATATATATATATATATATATATATATATATGAACATAAGCTACATAAAAGGGAAGGAAACTTGATTTAATGTTTCTAACTATTGGGTTTCATATCTGATATGTCATTAATTTAAATGTGTGTTATTTAACTATCACAAGTATATTAAAGAAAGCAATCTATTTTTTTGGTGCCAGTCCTGGGGATTGAACTCAGGGCCTTGGCACTGTCCCTGAGATTTGATGCTCAAAGCTAACCCTCTATCCCTTGAGCCATAGCTCTACTTCAAACTCTTTTGGTATTTAATTGGAGATAAGAGTCTCATGGACTGTTTTGCCTGGGATGGCTTTGAACTTTGATCCTCAAATCTCAGCCTCCTGAGTAGCTAAGACTATAGGCATGAACCACCAATACCTGGCTAAGCTCATTTTCAAGAATGCTTGTATATACTTAATTTGAAATATATATATGTACATTTCATTAAAATATCAGTATTATCTCAATACTTAATTAGAAAGCAATTTCTTGCTTTAAAACTAATTATGAGCTGGACATTGGTGTCTCATGCTACTAGAAGCAGCCCAGGCAGGATAGTTAGTGACACACATATCTTCAAGTAACCATGTAAAAACCAGACGTAGAGCAGTGGCTCAACTGGTATAGTGCTAGTCTTTAGCAAAATAGCTAAGGAACAGAGACTGAGTTTAAGTTCCAGTATCAGTCATCATAAAAACAAAAACAATTGTGGTTCAAGACTAATTTTCCTAAATTTCTGTACTTGAAAACAATCTTTCATTTTAATGTTACTTAATATGTTGGAGAGTCTCTGCTTCAAATCTATAAAAATCATCTATTACAGTATAGATTTTGTTTTACTAACATGAATGAGTTGTCTTTCAAATAAAAGAGAAAGATTTAAATTAACTCTTAATTTGGAAGATAAACATTTAAATCCCATATTTTTATTAATAGTAAAATGGTGGGAATTGTATAATGTTAGCAATTGGATTTTGTCATAAACATCTTTTGTCTTTCTCTTAATTACTGGAATATCTTTACAAAATGGAGGGAGTGAATCAAAAGAGGAAACACCAAAAATGAGGTAGCAAATCTTCTGCTCTTATCATTCCCTTAGCTTGAGAATGAGGAATTTTTCTGTGTTTGACAGCAATAAGTCAGGGTCTTTATTTTTAAGAGGGTAAAAGGAAATGTTCTGGTTGAAATTCAGGGTGAATTAATGACACTGCTGATGTCATGAGCAATTCCTACATGTACACAGTTAATTTTTAACAGAAATAATTAGTCCCTTGTAAGAGTGGAATCAGGAGATTTTTAAGGTCAAAATGAAGAGACAAACATTGTTTGCATGCATTACATAATCATTGGTGCTGAATTTTCCACTGTATTGACTAAATGAACTAATTAACAGTTAGGTTTTGAGTTCTGCCTACATAGTGTGACCTTCCAAGCAGAGTCCTCAGATGGAGAGAGGAAGGTCAGTATCCTGAGACATCTACTCTGCATGAGGACATGACCCTAGTTTGGTAGAAAGCCAGTCTCTTCCCTTTAATGTTGCTAATTGTGTCTAAGAGTATGTTCTCCTTTTATTTCAGAATCACTGATGCTTGTTAGGTATCTATGAACACCTGGAAAATGACATTTCTGAAAATAAGAGTAATACTCCCTTGTGAGATAAAGATTGGTCAAAAAGCCTTTCATCTCTTCTAATTTTGGAATGCAGCCTGTGTCAACTATTGGCCTCATTTTCAGGGCCATGTCTCTTATCACATACATCACACATTACTATGGGATGGCAAGTGAAAGATTTAGATGATGTTTTTTTGAGATTTCCACATACTTTTGGTATTTTTAATCTTTTTTTCAGATGAAACATCTGTACAAATGAATGCAGTTGCTCTCTGAAATTGAGCAAATCTAAAAGCTGAAGCACACACTTTCAAAGTGGACTCATAGATTAAAAGAAGTGCAGTATTATGTTTTCCTCTGGCACTACTTGTAGAGGTTTCATCTCCCTTCAGACCATGTGTACGTGTCAGGAATTGGTTATCAGTTCATTGTTATCAACTCTCTTGGAAGGATTCATTAATTTTATAACACTACATCTCTTTACAATGAATAGTTCTGCAAACTGGGAGCTTCATTATTTTATTCATCTCTAGCCTGCTTGGCAGGCTACAGGATTCTTTGGGAATAGCATTTTGTAGGATGAGATGATTCCCATTTTCAATAACTCATGCATCTGTTCATGCAGCGTCATCAGGAAAGCAAATAATAAACTACTCTCAAGGAAATCTTAAAGGCTGTCCTCCCCATCCCAAGCTGGCTCACAATCCTCCCAAAGATCCACTATTAACAGGTCCAACAAAACAGCAAAAATAAATTATCATCGCTATTAGCCAGTCAATTTATTGAAGGAGAATGGAAAAAGAAAGTCTGAGCTGTTGAGTTACAGGAACCTGGATTTCACTCCTAAATCATGGATACATTACTCAATTTCTTTGAATTTTAGGTTTTGCATTAGTGAAATAGAACTCATAGAGGCTTTCTTGTAGATCTGAAATTATATAGAATAACATAACAAAGGCAAAAGGTAACTACATTGGTAATGTTTAAGTCAACAACTTTATCACATAGACCACTTCTTAAGAAAGGAAAATCCAACTAAAGTATCTTAATCTATATGCCACATAAAAAGAAGTCTGAGACTTGGAGAGTGTGGCTCAACTGGTAAAGTGCAACTTAGCAAACACAAAGTCATGAGTTCAAACCCCAGTGCTGTTTTAAAAAAAATTTCTGGAGAAATATCTGATCCAAATGGGCAGTTTCAATGGCATAATCATGTCCACATAGATACAGATACTTTTAACTTTTTAAAGTACTTTTAACTTTCTATTTAACCATTCTGAATGCTTTCCTTAGGGTGACTCTTTTTATAGGTCACATGATGATTTGTTTAACTTTAGGGATCACAAAATATCCACAGCCATAAAATAGAGCTTTTTTGAGTACCTATTATAATTATTTAGAAATTCCTCTTGAGAGCCATCTGTTCCTTTATCCGTAACTTGGCCAGAATTGTACCTCTTGCCCACTTATTGCTTCCTAGTCACTGGAAGAGAAGTGACATCACTGGGGAGATATTGGCACCATAGATCAGTCATATTTTATCTCCTTGGCCAAAGGCTAGAGCGGAGGTTAGGCTCACTTCCTTTGTTATACTTGGACCTGCTTGTCCAATTGAAGTCTCTAGCTACTGTTAGCAAGATTTAAAGAGAATTAACTGGTTAGACAGGTAATCAGTGACAGCTACCACACAGGTTATTTTCTTAAACCCAATCACAGATTCTTATAGTACCAAAATGCTCAGAGACAAAAGTTGCTAACAGTAAGTTGTAAGAACTGAGTTTGAAGAAATAGTCAAAGTAAACACAATAAAGTCTTACACAGTATACAGAAATGTTATCAAATGTTAGTGTACATATTGGATCATTTGAAGTTCTTACTAAATTATGAATTTACATTCACCAGTCTGGAGTAGTAGTGCTAGGATTCTGCATTTCAGGTTAGATGATACTGACATGAAGGTAATATTTTGACTATCAAGGATATAGACCATATATGAATTATGTTTGATGTCTAGAAGAGAGATCCAGGATTATTCTGTAGTGTTTCCCAGTGGTGGTAGGACACTGTATGAGCCCTAATGCTTGGGTTTTGATTGATAGAAGAGACAAAACATACTATGTTTTGGAATCCTATGTGAAAGCATATTTGTTAATTTGATGAAATCAAGGAAAATAATGTGGCTATTAAAATATCCAAAAAGGAGTACTGATTATCTGAAATAAATACTATGTACCTACACTGGAAAATCATGGTTCTTGGGCTTTTCTTCTCTGATTTTTTTTTTCAATCTTAATGACTGAAGACAGAATATACCTGTTATCCTATAGCATAACAGGAAGGTCAGGATTTGGAAATATTTCTGGTCTTTGCCTAAAATTAATTAACATCTTTGGGACTATTTTTTTTATATCCTTTGCCCTTTAACTAAAAACTACTGTCTTAAAATTATTCTGCTTTTATTCTTCCTGAATGTTATTTATTTTGTGAATAAACTAGTCAAGTGAGTTCTAAGAAAAACAAGAATTCAATGAAAGTAACTGAAGAAAATAGCGAATGTGTTTTGTTTATATTATCTTAAAATTGAATTCCTTTTAAAAAAAAGATGTACATATATGGAGAAAAGGTGATTACATCAGCAGCTGTTGACTGGTATAAAGCATGTCAAAGTTCCTGAGTTACAGTGATGCCATTTTTCCATGTAGCATAATGCGGGAGTTTCTGAGAGCCCAAGAACAATAAAGCTGTGAGAGATTAAAAGGGAGAAAAAATAATAATGGAATGTCATGACTGCACAGCTAATTTACAGATTCCAAAGCATTACTACTGGCCTCTGTCAAGGCAGGAGGCTGGTTAGGAATATCAGGAGACTACTTCATTTTTTCATGGATTAAAATGGTGAACAGAGAATGGAGAACAGAGAAAATAGAAGATATTGTAGCTCCTGGATTCAGAATGAGTCTGCATTTGGTAGGCTTGTACCCAGAAATACTATATTTCACTCATACTGTGATGTTGGTCAAATAAACAAATGATAGGATTGGGTAATTAAACTAATGAGGCATGGGGATTAGGAGATAAGCTCTAGCATGACTAGGAATTACTGCCCTGGTTCTAAGATTCCTCACCTCTAAAATGGGTGAGTTGAACTTGATACTCTTCCTAGACATGCTGAACAACAAAATAATCTTACAATAGTGTGTGTGTGTGTGTGTGTGTGTGTGTGTGTGTGTGTGTGTGTGTGTGTGTGTGTGTGTGAACACATATTGTTTAGATTTACCCAATACCTGCTTAATTCCTGGGTGAGAGGTAGGCTCAATGGTTGGGCCCACAGAATATTTACTTTTTTTTAAAGGCTCTTTGGCTGATTCTCAAATAGCCTTCTCTGTGAAGACTGGAGGACCTCACTTTCAGAAAATATTGGAAATCATCTTTGAAACTCTGAGTCAGCCCCAAATCCAGTAATTTTAATGTATCAGCTAGAGTGATGATACAAAAATGAAGAATGATTGAAGAGAAATTACTTGGATAACTATAACAATGGTTTTCTTAAGTTACTAGTTGACTGTGAAATGGTTTTCACAGTGACTGGTCTCGAGGATTTTCCTGGATCTTGCTGTGTCTCACCTTTTGCCTTTGGGAATGGTCATCCATCAGTGCAAAGCTGAACTGAAGGCAGAAAAGAGAGATACCACTTTATTGTACTTACAGGTTCTGTGCATTTATTCCAGCACAATTAAAAACAGTGGGGGTCTCCCAGTTAACATTTGGTAAAGCTCACCAAACATTGCTATTTTGCTTATTGTGTTGAATAGCCTGTGGGGGAGGAAGCCTATTTGACAAAAGTATTGTCTTAAGTTCTGCAAATGTGAAATTGTGTCATGCCCTTTAGGCAACCGTGCTGATCTAAAGCACTTTGTGGTCAACTCTGTTGATCACTTGAGAGTAGGAACTCCTTTTGCATCTCTTTTTCATTAGTAGTTGTGCCTGCAATTCAAAAAGCGATGAGAGGTTTTGCTTCAAGATGTTGTTAGTGTTTGTATTTTAGCTGTGCTTTTGCTTTATTGATGGATGAGAAGGTATTCTAGAAGTCCCATTTCAGGGAAAGGAACAGGAATCTCAACAGGTATGCCGATGATGACCTTCTTTGTACAAATGACTTTAACATTGGCTAATTCCTGGCACCCAAGGGCAAGGGATTTTGCAGTTCTGGCTGGTTTGTGAATGTGTGACAATGATCGTGCCTCACATTCCTCAGAGCTGCCCTCCTAGCTAGTTGCATTAGGTCCTGTCATGTCTACCCCTGGCCTACTGCCAATGTCTTCCACTCTTCCTCCTGAGGATGGAGTTGAATTTTGAGTGTTGTTTTTATCTCTCTTTTCTTAGATGCAGATTGTGTTTATAATTTGCTTTGTTTGCTAATTCAGAAAAGCATTTGTTGAAGTACATTTCAGGCTGGATGTAGTGGTTAGCTGCTGTAATTTCAGCTATTCTAAAGATAGAGATTGGGAAAATTCTGTTTTTGGCCAATCTGGACAAGAGTTCATGAAACTTCCTCTCAATGAATAAAACTTCAGCTCTGTGGCACAAGTCTGTGATCTCAGTTATGTGGGAAGGATAGGAAGATCATGCTTTTGGCTGGCCTAGGCAAAAGCTTATTTGAAAATAATAAAATCAAAAAGGACTGGAGGCACTGCTCAAGTGGTGGAATGCCAGCCTAGCAAGTGCAAGGCCCTGAGTTTAAAATTTATTATCAATTTTGGAGAAAGAAAGAAAGAAAAATGGAGAGAGACTGAGAGAGAAAGGATGGAACAAAAGAAAGGAAGAAAAAAGGAAGGAAGAAAGAAAGAAGAGAAAGCTGCACTGACAAAGAAAAAGAAAAATATACTACATTATTAAATTATTTTGGGGTCTATCTATGTCTCTTTACATCTTCAGCCCCCAGATACCTTGCTAACATTCCCACTCTGTGCTTGTGTGTGGAGACCAGAATTATGAATGGGAATATTCTTATTGGAGACTTATTACAGGGTGGCAGAGTTAGCAGTATAATTTGCTGCTTCTTAAACTTTATCATGGAGATGATTTGCCTGGGAACCTCATTAAACATGTAGGTTCAAATTCAGTAGGTCTGGGTGGGCTGACTAGCTCTTAGGTAATGCACTGCTGCTAGTCTACAAAGCAATTCTTTTGTAGTGGCGGAAGAATAGATCCTAGGGGCAGTGTAACAAAGAACAGGGATTTCACTTTTTCTTTATTGGCCATTAGGGTTGGATAAGTGTTGGTTGAAGGGATGTTCTGTGCGATGTGGGATGTTCACAAGTATCTCTAACTTCTACCCACCAGATGACAGTAATATTTTCCCCTCCCATTTGTGTCATCAAAACTACCTTCAGAAATTGTTTGGCGTGGTGGTAGTGGTAGTAGTATTAAAGGCAGTGGTGTGTGTATTTGTATGCATATGAAAATAATTCCTTCTTGCTGAGAAACACTTGTTCAAATTCTGGCTTAGCCACTAAATGAATGGTGTTGAAATTGTTTGAATAACTCATCTTTCTGTGTTTCACTTTTCTCCTCTGTGATATAGGGCTGATAATACATACCTTAATGGTCATAAAGATGCTAGAAATCATTAAATACGCATGAAATGCTTAGAACTGTATGAGTATGAATGCCTAGAAATCAATAAATGCTAGCAAATATCATTAACACTTTGTTCTATACTGGTCCATTTATTAAAAGACACTAATTTACCATGTGCAAACATACTTTGACCAATCAAAAATTTATATACATTTATATATATACTTCAATTAATGTACTGTTATTTATCTACCAAGATTAAGAATTTAAAAAAATAACAGTCCACTAAAATACATGTTAGTATTATCTATTGACTTGATTTAAGTTAATTATGATCCTGAATTCGATACATAATTAATTCTACTTGGACGTTATGCAGCAATGGGAGTTGAAGCATATACCCTGCTATGTATCTGACTCTTAACAGAATAGTAGGTAATTTTCTTTGAATCCAAGGACTTATAACTTGGATGACAGTCTTTAAGTAATCCGCTCTTTTCTATGATTGAGCATGATTAATTATATGAAGTGTTATAGGCTTAATATTTTGGAATGCATTGATTATTTTTTGCTATTTTGGTGGAAAAATAAACAAAAATAAACATAAATTAAAAAGCCATAATTTCCCATAATGTACTGGGAATGAAGTTATTCAGTGAGAACCCACGGATAGTTGGAATGGTAGCTAAAGAATGAAACAAGCCTACCAGATGTAGAGTTTCAAATACAAAAACACCCTGTGTAGGAAACAGTGTAATATAATAGAGCCAGACTCTTGGTTTGATTTCAGTCCAAATGGGTCTATGACAAGACAACAAAACTCTCTGGGCCATGTCATGCCAGGTTTGGTATAGATTAATTCTTACCATGGTCTAGATTCTGACAAACTCTGATTTTCCCTTTTCCAGATAAGACTTAAAGACCCTACACTTTCTATGTGGCCCCACTTTTTAGAGCATGCTGTCCAAATTCTTCCTGTTGCAAAAAATAGAATTTTTTTTCAGATTTATAAGATATAATTTGATTTAGTTAATCATGATTCCATATTCAACACCAAATTAATGCTGCCTTTTTGCTTAGTGAAATTTTAGGAAGAATTTTCTTGTCATTATCAACTGTAAATTGTCATTGTCAATGCTTTTTGTCCACCAAATGATTTTCTTCGGAGAAGAGAGCATTCTCAGCCATGATACTTATTTTTTCAGTTTTACACTGCCATTGATGTTTCATAAAACATTAAGAATAATTTTTTAGTGCTCCTCTTTGAGGCATCTAGGAGTATGGATAAAAAAGCACAAGTATTGCTAATTTATTGTTTAATATTCTGGATAATGATAAAGAGCTGGCCATCTCAGTAGAAAAAGTACACTGGTCATTGGTTTCTGGGTGAGTCTCAACTACTTGAATTAGTCTTTACCACATTGCATTTTAGTTTATTTTTCAAGTAGGGTTTTGTGTTTTGTCCAGCACACCTTGGACCTGGATCCTCCTACCTATACCTTTTCCATAGCTGGAGTTATTCAACACACACCAGTATGTGTGGCTTGTTTTTGGTGATAGGGTCTTGTTGATACTTTTGCCAAGGCTGGCCTGAAGCCATGATCCTCCTCTGTCTACCTTTGCTGGGATGTCTGGTGTCTGTTTTAATACAAATCAAAACCAAATGGATGAATAGACAATATTTTTAAATTTTCCATTGAATTTTTATTTGGTGTTATTCCATTGAATATCTATCAAAAAGTGTGAAGTGAGATTCAAGTGTTAGTTGTGTAACTACAGTCATGTGCAGCTGATACATGCTGAGTACTTACTGCGTGAGTTAGGCACATTTTGTACACTGTCTTAACTTGGTACTCATTCAAAAATACTATGTTTGTACTTGTTTGTACTCATTTTACAATAGAACAAAAGGAATCCTAGACAGATGTAGCAAATTTTCAGGGCAACGGACGGAAGCACCCTTAGCACTGAAGTAATTCAGACTTTAGAGATCTTTTCTGTGATACTTTCTCTATGAAGGATTATGCAGTCATTTTGCTTCAAAACATCCTTGCTGTTCACCCTGTAGATAACACTAACTTCATTCTGAATGTGTTGAATGATATTTTGCGTTGAAGAATCATCCAATTCATGTAAAAAAAAACCAAATACTCTGTGTGGGTATCACTGACAGTGCCCAATCTCATCCATTGACATTTGGAAGACATCTCTAACAATACCTTGACTCTTTTGAGCACTTGTCTTTCCTCAATAGAATACTATGTTTTTCCATCTGTCTTCATTGTCATAGCAAGAAAAAACCAATTTGCCACTCTTCCAACTACCCTCTTTTACTTATTAAAATGACTAAATCCACAGCTGGTGAAAAGTGTCAGATTGATAGGCTTGCTTTAGGAAGCCACAGAAAGGAAGTGTAAATCTTCCCTTCATTTCCTGCCAATAATCTCTAACCAAAACCTGGAGGGTACATTTTTAAAAAGGAGACTAATTCATGGTCTGACCAGTCACTCTAAAGTTTCCTTGAAAACTCCGCTTAGGAAGTGAATGTACACACTGAAATAAAGATGAGCTGAATTCTTTAAAGTTGTAATAATTAAAGAAAACATCTGTAGAGAAAAAAAAAACACTGCTAGGATCCGCTGGCTCACACCTTTAATTATAGCTACTCAGGATGTTGAGATCTGAGGACTGCAGTTCTACGCCAGCCTAGGCAGTAAAGCCTGTGAAAATCTTATCTCCAATTAACCATCAGAAAACCAGAAAGTGGCGCTGAGGCTCAAAGTGGTAGAGTGCAAGTCTTGAGCGTAAAAGCTCAGGAACAGCATCTAGGCCCTGAGTCAAGCCCTGTAAGTGACCAAAACAAAAAACAAAAGCAAATAAAAAAGACTTTATGTGTGCTGATCACCATTAAACTGTTAGGACTAGGATCCTCAAGTATGTGGCTTCTTAGTGGCTGGTAGGGTTATCCAGATGGAGAGACATTTTCAGATCAGTGTGATTTTGAACAAGGATGTTTGGATTAAAATAGTGAGACTCCCATCCATAATTATCTTAAAATATGTAATGAGATCTCAAGTTATCAATAATAATACTGATAATCACAGCTACATTTCTAAACACCGATAGATACTAGGCACATTGTAGATAGCCTGAAGCTTTATATGCCACAGGTATCTTTATTTCACAGGTAAGGAAATACAGTTAGAATCTGAGAACCTGGGACCAATTGCCCAGTGATAGTACATGGTGGAGTCTGGAGATAAATAAATTTCACCATTTTTTATATCCCTTTTCTCAAACCACAATTCATAGCCCTCTTTGAAGACAAAAGCTTGCATTGCTTCTTAAACACCCTGCCACTCTACAGAGCAGATCTATCACTAACAGATGAATTGTACAAGATGGTACACTGTATTTGGGCTCAGTATATCTAAATTTACATTAAGTAAGCCTGAAGTCATATGTTTTCTATCTGGTAGAATTTAGAATTATTCTTTAGTTTGTAGTAAGATACAGCAGGGCTTTTAAGCAAAGGTTTACTGGATTTGGAGAAGATGATTATAATCATTTAGGAATGTGACAATGAGATCTGGACTTGGGTTAATGATAAGGGGATAGTTCCAGAAACATTAGAGATGGGGAGGAGAGACTAAGGTCCAGCTGGAGATGGTGATGGGGCAGAAAGAGCATCAGAAGATGCTTTTGAGATTTTAGTTTAGGCAACTGAGTGCCTAGTAAGACTACTAACCTAGATAAGTTATAAAGGAGAGATCAATTTCAGATCATAGAGATGAAGTGCATTAGTTTTAGATTGCTGTTTGACATGTCAGTGTCACATCAAAATAGAGATAATAGTTTGGGAAGTTAGCTATAGATCTGAAGGTCAGAGCTGGAGATGAATCTTGGGTTCCTCAAGTTGGAGTTACAGTGTGGAGAAAAGCTTTGTGGGAATATGCACATGAGAAGAAATAGTGGAGGTCTAAGGACCATTAACAAAGTAGTCATGCTTTCCCCAGACATTTGGCAGGTGGTGGCGGGTGCAGGAGACCACAAAGAGAAAAATTAGACAATCAAGCCTCAAATTACAAAAGAGCATGATTTTTTTCTGAGAATGTCTGCTAAAAAAAGCAATCTGAGTGCAGCTGAACATATCCAGTTTTCTTTTACAAAAGGATCCTGATAGGACAGCAATAGAAACTGGTTCCAGGGACTATGATGTAGGTGGATACTCTTAAGAAATTTCCTCCCTTCACACTGTCTTTCATGATCCTTCACCCCAATCATCTGGGAATTAATCTTTCTTTTCAAAATTGTGATTTGGCAATATTCTTATGTTCTGAAGAATTTTTTTTTGTGTTAACGACATACCACACTTAAGGTCTGATAAAACATGTTAGAAGGCATCATTTCCTTTTTTGTCATTTTGTAAGAGCCTGAAGCCATTTCTTTTTATCTTTTTAAATACTTTTCTTCAACTTGAGGTAGAATGGTAAGAAGCCTGTCTCGCTTGTTTTCTCCCCTTCTATTTCTTGACAATGTGTGTGACCTTGTACAAGACACCTCCACTATCTGGGGCTCAACTTTTCTTATCTTATAAATACAGAAATTGGACTACATTTTCTCTGAGGTCTCTTTCAGCTTAAAAGTTTTGTGATTCCATAATTCAAGCTCAGTACATAAATGCCATTTAAATGTCATTGGTTAGATTACCAAAAGGCTAATAATTGTATAATCAGGGATAGATCAAATACCATTGCAATAAGGATCCTTCAAAGATTTCAGAAAATCCCCTTTATAGGAAGAAAAATCAAAGCATTTTTTTTATCACAAGGTTAAAATTTTCATCTTGGTATGAGCTCTAGTTAAATTAAATACTGAGTTTAGACTAGAAATATATGAGGGTCTTTCTCTCCCCTCCAGTTGAGTTTAAAGGTTACAAGATAATAGAACATGTTCTTTGGGAAATGTACAGCCATTTAAGATCAGTGACTGACTTATTGAAAAATTTGTGGCAGTAAACTACAACTTCAAGTACATAAACCTTGACAAACGAAGACTTGGAGATTAGGCTAGTTAATTGTTCAGGTGACCTGAAAGATGGACCAAATCATGCTTGACGAGAGAAACAAGTTCTTCTAGTAAGAGAAGCATGCCAAACATCACTTTTGGTAAGATGGTTAAAAAGAGGCCAGGAACACAAAGAAGGCAGTGCTGAGGAGGACCTGGCACAGGTAGGAAATAAAGTATACAAAACCTAGTAGATCATGAAGGTTCTCTTTCTCCCATGGTTTCAGCTCCATAACCTGACACATTTGAGAAGTCAGTCTGAAGCAGATGCTGGAAGATGCCTTACATTCAGTGCTCTGGACATCCTATCCCGAGGGACAGAAGATTGCTAAAGACATAGCCATCTCTGAGGGCCATTCATGCATGGGACGGGGATGCTGTGGTATTGAGTTGTACTGTATCTTATGGAATCTGCACTTTATGTTTACTTCAATGGCCTTGGAAAAAATCCCTCAGGTCATTTCCCTCTCTCATCCTGTCACTGCTCCCCGCTGTACCTTGGGTGAGTCATCTTCCAGAGCAATGACAGCCATCACCAAAATCGAGAACTCAATGTGACAAAAGGGCTGTTTTCACAGTTCTCTGGCAACATAATATAAAAGTTCACCACATCAGGCACATCATCTTAATCACTGAGGTCAAAAGAACTTTTAGATGTGACAAGTAACTGGCTCTTTAGTTAACTTCTTCCTTTCAATTGGCAAGGAGAAGACTGCAAAGCCCCAGCTCACAGATAATCATTGTGCCATCTCATTTCTTTAGATGTGTTTCCTTCTGTTGCAAATAGGAATTTTCCTTAGAGTGTTTAGAACTGAAAGGTTATATGAAAAGGAAGCCACTTTTAAGATGTAGGTGAGAATGAACTGTGCTACCAGGGTGTGTAAGTGCATTTCTTTTTTTTCTTTTTTTCTTTTTTGGTTGGTTGTGGAGCTTGAACTCTGGGCTTGGGCATGTCCCTGTGCTCTTCAGCTCAAGGTAAGTGCTCTACCGCTTGAGCCACAGCGCCACTTCTAGTTTTCTAGTGGTTTATTGGAGATAAGAGTCTCACGGACTTTCCTGCCTGAGCTGGCTTTGAACTTCGATCCTCAAATCTCAGCCTCCTGAGTGGCTGGGATTACAAGCATGAGCCACCAGCACCAGGCTTTTTGTAAATGCAATTCTATTCTTTTCACTGTTCCTCTGGACCCTGGCAAGCAGAATTAATGGGAGAAGTTCAGTTCTATTTGAGCTGACAGTTCAGTGGGCAAACAAGTATAGAAATAGCCAAATATCACATTGTGATAAGTATAGGCAAAGAACCAAATAGTCACCAGAGTGTAACTGGTGGCAAGTTTATGGAAGTGTATAGAAAGACCTCTCAGAGGAATGAGCATTTTTACTGAGATATCAATGATGAGAGAAGAGAGGCCACATGCAGGTCTGGGAAGGAATGATCCAGGCTTAGCACATGACAGATGTAAAGGCTTAAGGCAGCATGAAGATTGCCACACCAGCTGCTTTTCATCAGTGATAGAGTAGGGGAGTAGGAAATGGCTTCTCACAGAAAAAGAAGGATTAGATCACATAAAGAATTTAGAATCTATCCCATGTGTATTGGGTATCATTGGAAGGTTTAAAGCAGAAACATAATTGTATCCAATGTAACTTTTGAAAAGATCACTCTGGTTATAATGGCATAAAAGATGGATTTGTAAAAATATGAGTATAGGAAATAGAGACCAGTTATAAAGCTACTGTTAACATCTCCCATGAAAAACCATTTTAGCTTAGAGAAGATAGGAGGAGTGGAAAAAAGAAGAAGTGGATGCAGAAGAATTTACTTTGACAATGAATTTTTCCCCATGTTGGTAAAATGAAGGTTTTTTTTCTTGTAGTTTGTGGTTGAGCAAAATTCAGTGTTCAGTCTGAAGTCAAGAAAAGACTTGGATGTGGAGCTGGTGCACTGAGGAATGGAAGAGAGAGTTGCTTCTGATTACATGTCCATGCACTCTTCCATATTTTTCATCATCCATTTTGATAGAGTCACATGGCTAGTTCAAGTCAGTGAGCAATGCCACAGAAGTCTGGAGTCTAGTTTGTTACTGAAACATAATTTAGCCTATTTTGACTATTACAACAAGAAAAACAGATTCAGGAATTGCATGTAAGGGGATACTATCTAAAAATGATATTCACTTAAGGAGAAAGTATATATGGAGAAGAAAAGAGGGCTAGTCCAGAATGCTAACAGACTATAAAATGTAGGGATTGAGAAGAAGAGGCAAGCAAGGATTGCTTAGTCCTTGGACACTTAAGAGAAGAGGCATAGGAACATAGCCCTCAGTGTTGGAAAATGATGAATTTGCAGCATGCATAAGCAATAACAATTGTTTTCCTTGGTCAGTAGTTGTGCTGTGCTTCATGAGTGGACCAGACTACCACCATTTGCACTAAATTTGTTACAATAATACATTGTTTCAAACCAGTAGATCACATTGGGGGAATTTTTCTCTAGCTCTGAATTTGGGCAGATACAGACCTTTGTTTATCTTGCCCCAGATTAGGTTAGATGCTTCTCCTTGAAGTTTCCACTAAGACTTGTTACATTGTGACTCAAGTATCTGTTTCCTCATATAATAATGTCCTCCAGGATGCTCCTCAGTGCTTAAATGGTGTCTGCCACAAAGCAGATTCTCAGTTTGTATTTGTTCAGTGAGTAAACAGTAGTACCTGGCACCAGAAAGATCAGTTCCCTCAAACATGAGGTGATAAGGGTGCTGTTTTTTTTTTTTTTTACAGACATAAGGTGTTAAGTTTTTCTCTTAATGTCACATGACCAAAGAAAGCTCTCTCTTTTGGATTTTACACATCTTATTCCAATAACAGGTACTTACTGAGTGCTGGCTATGTACCAAAATGTGTGCACAGGAGAGAAACAAAATAAGTATCTCCCTTATCCTCAACCCTCCAGTAATTAACAACACAGTTGAAGGGACTAGGCTAATGACTACAAAATCATTAGAGAACAGTATGAGATAGTATATAATTAATTGAAGTTAGGTCTGAATGGCATAGACATTGGACATAATAGAAGTTGGAAAAGAGAAAAAATAAAAAGATATGAAATAAAATTAAACCTAGGATAATTTCTTAAAGGAGGTGAAACTTTGAGAGCTGTAGAGAAAGATATAGATAGAGAAATCTTGAATTGTAGCTCCACTGACCATGAGGGGTAGATGAGGGAACTCTCAATGCGTATATACAGCAAAGGTATGTACAGTGGCAGCAAACTTGGGTGGAAAGGTGAGATGGATCTGCAGTGTCCCAGTGTCAGACAGGCAATAATATACACTATTCCATAATTTTAAAAACAATTCTTGAGGTCTCAGCATTTGTCAGGCACTGTTGTCAGTATTGCGTGTATGTGTACTGTGTGTATGTGTGCGTATGTGTGTTTTGTGTGTAGTCCTTGTCCTCATGATGCACTCTTTTTTTTGTCAGTCATGGGGCTTGAACTCAGGGCCTGCGACTTTGTGCTTTTAGCTCAAGGCTGGTGCTCTACCACTTTGAGCCACCGTGCTACTTCCAGTTTTCTGGTAGTTAATTGGAGATAAGAGTCTCACATACCTTCCTTCCCAGGCTGATTTGGAACTATGATCCCTCAGATCTCAGCCGGCAGCTATGGTATATTCTTGATGAAAGATAGATAATAAAGATTGGAACAACAATGTAGGAAAATTTAAAGTCATTATTAGTACTAGGATAAAAGGTAAGATAAAGAGATACAGAGTGGGAACATGGTATTTTCTATAGGGAAAGGTCAGGGAAGTCTTTCCTGTGGAGCTGGTGTTGTTGAAGGGAGCCACATAAATTGACAATGTGAATAGAATAATAGATCTGAGAGCAAAATGATATGACAGTATTTCAGGAAAAGAACATGCAATTCAGAGAAAGCTAGAGAGTGAATGAGGTAACTAGAAGCAAGGAAAATGGCAAAACTCAGAATCTAAGAACATACAAGGAAACTTTAGTTTATTTTTCTTTAAAACAAATTTATTGAATATATTTGTGTCCCTGCATATCTGGGGAAAGTTTAGGATATTAGGACATGAAAGAAACAACAACAACAACAACAGAGCTCTTTTATCCGCTCTATCCCTTATACCATACTCACACTCATATACAAGGTAGCTTGTGACATATTGACAACACTGTTGTTTTCCAGAGTTTTCTATTCTTCCTACATGTAAAGGAACCTGCTGCCCATAAGGTAGGCTATTGTCCTTAGTAAACAGCAAAATAGAAGATAAAAGTTCTCTTGCCCATCTCCTCAAAGTTAGGCCTGAGGGTATTGCGTGGCTTTGTGCCCAGTACAAAAGGATTAAGGTTGCCAAATCTTTGGATAATAACAAGCTCCAATCTACATAACACCTGGTCTTTACAACCCAAGTCATTATGAATATGGTCCAAGTTGTCACTAGAGGGGTTTTATTATTTCCACATTAGTGGGAGTTGTTTCTTGCATATGTGGAAGTTGCCTATCCATTTTCCCTGGGTCAGTGCAGATTGAGTGATTACTCTCTCATGATTTTGCTGAGTTTTGGGGATGCTAGGGAAGCAAAAACGGTTGTAATCCAGATCTCTTGGTCAGTAAGTTTGGAAGATGAGTACTCAGAGAAAGACCAGACAGGGTTGGATATCTTGGTGGGGAAATGGGGGGCCTCTAGAATAGGGATTAGATGTAATGTCCTAGCTAGTCATATGGGGAATTACTTAATATTAATACTGTCTGAATACTAATACATGACAAGAAGATAAGCCCAAGACCCAGTAGCTGAGATAGAGAATGAGAATGTTTTGATTTTAGAATTTTAGCTCTTGAACTAACAACTGGAGAGTTGGAGAGAGATTGGGAAGTAGAAGTAGATGTGAAGAAATGAATAATGTCTTCCCCAATTCTATCAAATCCTTCAGTTCTCTCTCTTGCCTGGAACTTGAACTAGGTTATCTGACATTTTCACTCATTGGCTGGCACTCTATCACTTGAGCCATGCTTCCAACCCAGGGGTTGGTTATTTCTTTTCTCTCTTTCCTTTTTCCCCCCTTGAATGCATTTTTTTGATATTATAAAGGTGATGTAGAGATACAGTTACATAAGTCAGATCAAGAGTACATTTCTTTTTGAACAATGTCATCTCTTCCCTCCCTCTCTATTTTCTTTAAGGCACCATCATCTCCTGCCTGGACTACTGATCTTCCTGTTACACCTTTTCCATTTTCTTGGTTTGGATACATATGCTAAAATGATCTCTTTATTTTTCACACTCACATAATTTTATTTTTAATAATATATTGTCATTGTTTCATTTCATTATTAGTTATTGTTAAACCCTTACTGTGCCTGATTAATAAATTAAACTGTTTCTTAGATGTATATGTGTATATAGAACAAACAGTGAGTTTGATACTGTTCCTGGCTTTGTTTATCAATTGAAGGTCTTGAAGCACATTTCCCTAAAGGTAAAAGGGAATTACTGCAAAGCCCCTAAGAGGAGATTCTCGTTTTGCTAAGAGATCTCCAGAGGGCTTTGCTGAGGGTATAAGTCAGTGGCAAAGAATCTGGCTTGAATTTGTGAGGCACTAGGCTCTATCTCCACATTTCCAAAATTAAAGAAAAATAGATATTGACCTGATATTTTTCCCAACCAGTCTTTCATTACTGGGTAAAACTGTATGTGGCATCTTTCTTCCTACATACCCCTCATTCTGCTACTTTGCTTAATAATATCATTCCTCCTTCTTGCAGATCTGAAACTTTACATCTCCCTCCTGAACAATCTCTGCATTTTGAAATATTAGGCATTGGTTTCTTCTCTCCTCTGTTTTCAGTGTCAGAGTGATCTTATAAAAGCCCAAGTTAGATTGTATCACTCAAGTGAAAACACCCATTGTTTTCCAGGACCTGTCAGTTTTATTCTTTCCCTGCCTCTCCTAGCCTGTCGCATGTCCTCCCCTCCACCAGGCTCACTATTCTCCAGCCACTTTTGCCCCTGATGCATTCTTTCGGTCTTCCAGCTATAGGATCTTGTCTTCACTGTTGGCTACTGATTAATTATATGAGGCACAAATGTTTCTTCTTCATTAAAAAATGTATATAGTCATGTTAAGAGGCCTGACCAAACCTAAACTGCCCACTTATCAGCTGTGTAACTTTGGGTAAGTTGCTTAAACTCTTTTTGCCTTTATGTAAAACGGAGCTGATAGCAGTGCTTGCCTCATTGGAATGAAACAATGATAAAGAGTTAAATGATACATATAAAGTATTAACCTAATATTAAAAATCAAAATAAATGTTCCTTCTTACAATGTTTTGGATCTGAGCCTATGTATCCTTTCTTCCAAAATGTTTTGTTTGACCCCCACCTTTTTATCCCATTTCTCTGGATTACATTCCTTTTTTTCCCAGAACTCTTTTCTTTCATATTATATAGTAATAAGAATTTGCACAATTGTTTTTATTTCTCTATTAAACTAGAAACTCCACAAGGACAAGGACCCATGCATTATATATCCAAAATAATTACCAGCTAGTACAGTGCTGGGCATATATTAGATACCCAACAGACATGTTACTGTGTGAATGTCTGTGGCTGATGGTTCATGACTAAGTTTGTGGATTGATAGTCTGCTGGGAAAGGTTTAGTACCTCACAGGAACTGAGCTGGGCTAAGGGCCAATAGAGTTCCATTATACTACTTTTCAAGACATTATCTTTATGTTGTATTTTAAGATGTTGACATATCAAAATCAAATTACTGGACCAAGCTCAAAACTTACATTTATATGCCAAGATTAAATGCTCTTTTTTGGCAGAAAAAATAATTGTTCATATTTGCCATAGAATTTCATCCAACCTGGAATTATCCTGAATGAATTGTATAAATGAGACAATCACAGTCCATTTTTCTCCTGTTCTGCTTCCCAAAGTGACTGACTCTTTGACTCAATTCATTGGTTCCTTGGATGGGCTATTGTACACCTAAGTAGTGATTCCTGGGTGGTAAGCCCCAAAACAGGCTCACCCTTACATTTTTCACTTCTATTTTAAGTCAGTCTTCTTTATCTACATGCCTCTTTTATCTCTTATTTATTTAAGGTTACTGTTTATTTCATTTATGCAATGCTTTCCCATTTGAGCTTGTATGGAGAACATTGTGTTCACAAACGGCAATGACAATTCCCCCAAATCCCTCCCTCCCCCCACCCACAACCCCTCTCCCCAAACACAAAGAAAATTTATACTTCAATAGTACTCAGATATCATCGGGTTACTTCCCTCTGTAGCTCTGCTATAGTTTACATTAGGGAATGAATCCCAGTGGATCTCCTCCCACCCCTCTCCTCTTCCATCGTTCTATTGTTCCCTTCCATTTTCCTTAGAAGACTGGTGATGATTGAGCCTTTGACTTTTGTGTATGCTGGGTTAAAAGATTTCTAGGATTTCTACTCTCTAGCTTGTTTACCACCCCCATTGATCTATTCCTAACACAAAATAATGCCACTTCTTTTCTTCCCAATTCTATCTTTGGTTTTGTACCATTTCTGTTCTTATCTTACAGTCTTGCTTGCCAATAACTTTCCTGCTTAGGCTATTCTTTATACATCAAATGTAGATTTTAAAGGTAGGACTAAACTTAAGGACTAAAATGGACCGTGTTAACAAGAAACTCATAGCATCAGCAAAACATTTATTTGAAACATAAACTGAGGGTTTGGCTAGAAATGAAAAGAAGGAGTTAGAATCAAGCCTGTGTCCACATTTTCCTCCTACCAGCTTTTCACGCAATTGCACTTGTCAGATAAAGTTCAGGCATCTTAGGACTCTCTGAGTTCACTGAAATACCTCTTTGTTGGCACAATGCCTTAAAGAAAAAAGACCATTCTGTAGTTGAAAGAAGCCAGATGTAATGATGTTTAATATTCATGGTCCTTCATATTTAGAAGTAGCTTCAATTTCATTCTTATAAATTACTCCCTTTTAAAAAGAAGTCCAATGTATAAGATATAATTGTCATATAACTATTATCTATATTCTAGATTCAAAAGCCAAGAATTAAATGCAATGTGACTGAGGAAGAAAGCCATGTCTTCAGAATTAAGATATTCTTATAAGTATTATAAGTGATCGCTGAGGTAGATGAGGAGGTTAATAGGCATAGACTAGCATATTTAGGCTGCATGTTGAAATCGAATTGTCAATTGAAATAAAAAATATACATGTCATTTCTTATGAAGAGGAAGAGGGAGAAATATAACTTTTCAGCTATCTATAAATGACATATTCAGATAGCTCTTGAAAACTAACTGATCAACCTTGATAGCTGTTTTCAGAAAGCTGTAACCACAAAGCTTTGTAATAGGAATGTGTGTGCAAGATATGTGGGCTGAAAGTACAACATTGGTGCTGGGAAGATGGGAACCTGGGAAGGCTGAGTGTATCAGATGAAGAAGGAAAAATGTTTCCATTTCGCAGTTGTTCCTCAAGTTACTTAAAAGAGACTCATTGGCTATTGATCTGTACATATTGAGATTACAATAAAACATAATGGATCAGTTTCTCTTTCCTCTGGCTCACAGGATTGGCATCTTACCTTTTGAGAATAATAAATCATGATCTTGGATTTGGGGAGATCGTCTGGGATCTGGATGGCAGCTGATGCATTTTTTAAGATGATGTCAGAATGAAAGGCATAAACCTGAATCTGATCATAGAGCTCAATGGGAGGACGGTGGAGTGGTTGAGTTTCAAGTATTAAGGCTTTCCTACCTTCAGAACCTATGCCACAGCAAGCTGGACTGGTACTACGCACCTACATATCTCCATGTTTCTTTTCACAATATCACATTTTCTTTTGACTTGTCCCCCACACATCCTAATTACTCTACTTATCTCTTTAATTCGTGTCATGATATCAAGCTTTGAGTTTTATCGCTATTATTTTGTTTCTTTTTTAAGTACCTATGGTGTGCCAGGCATTAGATAAAATAGAAAAGATACATTCCCTGCCATCACTGGGCTCCCATATTTAAAGAGATATGACAGGCAAAATACACAGTAATTGTCAATAGGTAGTCCTCATGCTTTTATTTCAGTCTCCCTTTTGAAGCAACTTCATCTCTCTGAACAAGCCTAAGAAGTTCCCTGGATCAAAGGTGTCAAAAACCAGGAGGCTTTGGAACAAGTGTCAGAGTAGGCAAACGACTTTCAGAGCTGTGACTCTGCTCCTTGCCTGTCCACGTGCTCGTAATCTCTGCTCTGCTGTCCTGCTTCACCTGTGCGGACTTGGACAATCCAGCTCCTTGGCTGCTTTTAGCATCCCACCCACAAGAACGCGATCTTCCGCACCACCTCCTGCACCCTTCTTCACCTGGGATTGCAAACCTTGTACATCTGCAGCCCCCAGAGCGAAGGATTTCCCAGCCACTGGGAGACTTAGGTTTACAGCAGCTGCCAGCCCTGCAACGTGAAAATGTCCAGACAGGTGTGCACCCAGGAAACAGAAGTCCCCTGGGAGTCACCCCCTGTCTCTCTTTCCTATATTATCTGTCACGATCTTCTTTGTCTTTCTCATCACAGCCCTCTCCTGCCTGGTAACTATACAGAAATATTGAGCCATCCAGACCTTGCGGGATGGCTCAGAGAAGTGTGTGCTTTGGGGTGCGTGAATATTGACACGGCGCGAGTGTTGGTGTGTGTGTGTGCCAGGGCTAGGACGTATCATAAATGGGGTCCAAGTGTCACCCCACTTTCTTCCTCTTTTACTCCCATCCACACCGCGGAGCCCTGAGGAGCAAAAGCACTCACTCCTTTCTGCAGTAGTCAGAGGGTTGCCCACCCAGAGCTCAACCCGAACGCCAAGTCTTCCTCATCCAGCTCGCACCCTCGCACCCCGAAAAGCTTTAAAGTTGCAGAAAACAGCTTCGGGGAGCACAGGACAGAGCTTGGAGCTAGTGTGTCCCGCGTAGGCTCTCCAAGGGGGAAAGGGCTGAGCCTAGGGTCAGGCGAAGGCTCAAGGAAGGAGCAGCGGGAGAGGCAGCGGGGAGGAGGGAAGCGGGAGCAGGGAGGGGCGCGGGTAGCAGCTGCTGGGGGCGGCGAGATGCAAGGTGGCTCCCCGCGGCCCCGCGCCCCGTGGCTCGGGGGACGCACCAGGCAGCCAATGGCTGCGCAGAGGTGTACAGCAGATGGCGTCCGACTGCGCCGTTCCTTCCTCCTCCTCCTACTTCTCCTCTTCCTCCTCCTCCTCCTCCTTCAGTGCTGAGGAGCCAGAGTCGCCGCCGGGTTGCCAGACGCTGGAATGGGTGGTCTCTCGACACACACCACCATCTTTCTCGCAGTGGGGAAGCTCGGGACTCGGCGGCTCCCAGAGGCTGCGGCTGCGGCTCGGGGAGGGCGGGTGAGTGCGGCCGTGCTGCGCGGGGAGCCGGGGATGCGGGGCGGGAGGGAGGGGGGGTTTCGTAGGCTGGCCAGTGGGGCGGGCGGGAGGTGGCAGCTGCCAGGGTTGGGGGCGCGCCACCCGCACAGACTTTGCTGGTTCCTCGCCGGGAAGCTTCTCTCACCCTTTCTCCATAAACAGACGCGGGAACTTGGAACCGAAGCTTCTCCGCGGCGCCTCTGGCTCGGGGCTGCGGGAAGGTAGGCTACCCAGGCGCAGCGTGCTGGCGCCCCGCAGCTGGCCAGCTGAGCGAGCCGGGGACGCTCCACGCGCCACTTGGGCATTGACTTCAACCAACAGGACTAACCAGGGGATGAGGTCGGGAGGAGCTCTCTTGCCTTCCACCTCATTTGCTTTGAGGGTACCACGGAAAGGATCCGGGGCTTCCCATCCTGAACGGAGCCCAGGAGCTTAAGATTGGAAGGCGGGGAGTTCCGCGGGCTTTGCAAACAGGTTGACTCAGGGTTGCCTTTCCTAAGCGCGGACTGAGAAATTGGCTCTTGGATGTTCAGGACTGCTGGAGGATAACCGAGCAGACCAAGAAGTTTTTGCAGCTTCCTTTGATTTGTTAGTGGAGTGTCGGGGGCGGAGGGGGGTGACGGGGGGCGGGCGGGGGTTTACAGCAACAGTTTTATTATTTCCACTCTCCCCGGTGGGTTGGGGGTGAATATGCACTCTGGGTCAGATGTGAGACACCATTGTTTTTCAAGAGAAAAGCTGGGGACAGGGCGTGAGAATGAGGGGTCAGAAGGAGAATAAGAGTGAGTGTGTCTTGCATAAAATTTTTATTTTTCGATAGCATGGCCCTTCTGCACCACACCTGTCCCAGAGTATTAAAGTTACGTGGATAAGAAAATGAGATCTCTGGCTCTTAGGCGTTAGCACATTTTAACATGAAGTTAAAAACCTTTTGAGGTGTATGTGTGTGTGTGTGTGTGTGTGTGTGTGTGTGTGTGTGTGTGTGTGTGTGTGTGTGTGCATGCGTGCATGCGTGCGCGCGTGTTGGTGAGGAGGACATTAAGAACTCTCTAGCTCTAGCTCTTCTTAGAAGGAAACTACAATAGAAAAAAAAACTCTTTGGAGGGAAGATTCTATGATCTAGTGGTACTTTTGCCCGTTGTAATCTCGGAAGCCTGTGCATCCCCTAAGAGCTCTTGGGATTCATTTCTGCACAGCCAGGGTGGAGTTTGTCCAAGATTATGGAACTTTTGGTATGGTATATGGAAAATGCCAGGGCTCATTGATTTTCTTATATTGCCAAGGTGGTGACTGGTAGCCTGTAGTTTCCCCTCTTCAAGTACATTGGTGCTCTTGTACTTTACAGTCTGACAGGAGGAGCTGCCTGGTGTTTTTCTCAGTACACCTGTGAGTTCTCTGTTATTATAGAAGTGGTAATCCATGCAGATAGGGGTCATGACAACCTGCCTGTGATGTGTGTGTGTGTGTGTCTCTGTGTGCTTGTGCACTCATGCTCTTGCATTCACACTGTGTATCTGAATGTGTGTATTTGGAATTTTCCTTTTAACATGAAATCTTGGGATATCAATGTGATACTTATCCCCCTATCAATGTCAAGGCAATCTGGGTTTGTTGGGTAGCTGGGGGGAGGTGATCTCCAGGGAAGTCTTTCTTTCATGCTCTTGACTCCACTCAGCTGTTAGGTCAGGCTTCCTAAAAGCCACTTAGGATGTTACTAACCAAATCAAGAAATCCTGTCCAGTGATAAGTGAATGCTCACATCTTTGTGCTATAAAAAAGTACCTGTTTTGAGCTTCACTTTGATGCACTGCTGTTTTTAAGCCTCAATGCCATTAATAACAGGAACCTTCTTTTAAAACTTAATGTGGCTGGTTCTGTGTTTTTGGCTGTAGATGAACCCAGGGAAGAGATTCACTGGATGCTGCTTCCACTTTCCCTGCTTTTCTTCTTCTTCTTCTTTATTTTTATGTACTTGCTGGGAGTTGAGGACTGGAGACTCTTTTTATTTCAGGCACATTGAAGTGGAAAAAAATTGTGAAGATAGTTCTCATGACTCTCTGTAACAATATAGATACTTCTAAAGAATTTGTAGCTGTAAGTGTTGAGTTAGAAAAATATGGGGTAGTCTTTCACATTAGCAGACAGGTCTAGAAGTCTTGAACCATTCAGGGTTTTGAAGATTAAGGATTAATCTATGCTAAGTGCAGAAAAGGGCTGCTTGCTGCTGGTGGACTTTGATGGTCTATTTTGAAGGTTCATAACACAGTGGGCTCACTTTATATATGCCTTAATATTTAAACCAATCCCTGGAAAAAGATCTTTTTGATATTTCTTAGTCCTCCCACATTGTTTTTCATCCAAGTTATTTCTTTAACAACTTGAAAGGCAGGAGCACCGTTAGATGGAAAATACTTACTGATCATAAAAAACTGTATAAACATAGACTGCACTGTTTGAGGACTGACACTAATAAATTGGTAACTAGATGTACCATTCTGTTCTCTGTTGAGTGTGCCTTTTAAGGGAAAGTAGATAAGAAATTAAGGGAAAATGGTACGGCTACAATGTTCTTCATAAGAAAGGCCATTAAGGACTTTGTCTACTGACGCAGATTCTGTTTCTGAAGGAACCATTCTTTTTTGTTAATATCTGTTAGAAAAAGAAGTTTGTCTCTAAGTTGCTACCTAAGGAAGCAGAATGAAAAGACAGGAGCTATGTCAATGGAGGAGGAGTTTTCAAACAAGACAAATTCTAAGGCATGTCAACTCATTTTAATTGTACTTCACAAGATGAGGCTAGAGTCATGATTCCTTCAGAGAAAAACAATCTTGCCAAAACTGCAAATTTTCTGTTCTGCACATCTTTGTAAAGATTAGACATTAGAGTAATAACATTTATTCAAAAGCTGGAATAGAGAGTGGAAAATACTTGACTGGTCCTATTGAGTTAGTCAAAATGACACATGATGAGTTATATTAAATAGATGATTATGATAAACAGATTAAAGACTTCTAAGTAGTGACAGAAAGAACAGCATCATTAACAGCAAAGATTCTTAAATACTCTGCAGATGAATATTGAGTAGCAGAATGATATTATAGGATCAAAAACATATACATGAGCTCCTGTAATATGTTTCTAGATTTTTTGCAGCACTGGGGTTTGAACTCAGACCCTCACACTTGTTAGGATGGTGTTCTACCACTGTTTCTTGCTGGTTTGTTTTAGGGTAGAGTTTTCCTTGCTGCCTAGGTACATGCCTGAGCCAATATCTGCCTACCTTATGTTTCCTGTAGCTGCCAGGAAAACAGGTCCATGCCACTGATTCCAGTTTCCTTAAATGAAGATGGAGTCTTGAGGATTTTTCTGTCTATGATGGCCTGGAATCATGATTCTCCTGGATCTCAGTCTGTCACCTAACTTGGGACGACAGGTGTGCATCATTATGATTAGTTATGGTTTGCGAAGGGGCCTCACAAATTTTTCTGTGGGGCTGGCATTGGACCACAATCAATCATCTCTATTTCAGCTTCTCAAGTAGCAGTGATTTCAAAGGCAAGACCTTGGTGCCCTAATGTTTATAGACTTTGAATATGGACTACTCTTAAATACTTTATGAATTCAAAAGAAGAAATTTACTAATGTTTAACTCTAAGAGAAGCAGCTGTAATCACTAGCACCAGCCAGCTTCCTATACATACCACAGACCCTTAATTTAGAGCTGTTAACAGGATTAATATCTATGTGACAATTAACACTTTAAACTTGTGAAGGTGGGAGGCACTTTTGTAAAGCTCCACTTCTAATTCTAGAATTTACTATTGTGAGTTTGATTAGGTTTTGTGGATTTACAGATCTAGCACCCCTGTTTCAAGCTGATAAACATTTTATTTACCTTTTACAATTTCTCCATTTACTAAGATTATTTGGCTACATTTTTAGTAAGAAAATAGGCATGACAGCAGCCTGAGTGATTACAACCTATGGTGGCTATTGATAAAATCAAGCAAAGAGTATTAAGTTCTGCTCCCTGGTCAGCTGGTATGAACTTCTTGATTGAGAAGCCAGTAGGACTCTTCATTATTGATTTTTTTAGGATTATGCTTTAATTTTGAGTCATGATTTCAGGAGTAGGTCAGTATACAACAGATGAATTCATATTATTTCCATAGTTGAAAAGCCATTAGTGACTTGTAATGAATACTCTACATAGAGACCAGATTAGACATTTCATTTGAAGGGGAAAACAGTGTATTAGTGAAATCTCATTATGTCATCTCTATTGGTCAAATTGTGCAATTGCATCTTGAGATGATGTAGAATGGAGTTTCACTGCTTGTGAAGGCTTGGGGTGAGAATTTGAATCCAAGCTTGGTTTGTCCAGTGAACATTTAAGCCATTTGGCTTAATCCTTTGCTTCTATGACCAGCAAATAGAGTATATTTAAAATAATCACAAACCATGTTTTGGGTCCGTAGATGGTTTTTCAATTAATGGATTCAAAAAGTACAATTATTTGCTGTGGAATGGAATATTGTAGCATTTTTTTGAAGTTAGAAAAAATTGCTTCATAACAAACAAGTGTAGACATTGACTTAGATGAAGGGGATCCACCACAGTGTAGAAATATCTCCTGCATGGAACAAAAGGTTACCATTGTTGAACTTCACTATTTTACAGCCAGGGCCATGCTACTTGATTTTGATTTTGCCTCTCTTGGCATATTTTAATTATGAGCCGTTAGTAATCAAATATGCTCTAGCTAAAAACAGAATCTTAAGTAACTAATGCAGGAATAAAATTCTTCAGTGCCTCAACTGGGAAGAAGCTCCTTGCTGTGCTCCACTCGCCTGCTTGAGGACTGGCTACAGATTTGTCTCCTTAGTGTTATGTTAGCGAACAGTTCATTACTTTCTGGAAGAATCACAACGTGGAGAAAAGCTCACAACTTCACAGTAGTTAGGCACGATTGCCTTGGTCTTACGCTGTAGTTTTGTAGTAATGCGTATTTTAATTTTGGGTTCTTTCAGATGGCTATTTCAAAAGAGCACCATGTAGTCTGCATAAATGAAGGATTTTAATTATAGTAGGACTAAGGCTTGCAGTAATCTCTTACAGAGTTGGATCTAAGCTATTGATTTCTGCCTTTTGTGCTTACGTTAGACATATTCAGGCAATTTGTCCAGTGTGCATTGATACAGCCTTACTGCAAGTAAAATATACTGAAGTTTTTTTTGTACTAATAGGTAAACTGACATTATCTAAGGCCACCACCCTGGGATGCCTAACAGATAGGGCAAGAGGGTCTTGGGGCTTTTTTTTCAGGGTTCCTGACAGAATCTTTGGATTTGCTCATGCCTAAGTTCTACCAGTTGATAAATGTTTTAACTATTATCTCTGGATAAATAAATAAATGCAACATCATACTATATAGCATGCCATTATACATGCCATATGTATACATAGCTGAGCTTGAAATCTATCTACAGTTACATTTTTAGTGCTGTCTAACATTTGCATCTATTATAATAACTAATATTATTTGTATACATTTATGTTACCTTTGGTTCCAAAGGTATCAAAATTCCTTTCAGCTGAAGTATCAATATGTTCAAAACCACTCTACTTCCAGGTTAAATTTGTTTGCTACAGAAAACAAATTTCTAATCCAGGTCATCAACTCAAATGGCAAGTAAGCCTCATGGCTGTTTCAGAACTTTTCATTGAAATATATGAACATGAGAGGAATTTAACAAAATTTTTTCTTTGGAGAAAAGTAATTTTTATTTCTATTTTCTCTATTTCTGGTCTTTAGGATTAACTCAATTTAGTTCAGATTGATTTCTACTGATTTCTCTGATTAAGTATTACTAATGAGGACTCATTTCACCTGAATTGTCCTGTGTTATGAATTGAGTGTCTTCTGATTAATCAGAGAGGCAAGAGATGTTGACTTTGAAGATTCTTTGAGGAAGATTCTTTGGTGCTCTCTTTTGGACCTCTTGTTGCTAAAACTAAAAACAAATGCTGCTACATGCATCCTGATAACACAAGTTATGCATCTTGTACAGAAGAGAAATATTGTTCAGATCCTACATCAATTAAACTTGTGCTAGACATTCATTTCCTACTACCATACCTAACTTTTTAAAGACTCACACCTATCTGACATGGCCCCAAATGCTTTTCTCTTTACCTGCGTTCTCCCTAGTTATCCAATTTCTATTAGTTAAATCCAGTTTTAGTTAAATTTCCACTGTGTTTTCTCTGATAATATCAATTCACAAAGCCCTTCTCCAGTCAAACAATTTGGTGGTAATTTCTAATTTTATTCTTTGATTTAATTTGTTTTCTTATTAGCAGCTTCTTGTGGAATTCTGATGATAAAGACTTTGAAAGGGAAGGAGCCTCACTCTCTGCATTGGAGAGGAGAATATGATAGAGAGTAGGGCTTGGGTGATAATAGCAGATCGAGACTCTGTAAAGAGAAGCTTTACAATCTCTAGGTAGGCAATAACAAGAGCTACTAACTATTGATTACCCATGACATGCTATATACCAGACTGAGTGCATTAGAAGTACCATTTATAGCCCTCATAATAATGTTACAAAATTGGTACTGTTATTTAGTCTATTTTCATGTTAGCAAATGGGCTGCAGGACCTTTGACATCTTCCCTAAGGCAAGAGCAAAACCACAGAGCCATGATTTGTATCCTGCTCTGTTGGACTACAAAGTTATCCAGCTTCCGATTCTCTAGGCTGTCCTAAGGCCTGAGGTTTGGTGCAGCTAATTTTAACCTTCCCTGGAATTTCTCTAAAACACAAGAGCATATATACACACTAATTAATTGCCGGAGTCTCTACAGACAGTGGAGCTGACTGCTGGAGCACACTGTCGAGTCCTGTCTACCTGGAGGTAGGAGTGTTATTTGGCAAATGGGAAAAGGCTGTGTTTGGATTTGGCACAGTTCTGGTGCATGAAGATTATCTTTTAGAGTTGTAAAGAGCTTCAGACATTCACATATAAAAGTGTTGGCTTCACAAGGAACCATTGCAAGATTCAGAAAGTGGGGACTTAGAAAATCCACACTACATTCATCTTTTTATTCTGTTATTAACTCTATAAGTCTTAGCTTTGAGATTAGTATAAAGAGCAGGAAAATGAAAATCAGTTTATTTATGTATTTATAATATCTTTAAGTAGCTATGCAAAGGGGTTTCAAACCCACATGTTACTTTGTAAGTATAATGCGTCTTGACCAGTGTCATTCTTCCATCATTCTCCAGTCTCTTCCAGTCCCACGCGTCCCCTCAAATTACCTGGTTCCATAGTTCACATCTGTACATTGAATATTATGACTATATTCACCCATTTTTCTTCTCACCCTTTATTTTCCCCCTCCTCTTACTTTCCTCTTTCTACCCCACTGATAACACTTGTTTCAGCTTCCTGACATTCATTTTGTTAAACTGCAAAGGAGTTGTTCAAAGGAGTGACACCACTGGAATTCTCCCTTGTGTACACCATAGTTTTGTCAGTTCGTGTATACATACACATGGCCCTGTATTTTGTTTCCATATATGTTTATAATTTAGGTCTTGCTTGCACATATGAGAAAAACCGTGTGCCTTTGTCTCTCTGAGCTTGACTTCATGAAATAAATCAGTGTTTAGATGTGAGTGAGGTAAACTGGCAGTGGCCTGGGTTACTCTTGAGATTTGATAAAGAGATGTGGTCAGGAGGGTGCCCTTGTCTGGGCTCTTTACTCCCTGTGTGAAAAGCTGGAAAGTGTCCTTGGTCAAAGAGCACACATTCACCAGGAAGAGAGGGACTGTTCTTTGGTTGAGCACACATGAGAAATAATGTTTTTGAAGAACTCTTTCTTGGAAGTGTTTTGCTGGGTCAGCGTGAGTCCTCTTGACATGAAATTCTGTGAGATTGTATAATAAACCCATTTCTAATACCAGCATCTCTTAACACTTTCTACAGAAATACAGTGTTGGAAAATGACCAGTTTCTCTCTTTGCCTCTGGCAGAATTAGACATAAAGAAGCACTGAAGAATTGAAGTTGCAAAGCGATTTTTACTCATTCCAGGAATGAACTTCTTCCACATTCAGAGCTGTCTAAGAGTGTGATAGGTTGTCTCAAGGCTATGTGAGTCTCCATGTCTTTGGGTTATTAAAGAAGAGGAAGAGCAACTGCATACCAGGATATTCTGCACAGAGGATACAGGCATTGAGGGTTTGTTAAGCACATACTTTGTGTCAGATGCTGCTCTCATGTATTAGCCCATGAAATCCTTGAAAAGTCTTGTGAGGATGGCTGTATTGTAGTTATTATTCTCATTGTGCACAAATAAGAACAGTTGGTGACTTCTCTAAGATCAGTACCTAGGCAATCTGATTCTAGAGAAACATTGCTACACAGAAGTAGAATGTGAGGCACAGCAATAATTCACAAATTTATTCTTAGATTTCCTCGAACCCACATGAAAAGAAGGAAAAGATGCTAAAGTTAATTTAATAATATATCTTCTTATTAATCTGGTATATCTACAAAGTTTTCAGTTCAACATGTAGTGTATGAACCCATTGTTTATGAGATGCTTTAGTTTACTGATATGTTAAGTCTTATAATCCAGTCTATATTTTACATTTATATTCACATCTCAATTCAGACGGTCCGTGTTTCAGATGCTCAATAGCCACTGTCTAATATACCATCATGTTGTATATGTTTAGAAACCTGCTATTAACATTGCCCTCTACTGATTGCCTATTGGACTGCCATTAGTTTTAATGCATATACGATTAGTCTTTTCATAGGTGAGATCATTCATCTATTTATTCAGTTTCCCTTAAATACCAGCACAAGTAATCTTTTGAAAAAAGAAAACTTAAAACATTTCCATGACTTCTCTCAGAAACCCATATTACTTTTGAAACCTGTAAAATAGGAAGATTTCTCTATCCATCAACTGTAAAAACAAATAAACAACAAAACCCACCAAAAGCCAAAAACAAAAAATCTGAATCTCATATGCTTTCCATTGGTGAAGACAGAACTTATCTGGCTTACTTTCTCTTGTCTACTATTCATACATGTTACAATGTTGCCAAATCACCTTTCCCTTTTTTTTCCTAGTCAGATAATCCTCATTTCCTTTGAGCTGTTGTTTTCTTGGATTTGCTAGAGTATTTGTGAGCCTGCTGCATAGGAAATACACATAACCTAGGATCTGCCTATCTCTAGGGAACAGGAAAAGGAAAAAGACAAACTTTAACTAGGATTGAGCCTTGCCAAGTTTTTCTAATTTACATCTAATTTCCTAATTTCTCAGTCCTCTTTTATTGTATCCTTATAATTACTGAAATGACCTGTAGTCCACCAAAGTGATATTTACATATTTATCAAATTGTAATTTTGGGGGATAGGATTCATTCATTTCCTGGCAGGTTGTATTATTCTTAGTGATCTGAAGGGGTTTTTTCAAGTTGAATTTCTGACAGTAACTGACCTTCTAGGCTGTGACATGTTTCAGTTGAAAAAAAAACAGAATGTGATATGCCTTTCATTGTGAAGAACACTAAAAAAAAAGTCCTGCGTTTTGTGAGTGTCTCCATTGAGCTGTTGATGATAGTGTGATACATGTTAATAATTTCAAGACTCTTTCAGTGAGGGTAGGATGGGCAGATCACATAGGTAGCTTGAAGCTGACTTGAGTTGCTTATTAAAAGAAAGATATTAAGAAAAAGGCTTCTGTTAGAAAAACAAATTCTAAACTTCATAGGGAGGAATTTCCTTGTGGAGACAGACTCTAAGGATGTGTAATCTAATACTACGTGCATGCTTATTAGATATTTCATTTGGTTTACAGAGTTGGTAGAATTAAAACATAATGCTTGTGGATATAATATATTCCCACTGAAGCTCTTCTCTTAAGATTTTCCCCTGTAACCATACAGTTTGCACACAGGAAGGGAAACTAATGCAAAGTGCAAGATGTGTTTGTTAGTAAGCTGTATGCATAAATTCACAGATATTCATTGAACACCCGCTGTGTCCATGGCACAGATTGGATAAAAGCAAATATAAGGTAATAGTACCAGTTTCTAGGAATTTATAGTTTGTCTGCAGAGATAAGACATGCACATCCTCTGCCCTTGGGGAAACCAAATCACCTTATTTATACATGTCTATCTCTCTTATGGAGGATAAACTCTATAAGAACAGACAATGCATCTTATTTTTATTCAAGCACTTATCACTTTGCAAAGAGTCACTGTACAAAAGGTATATGCTTTGTTAAAAATTATCTTTAAATAGTTGCACAATGGGGCTTCAATTTAAGATGTCCATTTATGTGTACAACACATCTTAATAATGTCACCCTTTCCATCATTCTCCAATCCCACCTGTCACCTGATGATTTCTAGTTCTTTTCCACACATGTATACTTAATGTTGAGTGTATTCACCTACCAGTCCTCTCTCCATTCATCTGTCCTCTATCTCTTAGCTTCCTTCCCCTTGTAGGAGTTATGTTTCAACTTCCTAGTATTTTGTTTAACTATTAGTTGTTCAAAGAAGTTAAAAGTTGAATTAAATGAAAGAGGTATATTTATTTAGTTAATGCATGTCAATATTTTATTTGCACACATGAATTAAAATGTAGTTAAACTGCCTATTTAGAATGGGACCATCCATATAAAATTTTCATTTTAAATAATGCAGGTAAATAAAATCTGATCTCAATCTTTCTTCTACTCACTATCACAGTAGTACCTCTAGTGCAACAGCTCAGTTGTACAAGCAAAAGATTTTATTCACTAAAAGGGCATGTGGATCTTGTGTTTCCACATGCCAGGGTCATACTGAGATTTAAATTAAGTGACAGACTATAAGATTAAGCAACAACATTTTGTTCAGAAGATGACGAATCTTGTTATCCAATCATACCAAATAATCCTTGAAAGTAAATATCTGGGAAGTGGGAAACAGAGTAGGACAAAAAGTGAATCTATTAGCTGGTCCTGTAGTGCATTTGCCTAACATGCACAAGGGCTTGGGTTTGATTCTATGAACTACATACAAGCACACATACACTCATGCATGTGTACACTCCCACACACAGAATGTCTGCCTGTTTATGTATGCATGAGGATCCCAATGTCTATCAAAAAATATATTGCCAAACAAAACCAAAATTACTCCATAATATTTTTAAACAAAAAGAATCAGCTGAATGATAGTAGTGCTATGTAGTATGCCCATCTGAAACCCAGTTTTAGATAGTCCATCACGTGTACAGAATTGGTGGCTTTGCTAGTTTGGCTACTTTAGCCAGGTATAGAAAAGTTAATTTACCAGTATGGATTTCAGATAATCAGGAAGGCAATTGATTAACATATTGTGTACAGAACAGTTCAGTGCATCTCAGTTCTTCCAAGCCTATTTTGTTACTCAAGAAAAATTTAGCCAATGCTATGCACTGTTTGTTTAAAGATGGCTTATGTAGTGATATTCCACAATTGGCCATTTCTTTGTTCTTTGAGGGATTTTCATGGAGTTTGTATAGCATTAGGAAGAATAAGAAAGTGTTTCAAGGAAAAATTGCATCTGTGGAGTTTTATAGAGGACTAGATACATCAAAAAAAAGGAAGGAATTGGGCAATCTGTCTATAAATTTGTTTTGCCACCATTTTCACAACACTCTAGGCTGTGTATCTTATTACATAAGACAAGTTATTGATATTCTGTTTAATATAAAGATTTAAATGCATGTACCATTTGAAATTGAGAGAAATCTCTTTAAGATTCATTAGAAAGAACAATAACTACATTCTCTTGCAGTCTGGCATTGCAAACAGAATGGAGAGCCAAAGATACTTAGTCTGCTGGTCCACATAAAATTTGATAGCGTCCTCAAACTCTGTGTTTTGAAAACTTGTGATGTTCACAGTCTAAATGATGTTGAGTCCAGAATCCTTATAATCTGAAGTAAACAATTTTGTCCTGGCATGTGATGGTGTGTTGTAGGGAAATGTACAGAGGGACAGAAATATCCATTGATTTGGTAATAAAGTTGGCAGGCATAGATGTTTGGTAAATGCCTACAAGATAAAAGCACCTGAAATAGCAGTGTAGTCATTCAGCCCCAACAACTGAAAGCTCCAATGCTCAAAATAGTATGGAATCATTTATGCTGTCAAGGTTTCGGAAGTGAAAATAGAACAATAGAATTTAGGACACCCATGCAGGTACATACATACACCTATAAAAAAGGAATGAGCACCCATTTGAATGATTGGAAAGTGAATTCAAGATGATAAGTGAAAAAGAAGAGAGAACAAGAAGCAAATAATTTCAATGCAAGTAAAAGAATAATTTCCAGCTGTTTGGGATTTGATGGGTTCCTGAAATATTTGATTAAACCCAACAAATGAGATAATGAGAAAAGATGAAGGGAAACAAAATATACTGCTACAGAGATATAATCAGATACAAAGGTGGAAGAAATCTGTATATGCAGTCAGATTGTGTGTGTATTTTCTTGGATAGCTTATGAACAAAAAAAATTAATGGGGGTTTAACATGTATATCTTTGCATAGTACATGCAATTCCACATCTTTTCCACTCAAAACAAGGAATTTAAGCCAGACATTGGTGTTCACATCTGGAATCCTAACTACTCAAGAAGATGAGATCTGAGAATCATGGACCAGACCCAGCCTGAACAGACAAATCTGTGAGACTCTATCTCCCAGCAGAGATCAATTGAAGTGGCTGTGTGGTGTGGTTCAAATGGTAGAGCACTATCTGCGAGCAGAAAAGCCAAACAAGAGCTGAAGGCTTTGAGTTCAAGCTCCAATATTGGCATAAAATAAAAAATAAAAACAAATAAGATAGAAAACCAAACAAGGAATCTGTACTGGACTGCTTTTCAAGAGCCTTTTTGGCTCATCATCTTTTCAAATTCTAGCTTCCGAAATTAGTAAAATTGCTCAGTGTCTCCATTTTGCAGTCACCCTTCAAATCACCCAATCTGGCTTCTGCCCCTACTTCTCTAGCTGAAATAGTTCTTGCCAAAGTCACAAATTACTTCCCAATTGTCAAATCCAATGGATGTTTTCCAGTCTCTATTTATTATGATGATTAAGAGAGGAATCTTAGTATATAAAGAGAGCCAAAACTGAATTGGCAAAGTCCCCATGATCCTGCCATTTTGATTCTCTCATCTTAAGCTGCCAAAATAACTACTGAAGATTTAGACAAGAAAAATGGGTAATTTTGGACTAATAAGGACTGAAACCAAGGACATTTTGCTAAAAAAAGAGAACGCTCCAACTAAAATTGAAATTAGTGTGTTTGCCTTCACAAACTGAACAAGACAGGACTGCATAAAGGGAAATTTAATTAGAGTTTATTAGCAAAACATATAACAATATTTATGGCAGACATCCTGGTAACTCTTTGGCAGAAATGTTGCTAGGTATGTAGACATGTTTCTCTTTTGTAGATGACTTTGAAGTCAAATGTTTTAAAGAAGCAGAGTTTTAAAAGGATGCATAAAAAATGAGCTTGCACTCAGACCTAGATGTCATCTGAGGACCCAATGTTTAGATTATGGACAGATTTCAGGACCTGCTTGTATATTACTTAGCATTAACATTGAAGTCTTCTTTCCACAAACACCTGCAGTTCCCTTTGAATGGTTCTACATTTCTTTGGCTGCATTTCTTTGCCAGATGATTCTGCTTTCTTCTCCTGCCTTTCCTGTGTAAAATCTGTCATTACATCTACACTGTCTAGCCTGCCATTCAAAGTCTTACATTCCAAAATCTCACACAGTTTTCTAATATTTTCCCCTATAACATTGTCTCCTTCTGTTGGTCTTCCGAGGTAGCTACATTTGACTCTGAAACACACGCCATGTGCTTATATTTCCTGTGACTCAGGGCAAGCCTTGGTACCTCTCTATCTTCTCCATCCAGTTGAAGGAGCTAAAGGAGCTGACTGTGTATTACACTATCAATGGGTAGATCCTGCCATTCAAAGCCTACTCCAAAAACCCATTAATGATCTTTCCAGGAACTTGTATACAGACAAAGCAAGCTTGGCTTTATAGTTACATGAAAAATGTTTTGCTGTACCTTTGATTAAAAAAATACCAGAGTTACCAATTTAATAATGAATATTGGAATTTCTCAACTAACTTATTAAATGTTTACTTGCAGAAAGATAATAAATGTTACAGTAAATCTATTTTCTGGATTTACTTTTGCCTCCTATTCTTCACCAGAATCCACCGCTTTAAGGAAATTACAGAGATAGGAGGGATTGAAGGAGAGAAATGTTGAGTCAGTCCTTTTAAAAGAGAAAAAACACATTAATACTATGAGCACCATTAGGAGCAGATATTTATTAAACACCTGCCCTGCGTCTTTCAGTCAGCTTGTAGGTTACAGAGGAATTCTAAGTGCCCTAATGCTCTGCAAGGCGATTTATCTAGAGAAAAAAACACATCATCTCATTTAAAAAAAAAGACTCAGGACATCAAAATCATTCCCAAAGCACCCTTTCAAATCCAACAAGTCAAGCAAAACTATGGTTAATGATATAGCTGTGTTTATCAGAGCTAGCATTAGCTAAAATTTATAGCACATTAGAGTTTACAGAATAGTTTTATTTTTTGTTCTGTGTGCATATTTGAGTACACTAGATCCCATCATATGATTTCTACTTATTATTATTATTCCTTTTTGGGGGACACATATTATGTTAAATAGCTACTGAGGTTTCTTACAAGTTTTGCTTTGTTATAAGTTATTGGATTTGTGTGTGTTTTTATGTGCAGACATGCATGTGTGTCCTTAATGCTAAGTTCTTGATCAGAAAAATATCTCATGTTTTGTCTTTGGGATTCATCCCAAAACATATTGAAACACAAAGAGAAGTGTCTTTCTTGAGGTATGGCATTAGTAAAAGTATTGTTTTAGTGTAGTTTATGTCCTGGTTTTCCTTTTCAAGTGTGTATTGTAACTTTTAAAGTCCCAATCCTGGTATTATATTTTCAATCATTCCATTATGCTAAATATATTACTGTGTATATAGTAGGAGCAAATATAAATTTCTTCCTTCTCCTCTTCCTCCTCCTCCTCCTCCTCCTTGCTTTTTTATGGTACTGTGGTTTGAACTCAGGCCCTGGTGATGACTCAGCTTGCTCCCCTCAACTAGCACTATGTCATGTGAGTTATGCCTGCAGCAACTCTGCATTTTACTGATTATTCTGAAGGCAGTCTCAGGAGAAAGACCAAGATTTGAATAGTGATCCTCCAGATCACAACTTCCTGAGGAGTTAGTATCACAGGCATGTGTCCCTGGCACCCAGCTAATTCAAACATTTTTTAAATGAATCATATTAGAGTTAGAAAAAGTCTTAAGAACGTCACTGAATGTAGGTTAATCTTGCATCGATAATTTAGAGTTACTTTAGGAACTTGGAGTATTCCCAGGAACACAAAGAAAATCAATTACCATTGAATAGGACTATAAATTATGTTTATTTAAGTTTTCTGGTGTTTTAGACATATAATAAATGGGATTTTACTATAAATAGGAATAGATAAGTAGACTCATTCAGTCTACAATAAATGTATGGAAGAATGTAAACAGCCTAGTTATTGATGCTAATGGGGCTAATTTTAGAGAGGAGATTATGTTAATCTTGCTGAGGAAAATATAGTATTCAGAGAATAATGGTCATAAATTGTGAAAGAGAAGAGGTGTCCGGGTAAATGTGAAGAATAGAGTTGAATGAATTGAGGGGGGTTGGCAAATACTACAGATGTCCTATACACCATAGATATGGTGTGTGTGTGTGTGTGTGTGTGTGTGTGTGTGTGTGTCTGTGTGTGTGTGTGTCTGTGTGTGTCTGTGTGTGTCTGTGTGTCTGTCTATCTGTCTTAATCCATTCCATGCTGCATCTAAAACTGGATCATTTATAAGAAGAGGAAATTTGTTTTCTAACAGTTCTAGAAAATAATGATCGAGCTAGATTTATTTTCTGGTTCCATGATGGTGCTTCATTGCTGCATCCACCAGAGAGGTCAAGCACTGTATCCTCACACAGCAGAAGAGTAGAATTGAGAGAATCCATTCCCGTAAATACTTTTTTTGTGGTGACATTGTTCCATCCATGACTCAAGCAAAGCAATATTACTTAGGGATGAAGCTTCAGAAAGATTTTTTGGAAGGGACAAAATCATTCAAATCATAGCAGTGCTTAGTCCATTTAGATTACTTTAACAAAAATACCATCAACTGGTGACTCACAAACTACAGAAATTCATTGCTAACAGTTCTAGAGGCTAATCCAAGGTCAAGATGCTGGCAGATTTGGTGTCTGGTGAGGGCCTGCTTCATAGTCTATAGATGATGCTTCTCACTGTGAGATCACATGGTAGAAGGAGCAGGGAAGGTCTCTTGGGGCCCTTGCAGAAGGGTACTAATCTCCTTCATGGGGGTTGGTTGCTATAACATAATCACTTTTCAAAGAGTTCAATTGCAGTGATCACATTAGAAGATAGGATTCCCATACATGGATTTTGGTGAGGGCACACACTTTCAAATTATAGATTTTGTGTGTGTATGTGTGTATTTGCATGCATGCATGCTTGTTAATATGTGTTTGGCCATTCTTTTTTTAGTTCTGCTTTCCTCTAATTGAACTTTATTTTCTTTGTCTAAATTATACTTTTATTAACATTAAGTAGTTGTACAAAGGAGTTACCATTCAACAAGTCAGTTCCTGAGTACAGGGCATACTGATTGATATCACTTTTTTCATTTACTTCCACCCCTCCCTGAGCTTGCCTTTCTTTATGCAGGGTGAGCAGATTTCAATTTTCACCATTGATTTCCACTCTCTAGTATCTAATGTGGATCTCTAGTATCATTTCCACTCTAGAGAATCCCCCTTTCACAAAACTATTCCTTAAAGTATTGAGATTTTACAATTTTTTCTCTAAGTTTCTTTTTCAAATATTCAATTTCAATAAGTTATTAAAAAGAACTTTTGGGTTTTTTTAAAAATCAGAAATCTGATCTTTTCAGATGAGCATTTAAATCCAGTGGCATTTGTGACTTTCCATGCTTTTCTTTGAACAATCCAGATAGTAGGTTGCTAGTACTCCTCATGGCTTCAGAGAGGTGTAAAACAGGTACATCTCTGGCTATAATTAAGAGAAAACAAGTAGGAGAAGATAGCAATCTTGGAGTTGAACACGCTGCCCCCAATGTGTGTGAGACATATGAGGTCATATAAAAATAACAGTAAACTATCATACTCTGGAGGCATGACTCAAGTGGTAAAACAAGTGCAGTAATTGCTAGGTCTTGAGTTCAAATACAATACCCCCACCAAAAAAAACCACTTTGTAAAATATTTCAGTACAAAAAAGTAATGTCTTAAAGATAACTAATTGATACTTGTATGATTTTAAATATACATTTGTAACATTATTAAGTTTTATAAGAAGATGTTTTCAACTTAATTTGCATTTCAAAAAGTATATGTATATATATATGCATGTGGCTTTTCAAGTTAGCTTAAAACAAATTATTATTCATTTTGTCATTGAGAAAATAAGGACCAAATTATATTGTCAGCCTTCTGTATTTGAGGATTCCAAGGACTCAAGCAAACTCAGATTGAAAAATATTAAAAAAATTACATCTGTACTAACTCTGGACAAACTTTTTGTCATTCTTTTTTTTTAAAAAAATAAGTATTTTCATTGTGAAAATACTGTACAAAGGGGTTACAATTACATGAGCAAGGTAATGAGTACATTTCTTATCAAGCATTGTTGCCTCCTTCTTTGTTTTTGCCCTACCATCCCTTCCCTCCATCTCTACAACTACCACCCCCTTCCCCACCTAAATTGTTCATTTTTTGACATAGTGTCTTATACATCTCATTGTTGCAATGGGTCAAATATACAGTGCAATAACTATTCACACAGCAATCCATTGTGCTAGGTATTGCAAGTCATTTAGAGATGCTTTGAAATATAGAGGAGAATATGCATAGGTTATATGCAAATATTGTGCACTTTATGTAAGGACTTGACATCCTCAGACTTTATATTTTCAGGGAGTTCTAGAACCATTCCCCACAGAGGCTGTATTTGGCCTCCTCATTATTTCCTGTAGAGACTTGCTAAGTGTTTGGTTTCCTCTGGCCCCTGACCATTTCCCATGCCTGGCAGGCTACACATGCAGCCTTTGCTTGCACTTCAGCTGTATGCACTCCTCCCGCTGCACTCTCCTGTTTCTATATTCTCCAGCTGTCTCCAGTTCTTTTTCTCTGTGCTCTTCTCTTGCTATCCACAACAGTGGCTCCTATTTTTCTCTCCTTGAATAAGCATTATTGCCTGTTTCTTCAAAGTAGCACATGCTTTGTTACAATGCTATATATATATATATATATATATATATATATATATTATATATATTTAAAAATCTATCAAATCATACAAAATCACTAATAAAAAAATTATAGAACTTATGGGAAAAGAAGGCATGGCTCAACATACAAAAAGTCCCCAATGAGAAAAGGCCAAGATGGCCTCAAGTTTTTCAATACTTTCTCAGATTGAGGTGCAGCCTAGGTCTTCTGTCCTTGAATCAAGGCAGGCTTTGTGAATGGCCTTACAACTACAATAAAGAAGTCATTTTATGCCTATATCTGGGCTCAGCCCTAAAGCTGATATGCTTTCTTTGTCCTGCAACATTTGCTTTTGGAATCTAGCCAATTACCATGCTACGGCAGGCCCAAGCCACACGGATAACCTGCTTATACATGCTCTACTTCACAGACTTACCTGAACTCTCAGCCAACAAACTCACAACTTTTAACACCACAGTGGACTCTATTCAATGTCCACCAGTCGAGCCTTCAGATGACACTAACCTTGGCTTCAACTATAGGTAAGATGATCCCAGGGGATCATTTAGTCTCCACTGCAGAACCATAAAAAATAACAATGTGTTGTTATTTTTTAAGTTACTAGGTTTTGAGATTATTTCTTAAGAAGCAATAGATGACTGAACAGAAACTGACACTAAAACTGTTAGCTCCAGGAAATTTGGGACATGTTAGTCTTGCTGGTACCAGCTTTACCTATCCTAAATAGATGAATGACTGTTGTAATCAGAAAAAAACACAACAATAAAATCTTTCCCAGTGACCAAGCCAATAAAAGCTCAGAAACTGACATAAAATGGTAGTATGTTTTTGCATATATATATATGTATACATACATGCATATATAAAGCAGTTAAGAAGTGCCTCAATCCTTCAACAAATGTGTTATTTTTGCCTTGAAAAAGATCGGTAGTTTACTTGTGTAAAAGGGTTTTAGCAAGGCTGCTGCTTGTGAGTTGTAAAAAGATGGAGATTTATCTGGACTCTTCCAGAGAATGGTAAGACTCAATGGGTATGGTGCCAGGTGAATTGGAGGCCTGGAAGAGCTATGTGCTTCTGTTGTGTGTATTTACTCGCTGCCCCTCTTCTGCTGGGTGCAGGGTTTTACAGTGTTTCTCACAGATAAAATGTCTGAATATGCTATCACAAAATAAGCCAATACAAAGTCATGATATGCTTAAATTGTTCCCTAATATATCAATTTCATGTTTTCAAAATAAGCATCCCAGCAGCACTAACTGTACAGTGTTGTGAACTTATGTTGATTCGAATGACTTTCTGTGGATGGACATCTTTCCCAGAAGACTGTAAGTCAGGGCTATTTTGCCTTTGCAAATTACACCCATCATCTGATGTATTGCTTAGCTGGTTATGGGCAAAGTAAATGAATGAATGAACCTTTTTGTCTCTTTCTTCACCTTGTGTTTTCTCAGGCTCCTTATTCCTGCTAAACACCTCATGAGTGAATGGGTTAATGGCTGATTGTGGTGTTGTATCTCATTACCTAGAGAGAAAAATCATGGAGTGGTTTCTTCATGAATTAGCCACGCTGTCCTCCTCCCATCAGGCAGAACTACACTGAGAAAACAGAGTGCATGCCAACTTGTTCAGTGGAGGGATTTAAGAGAGGTACTTGTCCAAAAGATGTTTTTGAAAATGAAAAGCAAACGGAGGATGGTAAGACAATTCAGAGCTTAGCCACTGCCAGAAGCTGCTGCTCTGCCAAGCACTGGAAGAGCCAGTGCTGAGGATGGTTTTACCAGGGTCCAGGGCCAAAGCAATCCAGGGAACTTGGAATCATGAAGTCACCACCATTGCTGAGAATGCTGCTCTAAAGAGCTGGTGGGATGGTGGGGGTGGAAGGGAGCAGAGGATGTAGCCAGAAGCTGCTTGTCAAGGAAGTGTGGAAATGTCACTTTTTAGGAATCTGCCACCTGCTCCACAAAGCAGTGCAAAGGGTAAGGTCAAAGGTGACAATGCAGATGAGCATCATGGCCTCCTGTTTCATCCTCTCTTTTTCAACAAATCAATTGATCAATGGTATCAATGCTGCCTTATGAATCATTTTTGGAAAGGCTCCTTCATCAGTTTGGTAAGATGCAAGGCGGTTAGGATTTTAATTAGAGTTTCCTTGAGAGAACTCACTGTGTAATGGATTATTAATGTTGGGAGTGTGAAGTGTAGGCTGCACAGATCTACTGAGCCAGAGGAGTTCAATGTGGGTCATGATGAAATCTGTTTTTTTCCAATGAGTTGTAATGCAAAATCTTGTTTTTCCGAAGTAAGGTCCCTCTGTAGCATCAAATGACAGCAGCAATGTGGTATTCTTCACCTTTACCCTGGCTTATTTCCTGGCAGTTCATAGGAAATATTATCATCCAAAAATTGTATTTCCAGCTGCATATTAAAGTACTCTCCAGGGCAAAACAAAAGTAATCAAAATGGAGCTTTTACAAATAATAATTTTAAGCACAGACTCTCTGTGAGACTGAGGACACTCTTTCAACTCCAACTGGCTTTATTTATTTAATTCAACTTATTCCTTGTATCATCCACACAATGCATTATGTTGTAGAAATGGCTGGGTTTTTGTATGGTAGTAAAGGGCTTAGGCTATTGAACAAACAATATTTATTTTGAAGGCTTTATTCTTTGTGTTTTTTGGTTTTAGATAGCCTGAAATAAACTGGTTAGTCAGTGGGATATGGTGGCATGGGCCTGTCTGCCTGTATTCCTAGCACTGAGGAGCCTAGGGCAGGAGTATTGTGAGTTCCAGGCCAGCCTGGATTCATAGTGAGGTTCTGTCTCTTAGAGAAAGAAAGAGAGAGAGAGAGAGAGAGACAGACAGACAGACAGACACAGAGAGACAGACAGAGAGACAGACAGACAGAGACAGAGACACAGAGAGACACAGAGAAAGACAGAGACAGAGAGACAGAGAGAAAGACAGAGACAGAGAGAGACAGAAAGACAGAGACACAGAGAAAGACAGAGACACAGAGATAGAGACCCAGAGACAGAGAGAGACAGAGACAGAGAGAGCCAGAGACATAGAAAGACAGACAGAGATACAGAGGCAGAGACAGAGGCAGTGAGTGACACACACAGAGAGAGACAGAGAGAGAGAGAGAGAGAGAGAGAGAGAGAGAGAGAGAGAGAGAGAGAGAGAGAGAGAGAGAGAGAGAGAGAGAGAGAGAGAGAGAGCACAGTAGCTCAGGCCTATAATCCTAGCTATTCAAGAATCTAAAAAGCTGGAACATTGTTGCTGAAGTTAGCCAGAGCAGACTGTCCAAAAGACTACATTTCTAAACTAAACAGCAAAAGGCCAGGCATAAAGGCATGACTTAAGTGGTAGAGCAACAGAGAAGTGATCACAAGGCGCTGAGTTAAAGCCTGGTACCAACAGAGGCACAGTCATCTTTTAAAAAATAGATATTACTTTTTTCCCCCTCCCCTAGAGAAGTAAAAATAAAACCCACAACATGCTTAAATAGGGATAGGCTGACCCATTGTAACAATGAGATGTACAAGATACTATGTTGAAAAACGAACTTTACAATTTAAGTGGAGGGGAAGGGGAGAGGAAGGAGTATAGTTGTAGACATGGGAGGGAAGGGATGGTAGAGGAAAAACAAAGGAGGAGGTAACAATGCTTGATAGGAAATGTACTCATTACCTTGCTCATCTAACTGTATCCCCTCTGTACAGCTTTTTTTACAATAAAAATATATTAAAATAGATATTACTATAATAAAAATAATTTTAATAAATGAATCTTACATTTCCAACAACTCGAATTTCCTTTTATAAGATAATATTTAGTTCTGAATCTGAAAGATATGAAATGAAAGATGTACTTTTATTCTTAGTCTATGACATTTTCATCCTGATGAAATATTTGTTAACCTTTTGCTACAGGTAACTCTATAAAACACACTTTACAAGGCAAGTTACAGTGACACCCATTGGCACTGTAAATAGGGATAAAATATGAGAATACATGTAATATTGTAGTGCTCCATATGTAAGTCAATAAATAAATGTCTTCATTTTCTTCCCATTGCATGACAATCTCAATGTTTATAATGTCATTCATCCTAATATCAGCAGACATCACTTTAGCTAATTGTAGGCTAAGTTCACCATATTACCTTTTTTCCTCATTCACTTCCAGATATTCCTCCCACTGCTCTCCCCTGGAAGTTTCTTGCTGTGGATTTAGCCTCAGGGGTCTGCCATAGTTTGAGCTGGCTTCCCCTGAGTTGTAAAACGCTTTTTGTACTTGGACAGAGTCGATTCCTCTTCACATTGCTTTCTGCAGCCCAACTCCCACACTGCGTAGCGTCCTTAATCACTTGAGAGGTCTGCTGCTCATCCTGTGCAGCACCAGTGTGCCCCTCCTGCCTGTGAGAATGATGCTTGGCTGCACCTTTGCTCCATCAGACACTAGATCACTGTGCCAGGTGTCCTCTCTGCCCAGGCTCCCCCTCTCCCAGGCTCCTTCTGCCATGGAAATCCTGTCCTCTCGCATGGCAGCATGGGACAGTAAGATGAAGGCAATAGAGACATCTTATTATTTCTGAAGACCCTAGGAGGAAAGCTGTATGAGACTCCTGGGGGTCTGATTGTTCTTCACCAATCCTTTTCTCCCAGCTCAATCCACACCCAACTTTCATTTCTTTCTAAAAGTATTTGCTGCTGAGCTTCAAACACACAAAAAAGTCTAGTTTGTAAAACTGATAATCAAGAATTGGAGATTACAGTTTTCTGATTCTCTGATAAACTTCCCTCCTGGGCAATGAGCAATTCAGTTGAAGGAGGAGGACTTAAGAGAAAGTCTTTAGAATCCCAAAAAGAAATTCAATAAAAGTGAGGTGAGTATACCTGGATCAATGTCTAATACACTTTCTCAGACCATGTTTTGTTACTCTTTGTTTTTTTTTCCACCACTAAAAGTGGGATTATAATGACTACCTTGTATAATATTTATTAGGATTCAGTGTGATAGGTTAGCCCATTGACTATCAAAAATTAGTGCTTTTCCTTCCATGTGTCCTCGCTCTCCACTGTGGCTCATAAAGTGGAAAAAAATTAGCTAAAATAGATACACAGTATCAAAATACCATCAGATGTATTACCATCCAATGTATTACCTATGAGTCATATTGAGGAAATGCTATTTAAAAAGTCTTGTTATTATAGACATAGTATATATGCAGTGTAGAGAATGAGATAATACTGAAAAGCAAAAATAAAAGTCAAAGTGTTTCATGATGCAGATATTAGTACTGTTTCATTGTGTCAGTATTTGACCTCAAGACCTTGGGCCCTTGTTTGGCTTTGTCACTAACAGCTGATGCTCTAATTCTTGAGCCATGATTCTACAGCTGGCTTTTTGCTGGTTATTTTGCCCAGGCTAGCTTTGAATTTTGATCCTCTGTTTTTAGCCTTCTGAGTAGCTAAGACTATAGGTGTGAGTCACTGATGCATGATGAGATAGTACTTTTTTGTTGTTGGTTTTGGGGCTTGAACTCTGGACCTGGACACTATTCCTCAGCTCTTCAGCTCAAGACTAGCATTCCACCACTCTACTGACTTTTTCTGCTTACGTGGTGCTGAGGAATCAAACCGAGGGCCTCATGCATGCGAGGCAAGCACTGTACCACTGAGCCACCTTCCCAGCCCTGAGGTAGTACTTTTAACACCTATATCTACTTTGATCTCTTTCTGTATACTATATGCACATATAATTTTATAAATAAGATTTCATTCAGTTTAATAAAAATATGTAATATTTCCTTGTTATTCTCTAAAATGTCCATCATTGCTGTTTATCCTAACTATCATACAAAGGAGGATCATGTATTACTCATATTTGCTATGACTTAGATTTCTTTTACCTAAAATGTATGAGTTTTATGATGTGGGTTTATTGTAGCATCTTGTTCAATTGTCTTGTCATATTATCTCACCTTCTAGATTTGTCGGTTTCTTTAAGGTGTGGTTTGATCTTTCTCTTTCTCACACCCCTTTTTCCTAAGTACGTGCTGTATCTCAATCACTATTATGGCTTTGAATGCTTCATTGGTGATTTTATATACTTCAGTTTACATCAGATTGAGGGACATAATATTGCTGAGTTAAAATTGGTGACTAGATTAGTGATGACACTGTTATTTCTGTTGAACGGTTACATTTTTCTTCTCTTAAAAGGCATATGTTCAAAGGTTTGAACATTATGTGAATGTTTGCATTCTGGTCAGTCATTTACTTCATAATTTTAGCAGTCATTAAGTTGGATAACGATAGTTTGAATCAAGAGAAATGATTTAGCATGTGATAGGAATGGGGATTGGAGTAGTACATTGTAGAGGAAAGGATATTTCAGCTTGCTTTGTTTAGGTTAGGAAAATGAGCAGAGTTGAAGGAGTCTTAGGCATGACACATCTTAATGGCCAAGGAACACAGGAGTTCCGTATGTATTAAGAGCTTGGTCAAAAATTCTGGTGAAAGCATTGTATAATTTTAACCAAAGGTGCTTTGAGTTGATGTCTGGCATGCATGTAAGGTTGTGTCAACATTTAGAAAATGCTGAAGTTCACAATCCAATGTGATTCTAAATGGTTAGAACACCTTAAAAATTAAACCTAAGATGCTTTAAGAAAATGGTATTGGCCGGGCACTGGTGGCTCACGCCTGTAATCCTAGCTACTCAGGAGGCTGAGATTTGAGGATCGTGGTTCAAAGCCAGCCCGGGCAGGAGAGACCTTGAGACTCCTATCTCCAATAAACCACCAGAAAACCGGATGTGGGGCTGTAGCTCAAGTGGTAGAGTGCTCACCTTGAGCTGAAGAGCTGAGGGACAGCACCCAGGCCCAGAGTTCAAGCCCCACGACCGACCCAAAAAAAAAAAAAAAGAAAATGGTATTGGATGTATTTTTTTGAGGGAAAATATTGGGTTGGTATATTTTCTTTCTTTCATTTATTTATTTATTTGTTTATTTATTTATTTATTTTTCTTGGTTGTGGGGCTTGAACTCTGGGCCTGAGCACTGTCCCTCAGCTCTTCAGCTCAAGGCTAGCACTTTACCACTTGAGCTACAGAGCTATTTCTCGTTTTCTGGTGGTTTATTGGAGATAAGAGTCTCACAGACTTTTCCTGCCCAGGCTGGCTTTGAGCCACTATCCTCAGATCTCAGCCTCCTGAGTAGCTAAGATTACAAGCATGAGCCACTGTGGCCCAGCTTGGTATATTTTCTTTTATAATCTATATAGTCTATTTTTGATTAAGTGCCAGAGTTTTATGAGCTCTGACAGTATTTTCTGAGCCCTCTCTTTTTCAGCTTTCCAGGTGTAAATTATTCTTTTCTGCTTGCCAAGAGTAAATTACTCTTTTCTCTGGTAAAGTGACGATTTCTGAGGTTGTAGGATTTGATGGTTCTGGATTCTTAACAGAGTTTCAAGGTTTGCTTTTAGGAACAGGGTGTTTTGTGAAATGTACCTAGAGTGCAGAGTACAAAAGGAAGCTACTTGGCTGGTTTCTTTGTCTTCTAGATGACAAAATTCAAAATCTCTTGGAGATTTATAGTGCAGTCTGGAGCTTTCCTTGGAAAATAAAAAGAAACAGGGTTTCTTTTTTATTATTTTTTATTTTTATTTTTATTGTGAAAATACTGTACAGAGAGGTTACAATTACATGGGCAAGATAATGAGTACATTTCTTATCAAGCATTGTAGCCTCCTCTTTTGTTCCCCTTCCAATCCCATCCTCCTCCTGCCCCCTCACCCAATCCTCCTCCCCCCCCCCACCAAAGTTGTAAAGTTCGTTTTTGAGATATGACTTGTATGTCTCATTGTTGCAATGGGTCCACCTGTATCCCTATTTAAACGATTTGTTTTTTCCCTTCCCCTCCACAAATTATGCCAACATCAAATACAGTGAAAGCAGGGGTTATACTGTGGGGGGAGGGACATACAAAGCAACAAAGGAATCATCTTATAAATGTGTTAGAAACAATCTCATTAAAGAAAAAAAAACATTTGAATACATATCTTAGGGTTCATTCCTCTAACATCAACTTAACTGACCTTTTCTGCTTGACTTAGACATATACTAATTATTGCAAATAAGGGAAATCATGGGACCTATGTTTCTTTGGGCCTGGCTTACTTCACATACTATAACTTTTTCCAAGTCTTTCCATTTCCTAACAAATGGGGCAATGTCATTCTTTCTGATGGAGGCATAAAATTTCATTGTGTATATATACCATATTTTCTTGATCCATTCATCTACTGAGGGGCATCTGGGTTGGTTCCATATCTTAGCTATGGTAAATAATGCTGCAATAATCATAGTTGTGCTGGTAGCTTTAGTATGGTCTTGTTTGTAAACATTTGGGTAAATGTCCAAAAGCGGAATTGCTGGGTCATAGAGGAGCTCTATGTGGAGTTTTTTGAGGAACATCCATACTGCTTTCCAGAGCAGTTGAACAAGTTTACACTCCCACCAATAGTGCAGTAGGGTTCCATTCTGTCCACTTCCCCTCCAGTTATTAGAGTTCTTGATTCTAGCCATTCTAACTGGGGTTAGGTGTAATCTCAATGTTGTTTTGATTTGCATTTGCCCACATCATAACAAGGTTTAGAGGGAGGCACATATCATGCAAGCGCGTGAGAACCCAATCATCATGCTTATGAACCAGAAAAGGATCTGATTTGCATCTCTTTTATGGCTAGAGAGGTTGAGCATTTCTTCATGTGTCTATTGGACATCCTTCTTTCCTCTTCAGAGAAGTTTCTCTTAAAGTCTTTAGCCCACTTATTTATTGGGCAGTTGTTTCTTTGAGGATTTGTTGTTGGGGGATTTAATTTTTTGAGTTCCAGGTATATTTTAGATATGAGACCCTTGTCCATTGTATGGCTAGTGAAGATCTTCTCCCAATCCGTGGGCTTTCTATTGATCTTGCTAGCTATGTCCTTTGCCATGCAGAAGCTCTGCAGCTTCTTGCAATCCCATTTGTCCAACCTTTCTTTAATTTATTGTGTTTCAGGGTCTCCATTAAGAAAATTTTGGCCTGTGCCAAGGAGACCTAGGGTTTCTTCTATTCCATCCTGTAATGTTTTCAGAGTTTCTGCTTTGACTCCAAGGTCTTTGATTAATTTGGAGTTAATTCTGGTGCAGGGTGATATATAAGGATCTAGCTTTAGTTTTCTACAAGTAGTTAACCAGTTTTGCCAGCACCATTTACTGAAGAGGCTGTCTTTCTTCCATTCTATTTTTTTTAGCTCCCTTATCAAAGATTAGATGGCTATAGATCTGTAGATTCATTTCTGGGTTTTCAATTCTATTCCATTGGTCCTGATGTCTGTTCTTGTGCCAGTACCACGCTGTTTTGATTACTATGGCTTTGTGTAGAGTTTGAAATTTGGTATTGATATTCCTCCAGCCCTGTTCTTTCTGTTGAGGATCGTTTTTGCTATTGAGGGTCTTTTATTGTTCCATATGAATTTTTGGATTGCCTCTTCTATTTTCTTGAAGAATGAATTTGGAATATTGATAAGTATCGCATTGAATTTGGAGATAACCTTGGGAAGTATTGCCATTTTCACCATGTGGATCTTTCCAATCCAGGAGCATGGGAGTTTTTGCCACTTTCTAAATTCTGTTTTAATTTTCTTTTTCAGGTTTTTAAAGTTTTCATCATAGAGGTCCTGCACTTCTTTGGTTAAGTTAATTCCTAGGTATTTTATTTTTTGTGTGGCTATTATGAATGGAGTTGCTTTCCTGATTTCAGCCACACTTTTCTCATTGTTGGCATACAGAAAAACCATTGATTTTTGAAGGTTAATTTTATACCCTGCTTCTTTCCCAAACTTTTGAATCACCTTGAATAATTTGGGAGTGGAGGCTGTGGGATTCTTTAAATACAAGATCACGTCATCTACAAAGAGGGAGAGTTTTACTACTTCTTTCTCTATTTGGATCCCCTTTATGTTTGCATCTTGTCTTATTGCTGTAGCTAGGCATTCTAGGTATAGGGTTTCTAATGGATAGTAGATTGCATTATTGTGCTCTGTTATTAGTTGTATTTTTAAAACTATACAGCTGACCTGTGTGCTAGGCAACTCCACTACATCACTTGGGCTAAGACTTGCTTTGACCAAAAAATGTAAGAAGAAATCCTGAGTGCTCTTCCCAAGGAGGAATGTGAAGTGCCACTGTACCATTAGCCAATGTTCCCTTCCCCTCTGCCCTGACATTGGCATGTTGCAGATAGGGGCTGCTCTTTCACCTTGCCTCTCAGCTCATGATGCATGTGTAGCATGTGGGAGAAACAAAATTCTGAGTTGAAAGCAACTTCAATTTTGGTTCGTTAATGCAGCATAACAGCTTAAGTTGACTCAAAGGAGGAAGGAGATGTGTGAATGAATAGAAGACTTGGTTGTGCTATAGTTGATGAGAAGGTAAGACAGAAATTTAAAGTTGGTGACTCACTTTGCATAGTTGACTTGTCAGCACCAAAATATTCATTTCAGTTGTGACTCAATGAATTAAACTGTTGGACCAATGTGAGGTTAAAGTTTCTACTGGGAGATACCTTAAGTGCCTAACATTACAAATCACAGTTGTTTACAAGAATGAGAAAGGACTTCCTCTGATAAGTTAAAACTAATGGTCTGTCAGAAAAATTAATCGAAAGTGAGCTGGGACCTTCTAATTATTTTTTTCTAGATATTCTATTCGAGGTAGTTATTCAAATTGCAATGTCACAATGTGAAATAACACAATCTGTTGCTTTTATAGTCACAAATGAATTTTTAAATGAAAAAGAAATGTCAGATGATGTATGTCTTACTCATTGTAGGGAAAAATTCCTTTATATTTGATTTTTTCCATAGCACAAAACATGCTTAGAATAAATGGTGTGAGCTATGAATTGAGAGGAGAAATCATTCTCTCTTTGATTCAAATTAATTTCTCAGAACTGAAGCAGGATAAATACTCCTGGTGAAGTGTGTGGCTTAATTACAAACCTCAGGGATCTCAAGTTTTATGGCTCATATAAGCATTCAGACCTGTGCAGAATGACTTAGTTTGCCAAGTTACCTACTAGCTGGTCATAAATCATTCTTTTTACATAAGGGGTATTAAGCAGAGTTTAAGAATTAGAGACAGGTCCCCTTTCACCTCACCATGCTGAATGAAGTTGATCTTCAAAAGGCTGTTCATTTCAGCACAGCATTTCTCTTATATGTTGGAAATGTCTGGATATAGGTTATTCAGCAATCAAGAAACTGACATGAGGGTTTATAATTCATAATTGAAATTTAGCCTTTAGATTAACTTCATTAGTCTACAGTTGATTAGGAGGTATGTGTTTATTAAATGAAATGACCCCTAGATTTGCATATTCAGTACAAAATTAGGTTCTTGGAGGAGTAAGGATATTTAAAATCACCATTTACAGGAGTATTATTGCCAAGATTGATAAATTTATAACAGTTCCCTTTTTTAAAGTTCTTGAAATTGCTTCCAGTTTATTTCTTTTATATAAATATATATGTTTTTAATTGTGAAAATACTGTACAGAAGGGTTACAGTTACATCAGTAAGGTAATGAGTACATTTCTTATCAAGCATTGTTGCCTCCTTTGTTCATCCCCTACCATCCCTTCCCTTCCTCCCACTTCCTCAACTACACTCCCCACCCTCCCTAAATTGTAAAGTTCGTTTTTTCTACATAGTGTTTTGTACATCTCATAGTTGCAATAGGTCAACCTGTATCCCTTTAAACAATTTTCTTTCCAATTAGTATTCAGCAAAAAGTAATCTTTCTAACACCTTAAAAGGTGAGTGCAGGTCTCTGATGATGTCCACTTTTATTTTGAATAATTTAAAAATTGGGTCCTGAAGCACCCACTATGTGTCAGTCAGAGACTAGGTTGCTGATGCAAATATTAAAAAGATTTGCTTTCTATCCCCATTAGAATTCTCTCCTAATCAAGGAGATGGATAATTAGAAGACAGGCCTTTTACATTTTCCTGTGTATTATTCTGAAAGAATGCTAGAGGAAAGAGTAATTGATTCCAGTATAGGAAGTTGGAGGATGATGAGCAACATGTTATAAAAATAAACTCTATTTCTAAGATTGGACTTTTATTTTAAATAACAGCAACGTTAAGATGCATATAAAATCTGTGTCTAAGGGATGGTTTTATAGAATGAGGAATATGTCATCTTTGTATTAGAAGTCATCATACATAGCACGTGGCTTGACACTAATGAATGATCTTTTTGTTGTTGTTGGTCATGGGGCTTGAACTCTGGTCCTGGGCACTGTCCCTGAGCTCTTCAGTTCAAGGCTAATACTCTACCGATTGAGCCAAAGGGCCACTTCCGGTTTTCTGGTGGTTTATTGGAGATAGAGTCTCATGGAATTTCTTGCCCAGGCTGGCTTTGAACTGTGATCCTCAGATCTCAGCCTCCTGAGTAGCTAGGATTATAGGTAGGAGCTACTGGTGATTGGCTGAATAATCATTTAGTTGCTCCTCAAAGAAGGAAAGATTACAAGGTAATCTTGGTTATTCTATCCCCCAAACTTATTAGGAGTTGTCTTGCACTGGGGGAAGGGTTCTCTTTTCAAGGGTTTGACAAGTTCTAAATTCATCCTTTCTATTTGACTTCCTAGTGACTGAGGAGTTTCCCTAGTTTGTATTATATATTCTATTTGCCATTATAACCCCCTCTCCACCTCACTCTTCGATGAGTTAAATTTTCCCACAGGTATTAAACACCTCTGTGTGTAGGAGGGAAAGTGTAGAGAATATATAAGAATGTGGAAAGGAAATCCCTTGTTTAATACCTCAAAAATATTAACATAGTATCTCGCCACATTTATTAAACTATATATTGTTAAAAGAACCCAGATTTCAATTCTATAAGAAATTGTATTTGTTCATGAAAGTTATATTACAATCCTGCCTGTTTTATGAAGCTTTTATCAATAATTTAAATCATAGTGATATCCATTTTTATTACAAGTATCAGTAGCATTTACAATTTCTCTAGGTAATAGAGCTTTCTGTTATATATTACCTTGCATCTTGTTTTCTATTGTCGGTGTTGACACATTTTCCTCCTGAAAAGATGAAAGTCCTTGGGGATTTCAAGGACTGCAATTTACACTTATTTACACTACTATAGTTAGCATATCAACACTGGTAAAGTCTTACTTTGGGCTTCTAGGTTCCCATTAAGCAATGTGTTTACCTAAATCCCAATCTATCCACATATATTTCAAAGACAAGATAGATGTCAGCAAACATACCAAGTAACACCACAGCACAGAAGAGACTGAGGATTTACAAACTTCAAATTACCTCTGAATACTGACACCTAAGTCCAGCAGAGGAAACTCAGGAGAAAAGGAGAGATATGAAAGAGGAGAACTGATGGAATATAGAAAGTATTCACTCACAAAAGAAAAATGCTGATTGGTTAGGGATCATGCGGAAGAGGTTCAAGAGAGAAGATCAGAGTTCTGGCTACAGTTAAATGAAATGAAATCACTTGAATGTATATGAACTCTGACTTGATTATCTCAAGAAGGTGTTACATTTGGTGGGGAAGGAGTGATTTGGCACGAGGTACATCCATTTAAAACTTGAGGAATTGGAACAAAGAAAAGAAAAGGAGTCAGAATTCTACAAATATGGAAGAAAAAATTTAATAAAAAGATTCAACAATTCCTAGGTTTCTCACTATTCTTCCTCAAAAATAAATGTGCTTCTTCATTCTAATAGACATGAGTGCCCTGGAGCAAGACACCTAGTAAGGTCGAGTTAGTTACATTTACAGCTCAGTTTCTTTTTCCTGCATCAAAAGAACAGGTCTGTCTGTCTGTCTGTCTGTCTGTCTATCTATCTATTTATCTATCTATCTTTGACCTTTTTAATTTAAATTTTATTGTAAAAGATGATATACAGAAGAATTACATTTATATAAGTAAGGTAATGAGTACCTTTCTACTCCCCCTCATTTTCTCCCATTTTCCCCCCTTCTGACTCCTCTTATCCCAAGTTACAAAATTCATTCCAATATAGTGGAGAGTGAATTTCACTGCTGAATTAGTTCACCTTTCCCCCCCCCCCCACTTCTGTGATTCCCCTTCCCCTCCCCAAATTAGAAAAACATATACAAGACAAAGGATACAGAAAATCAAAAGAGTGGCAAAGGGAACAAACCAAAGGAGAAAAAGAAAGAAAAAAGAAATAACTGCAAACAGTTCCATTTCTTGGAGTTCATTTTGATAAGCATAATTTCATATGGTCATATGCACATAGCTATTGAGCCATTGTGATCCTTTCTTAAGAAAATCCTTTTTTGTTTTCTTTATGTAAATGCTTAGAGTATTGTTTAGCTAATCATGTCTAAGTGTAATTATTTATCTTTTACTGTCCTTTGGATAATTTATAGATTTATAAACATATTCTAATTATTACAAATGAGGGAAATCATGCAGCCTATGTTTCTTTAGGTCTAGCTTACTTCACTTAATATAATTTTTTCCAAGTATTTCCATTTTCTTGAGAACGGAGCAATGTCATTCTTTCTGATGGAAGCATAGAATTTCATTGTGTATACAGTACATTTTCTTGATCTATTCATTCACTGAGGGGCATCTGGTTTGGTACCCTATCTTAGCTATGGTAAATAATTCTGCAATAAACTTGCTTGTGCTGGTGGATTTTGTAAGGGCTGTTTTGTGGTCATTTGGGTAAAAGTACATTTAGAGTTTTTTTGTGTGTGTGTTGTCCCTCCCTCCCTCCCTCCCTCCCTCCCTCCCTCCCTTCCCTTTCCTTCCTTTCCCTTCCCTTCCTTCCCCTTCCCTTCCCTTCCTTCCCTCCCTCCCTCCCTCCCTCCCTCTCTCCCTCCCTCCCTCCCTCCCTCCTTCCTCCTTCCTTCCTTCCTTCCTTCCTTCCTTCCTTCCTTCCTTCCTTCCTTCCTTCCTTCCTTCCTTCCTTCCCTCCCTCCCTCCCTCCTTCCCTCCCTCCTTCCTTCCTTCCTTCCTTCCTTCTTCCTTCCTTCCTTCTTTCTTTCCTGTCTTTATTTTTTTTCTTGAGACACAATATGTCTATATCGTCTGGGAAAGATCTTGAATACAAGATCCTCCGCCTCATGCTCTAAAGATGTCCACTTACTCCACTCCTCTTCAATATATTACTGGAATTCTTATCAAGAGCAATAAAGCTAGAGAAGGACAAAAAGGAAATACAAACAGGGAAGGAAGAAGTAAAACTATCTCTATTTGCAGGTGATGTGATCTTATATTTAAAGGACCCCAGAGACTGTATCTCTAAAGCCCTGGAGCAGATTAGGAAGTTTTTATGATATATTATGATATTGAATGTCTTTTAGTTCCTTATTTTCTGTTTGTACATTATGTTTTATAAGGTGTTCACATCTTTTGCCTACTTTAACAGTTGGATTGTTCATATTTTTCTTAATGATTCAAGGGTTCATAATATATCCTGGACAGAAACCCTTGATGATATATATGGCTCATAAATATTTTTCACACTCTTTGATTATTCTTTTCCTTTAATAGTGTCTTTTGAAGAGGAAAATATTTAAATTTTATTCAGTAAAATGCACAAAATTCACATTGTATTATTTGTGCTACATTGACTTTTGAATATTAAACCAATCTTGCATTTCTGGAATTAAAAAAAACTTGGTCATATTATATCACCTCTTTCAATATACTATTGCATTTAATTGGCTTTGTCTATGGATTTTTTATCTATATTTATGAGTGATAATAGTGCATAATCTCTCTGGTAATATACTTTTGAAATTAGGATTATGGTTTTTTTTTTTTTTTTTTTTTTTTGGACCGGTCGTGGGGCCTGATCTCTGGGCCTGGGCACTGTCCTTCAGCTGTTCAGCTCAAGGTTAGCGCTCTACCACTTGAGCCACAGCGCCACTTCTGGCTTTTTTCTTTTTGCTTATGTGATGCTGAGGAATCAAACCCAGGGCTTCATGCATGCAAGGCAAGCGCTCTACCACTGAGCCACCTTCCCATCCCCTAGGATTATGTTAATAAAATAAATCAGATAGTATTTTCATTTTATTTTTTATGGGTATATGTTCAAGTTGGATACTGTTTATGGTTTGGATTCATAAGTAAAGCTTTCTGAGATTTTAATAGATATGTTTTAATTGTTGGTTCAGATTTTCATACATTTTGGTAATTGGTATTTTATTGAGTTCCTTTCATCTAGATTGACAGATTCATTGCTATAAATGTATACATAATATCTTCTCATTATCTTTTGTATGTAGTGATATAACTCATTAATTCCTGCTATGTGTGCCTTAGGTTTTCTTTTTCAGCCTTGCTTTGTAAGACTATAAAATATTTTATAAACCTTTTCAATGACATATACTTTATGCTGAATTCTATATGTCTGCTCATTGCTCTCTGTTTCATTATTTTTAATCTTATCCTTGGTATTTTCTTTCTCATTTTTTTAAAATTTTAATTGTTTTCTATTCTCTCTTTAGACAAATGCTTACTTGATTGTCTATATTATGCTTTCCTCATATATACACATAACTCATTTTTTTCCCTCTAAGTTCTATACAATTCGATACATTACATTTTCCTTTTCCTTTGCTCAAACTTATAATTTCCATTTTTTCTTGTGTTCCTATTTTGGTGTATTTTTCTTTTTTCTGCTTTCTTTTTCTGGTTAGATGATACTAGAATTTTAATTGAGAGATTCATGTATGCTAGACTGATTTTCTACTGCTCGAGCCATACCTCCAGTCCTGCTTTTTGGGCTGGTTATTTTAGAGATAAAGTCTATTGACCTTTTCTGCTCTGGCTGACTTCAAATCCATCTTTTAGATCTCAGACTTCCCAGTAGGTAGGATTACAGGTAGGAGTCAAACGGAAAGAGTCAGATAAAATAGCTGATGTTTATTTGCAAAGAATGAGAGTTTTATTTCATCTTTCCCTATTTGGATCCTCTTTATGTTTGCATCTTGTCCTATCGCAAATCAAAACAAGATTGAGATTTTACCTCACCTGAGTTAGAATGGCTATAATCAAGAACTCTGATAACAACAGATGCTGGAGGGGATGTGGCCAGAGGAAACTTTACTGCATTGTTGGTGGGAGTGAAAACTTATTCAACCACTTTGGAAAGCAGTATGGAGGTTCCTTAAAAGACTCCACCTAGAACTCCCCTATGACCCAGCAATACCATGTTTGGGCATTTACCAAATGATCACAAACAAGACCAGCACAACTATGTTTATTGCAGCATTATTTAAGATAGCTAAGATATGGAACCAACCCAGATGTCCCTCAGTAGATGAATGGATCAAGAAAATGTGATATATATATATATATATATATATATATATATATATATATATACATACATACACATACACACACATGCATACATACAATGGAATTCTATGCCTCTATCTGAAAGAATGACATTGACCCATTTGTTAGGATATGGAAAGACTTGGAAAAAATTATATTAAGTGAAGTAAGCCAGGTGCAAAGAAACATAGGTCTCATGGTTTCCCTTATTTTCAATAACTAGTATGTGTCTGGGACAAGCAGAAAAGGTCAGATAAAATGATGTTAAGTGAAATGAATCCCAAGATAGGGACACAAGTGGATTTTTTCTTTCTTGAAATTGTTTCTAACATATTTATAAGGTACCTGTGGTTTTTTGTTGTTTGTATGTCCCTCCCCTACAGTATAATCCCTGTTTTCACTGTATTTGATGTTAGTATAATTTGGGGAGGGGAAGGGAAAAAACAAAATGTTTAAATAGGGATACAGGTTGACCCATTGCAGCAATGAGATGTACAAGTCGTTATGTCAAAAATGAACTTTACAACTTTGGTGGGGGTGGGCGGGAAGGACTGGGTGGGGGGGCGGGGGGGATGGGAAGGGATGGGAAGGGGAAACAAAGGAGGAGGCTACAATGCTTGATAAGATATGTACTCATTATCTTGCCCATGTAATTGTAACCCCTTTGTACAGTATTTTCACAATAAAAATAAATACATAAAAAAGAAATGTACTCATTACCTTGCTCATGTAACTGTAACCCCTCTGTACAATATTTTCACAATATAAAATTTATTGAAAATAAAAGTAATCAAAAGCTAAAAAAATAGCCAATGTTCTTCAATCTTTAGAGTATACTGAATTTTTCTTTAGACTAACTATATAGAGTTTTCTGGAAGTGTTTTATGTGCACTTGAAAGCAGTGTCTACTCTGCAAATGAGTATACTTTTGCATATATTCCTATGAAATCAATTTACCTAATTGAGTTATTTGGATCTCTCATTCTTTCAGTTCTTGAGAGAAGCTTGCTTGTTTTTTTTAAATCTTGAGTTATGATAGTAAATTTGTCTAGGTATCTATTTTTTCCCTTGTGTTTAAAAGTTTAGGACATCTATTTCTGTTAAACTATCACTTTTATACTTATGCAGTATGTCTACTTATGTATAGTAAAATGTCTTATCAGAGTCAACATTACATACTATTTATATGGCCATAGCTGTTTGCATTTGTTTGACATATATTCTAACACCCTCTACCTTTGATTTGTCTACAGACTTATGTTTAAGATAATTCTCTGATGGCATACTACATTATTTTTCTTCTAATGAACTTACTCATTGTGACATCTTAAGTTCTTACAGTTCTGGGAGGTTAAAATGCAAAATGGTTTTCACTCAGCTATAATGAGAATATCAGAAAGGCTAAATACCTTTAAGATGAAATACTTTTATTAAAATTTTGGGGAAAAAAATCTTTGTTTTCTTGACTTCTGTAGCTTCTTGAGGCTTCCTATATTCCTTGCCCAATGGTCTCCTTCCATCTTAAAAAGCACAGTCATGTATTTCTTTTGATATATAACCTAATGCTGACTCTCTTGTGTTCTTCCCTTACCCCCATTCCCTTTTCCTCCATTCCTTCTTCACTTTTAAGGCTCTTATAATTACATTGCCCTATTTAGATAGTCTTGGATAATCTTCACATTTTCAAATCCTTAATTACTCCCACCTACAAAATTTCTTCAGCCATATATGATAATGTGTTCACAGTTTCTTTTATTTTTGCGGGTTGGTCTTGGGGCTTGAACTCTGGGTTTGAGCTCTGTCCCTCAGCTCTTCAGCTCAAGGCAAGCGCTCTACCGCTTAAGCCACAGAGCCACTTCCTGTTTTCTAGTGGTTTATTGGAGACACGAGTCTCGCGGACTTTCCTGCCAGGGGCTGGCTTTGAACCAAGATCATAAGATCTCAGCCTCATGAGCAGCTAGGATTACAAGCATGAGCCACCAGCCGCATGGCTTATGTTCACAGTTTCTAAGAATGAGGACATGGGCATCTTTGTGGGACTATTATCTTGCCTATAACACAAATGTTAGGCAAATGTTTTACCTTTTAAGGCTTTCATTAACCATCCATCTCCAGATAATACAATTAATAGGATGTGTGAATTCGCATCCACTGTTTTGCTCTTCATTTACTATTTGTTGCTTGATTTCTGACCTCCTTTCCTTTACCTTCCTTTTCCTTCCGTTCCCTTCACTTCCCTTCCCTCTTCCCTTTCTTCCCCTCTTTCCTAGCTCCCTCCCTTGTTCCCTCCCTTGTTCCCTCCTTTGCTCCCTCCCTTTCCCCCTCCCACCCTTCCCCCCTCCCTCCCTCCCTCCTCCTTCCTTCCTTCCTTCCTTTCTTCCTTCCTTCCTTCCCTTTTCTTGGTGTGGATTTTGGCACTTGAATTCAGTCTGTTTTTTTTTTTTCTCCTCAAGGCTAGTGCTCTACCACTTGAACCACAGTTCCACTTACAGCTTTTTGCTGGTTAACTGGAGATAAAAGCCTCTCATACTTCCTGTCTGAGCTGACTTTGAACAATGATCCTCTCATCTCAGCCTCCCAAGTTGCTAGGATTGTAGGGATGAGCCACCATTGCCCAGCAGTTGCATTCATTCTTTATCTCCTCCTCCCCCCACTGCTTCCACTTTCATGCCTTTCTGTGGATTATGTAATACTTACAATTTCTAAAATATTCTAAATGTTCTCTCTTAATCTATTTTGTTATGCATAGTTTTATAATTTTATGGTTGCTTCATGAAATTTCAATGTGTGTTCTTCTTACTGTCGATCTCCAAGTTTATTACTATTTCTAAAAATCACATACAACTGTTAAATTCCTTGGGTTTTTATTGAAATGCCTATGACATATGTGAGTGTGTTTCAATTTTTGTTCTTTGATTATCGATGTCAACTGCATATTGATTTTGCACAGATTGTAATGTAATAATACATATTCACTGACCCTTATCTCACCTAGAAAGTGTCTTGTCTTTTTGGAGTTTAATCTTATGTGGGGATTCATTGCTCTTCTAGTTTTTTTTAAAATCTATTCCAATTAGGAATGATATTTGTCTCTTTTTCAAATTAGTTTTACAAAGACCCTTTCAAGTTTCCATAACCTTTATACCTGTCAATAAGGAATGAAATTTAATGGAACTGGTAATGGGCAGATTGTTATGATTGTTACGGAAGCTGGTGTGGTCCCTGGCTTCTCATGAGAAGTAACTTTCAATGCTCTGATGACACTTGTACTTTTCTGCCCTCATTTTTGTATTACTGTAAATCTGCTGATCTGTTCATGGAAACATTTCTACCTTTTGACATTTCATGGAAACTTCTTGGGTATTATGGAATTTCAGTACTGAACTAGATGAGCATCTATTTTGCTAGATTCTGATGGCTTATTTGTGGAGTAGGCTAAGGACTGTCAAGATCCCACTTAAATATTTTCATGGTGAATTATGAGACTTAGATCTTGCTTATAATGGCATTAAAGAGTAATTCAGTTTAATAAAATGAAATATAAGAGGTTTAAAGTTGTCAAGGTCTTCAGATATTCAGAATGGATTATTGAATGTGCAGTTACTTTTTGAGTATTTTAATATTCTGCTTGTAATCAGTTTAATCAGGGATGTTTTAGTTCCCCTCTAATCAATATTTATTTACATCTAGATCATGTGATGATTTTGTATTTAAAGAATCCCATGGACTCCACTCCCAAATTACTTGAGCTGATTTGAAACTTTGAGAAAGTAGCAGGGTATAAAATTAACCCTCAAAAATCAATGACTTTTCTTTATGTCAACAATGAGAAGACTGCAGCTGAAATCAAGAAAGCAACTCATTTTGGAATAGCCACACAAAAATTAAAATACTATGGCTTTGTAGTAGAGTTTGAAATTTGGAATTGATACTCTTCCAGCAGTTCTTTCTGCTAAGAATTGTTTTTGCTATTTGGGTCTTTTATTGTCCAATATGAATTTTTGATTGCTTCTTCTATGAGGTTGGGATATTGATAGGTATCACACTGAATTTGTAGATAGCCTTTGGCCATATTTCCATTTTCACGATGTTATTCCTCCCAATCCAGGAGTATGGGAGGTTTTCCCACTTCCTTAGTTCTGCTTTAATTTTCTTTTTGAGGTTTTTAAAGTTTTTGTCATTGGAGGTCCTTCACCTCTTTAATTAACTTCTAGGTATTTTATTTTTTGTAGAGCTATTACAAAAGGGGTTGCTTTCCTAATCAGTTGTTCTCTTCTTGTTATTGGCATACAGGAATGCCATTGATTTCTGAGGGTTAATTTTATACCCTGCTACTTTGCCAAAATTTCCAGTCAGCTCAAGTAACTTGGGAGTAGAGTCCATGAGGTTCATTAAATACAAGATCATGTCATTTGCAAAGAGGGAGAGTTTTACTTCATCTTTCCAATTTGGATCCCCTTGATTTTACATCTTGTCTTAATGACCTAGCTAGGCATTCTAACACTTAAGTATATATGACTATATAAGATGATATGAAGCAAAATGAACCCCAAGACAGGGACACAAGTGGTTTTTTCTTTCTTGCTATTGTTTATAATGTACTTATAATACATTATGTGATTATTTTCTTTATTTTGTATGTTCTACCCCCATGGTATTACCCCTGTTTTCACTGTATCTGATTCCCATGTCCTGCATCTTGTATATACATTTTTATAATTTGGGGAAGGGAAGAGATATAACAAAATGTTTACATGCTGAAATAAGGATACAGGTTGTCCCATTGTAATGATGAGATGTATAAGACATTATTTTAAATACGAACTTTACAATTCCAGGGTGGGGAGAGGAGTTGGGGAGGTGGGGAGGGAAGGGATGGAGGAGGCACCAATGCTGGATAGGAAACATATTCATCACCTTACTCATCTAACTGTAACCCCTCTGCGCAGTATTTTTACATTAAAAATTTATATGGAAAGAAATACCTAGGAATTAACTAAAGAAGTAAAGGACCTCTATGATGAAAACTTTGAAAACCTAAAAAAGAAAATTAAAGCAGAACTTAAGAAGTAGAAAAACCTTGCATGCTCCTGGATTGGGAGGATTAACATCATGAAAATGGCAATACTGCCAAAGGCTATCTACAAATTCAATGTGATATACCTATCAATATTCCAACCTCATTTCTCAATGAACTAGAAGAAGCAAAAATGAACCCCAAGATAGGGACAAAAGTGGTTTTTCTTTCTTGCTATAATTTTTAACATATCCAAAATATACTATGTGATTTTTTTTGTTTCTGTTGTATGTCCTTCCCCCACATTATAACCCTGTTTTCAGGGTTATAATGTTGGTGCCCTGTATCTTGTATACACATTTTTCTACTTTGGGAAGAAGAAGGGAAATAACAAAATTCTGAAATAAAGATACAGGTTGACCCATAGTAACAATGAGATGTACAAGACACTATCTTGAAAACAAGCTTCACAACTTGTGGGTGGGAGTGGAGGTGGGGGAGGGAGGAGTTGAGAATTGGGGAGGGAAGGGATGGTAGGGGAAAAACAAAAAAGGAGGTAACAATGCTTGATAGGAAATACTCATTACCTTAGTCCTGTAAGTGTAACCCCTCTGTACAATATTTTTACAATATTTATTTACATTTAGAAAGAAACTATAAAGGTATATGTAAGACACAATATGAGTTCTAACAAGTCTGAGGTCATGAATCTCTCCTTTCACTTAAAATGCTCTCATTTTAAATACTTTTTTCAACAAAGGAGGGGGTAACAATGCTCTACAAGAAATGTACTCATTACCTTACTCATGTAACTGTACAGCATCTTTACAATAAAATAAAATACAAAATAGGTTTTCAGAAGTACTAGGATTTGAGCTCAGGAACTTGCACTTGTTTGACTTGATTGCTCTACTGGTACTCTACCACTTAAACCATACCTTATTCTACCACTTAAACCAACCCAGCTTCTTTCCAGTTATTTTGAAGATGGAATCTTTGGATTTTTCAGCCTAGGTAGCTTTGATCAGTGATCTTCTAAGATCTCAACTCCCTGTGTAGCTATAATTACAAGTGTGGGCCACCGGCACCTGGAAAGATGTTTTTCTTATTGTAACTTAAAATTACAAGTAGAACTTTCTCTTTCTATGTTTTGCGGCATGTATGGAGAAAGGATGAGTAAACTTTAGAAGAGTTATGAAGAATATAACAACGGTTGCAAGCTAATGTATTAATACTACATTTGACAGCACAAACGTACATAAACGCATAGACTGAGTACATTTGCTTTCATATAAAAAAGGGAAAAATAATAATTAGTAATAAGTGAATTGTCTGAGACATAGGTCCCATGGTTTCCCTTATTTGCAATAACTAGTATATGTCTGAGTCAGGCAGAAAAGGTCAGATAACTTGATGTTAGGGGAATGAACCCCAAGATAAGTATTGAAGTGTTTTTTGTTTTTGTTTTCCTTTCATGCAATTCTTTCTAACATATTTATAAGATGATTTCTATGTTACTTTGTATGTCCCTGCTCACAGTATAACCCCTGCTTTCACTGTATTTGATGTTGTTATAATTTGTGGAGGGGAAGGGAGAAAACAAATAGTTTAACTAGGGACACAGGTGGATCCATTGCAACAATGAGATGTACAAGTCGTTATGTGGAAAAACGAACTTCACAACTTTGGTGGGGGGGAGGAGGATGGGGGGGGAGTGGGGGGAGTATGGGAAGGGAGGGGAAGGAGAAACAAAGAGGAGGCAACAATGCTTGATAAGAAATGTACTCATTATCTTGCCATGTAATTGTAACTCCTCTGTATGGTATTCTCACAATAAAAAAAGAGAATATAGAAACACACACACACACACATACACACACACACACACACCAAACCTAGAGCAGGGGGTGTGACTCAAGTAGTAGAGAGCCCACCTAATAGGAAGACCACCCAGAAGGACTCAAGAAAATTTGTCAAATTTGATTCATACTTATAGAAGTGAATCAGGAAAGACCTTTGTCCAGATAAATCACAAAGTTGGTTACATATAAAAATAAACTAATGCTGTAGCTAGGCATTCTAATACTAGATTGAAGAGAAGTGGAGAGAGTGGGCATCCTTGTCTTGTTCCTGAGTTAAGAGGAAATGGCTTTAGTTTTTCACCATTGAGTATAATGCTGGCTGTAGGTTTGTCATATACAGCCTTTATTGTATTGAGGAATGTTCCATGGATTCCTAATTTTTCCAGAACCTTCATCATAAAGGGGTGTTGGATCTTGTCAAATGCTTTTTCTGCATCTATTGAGATGACCATGTGGTTCTTATTCTTGCTCCTGTTGATGTGGTGAATAATATTAATTGATTTGCGTATATTGAACCAGCTTTGCATCCCTGAAATGAATCCTGTTTGATCATGGTGTATGATTTTTTGGATTGGCCAAAATTTTGTTGAGAAGTTTTGCATCAATGTTCATCAAAGAAATGGGTCTATAGTTCTCTTTCTTTGATGAGTCCCTGCCTGGTTTTGGGGTGAGGGTTATGATGGCTTCATAGAATGTGTTCGGTAGTGAGCTTTCTCTTTCAATTTCATTGAAGAGTTGGAGGAGTATTGGTGTGAGCTCTGCTTTGAAGGCCTTGTAAAATTCCGCTGTAAAACCATCTGGTCCTGGACTTTTCTTAGCTGGGAGGTCTCTTATTGCTGTTTCTATTTCAATGCTTGATATGGGCCTGTTAAGCTGGTTTAACTCATCTTGGTTTAGTTTTGGCATGTCAATATTTGCTAGGAAAAGGTCCATTTCTGTCAAGACCACACTAAAGCTACCAGCACAACTATGTTTATTGCAGCATTATTTACCATAGCTAAGATATGGAACCAACCCAGATGCCCCTCAGTAGATGAATGGATCAAGAAAATGTGGTATATATACACAATGGAATTCTATGCCTCCATCAGAAAGAATGACATTTCCCCATTTGTTAGGAAATGGAAAGGTTTGGAAAAAATTATATTAAGTGAAGTAAGCCAGGCCCAAAGAAGCATAGGTCCCATGGTTTCCCTTATTTACAATATCTAGTATAGGTATGAGTCAAGCGGAAAAGGTCAGATAATGTGATGTTAGGAAAATGAACCCTTAAATATGTATTTTAATGTTTTCGTTTCTTTCATGCATGTGTTTCTAACGCATTTATAAGATTATTTCTTTGTTGCTTTGTATGTCCCTCCCCCACAGTGTAACCCCCGCTTTCACTATATTTGATGTCAGTATAACATGTGGAGGAGATGGGGACAAACAAGTCGTTTAAGGATTCAGGTGGACCTGTTGCAACAATGAGAAGTACAAAATGTCATGTCAAAATCAGCTTTACAATGTCGGTGTGGGGGGGGGGAGGGGGGTAAAATTGGGTGGGGGGAGGGGGGAGGCGGGGAAGGGAAGTGAAGGGTAAACAAAGGAGGAGGCTGCAATGCTTGGTAAGAAATGTATGCATTATCCTGCCCATGTAATTGTAGCCCCTCTGTACAGTATGTTCTCAAATAAAATAAAATACAATTAAAAAAAAAACTAAATTTTGCAAAGATTCTAAAAAAATAGAAATTGATTTTAGCTCACTTGGGAGGAGCCATTCAAGGAGAATGAAGTGGTATTTTTGTATGTCACCAAGATATAGTTAATACAATTGGTTTTTGAAAGAAGGAGAGAAGTGTTTTTTATGTCTCTACTGGTTGGTCTAGATACTTATCATTTCTTCTGCCTCCAAGGCAATCAAAAGATTTATATGAATACTTTTCCTCATTCTCTCAAGGCTGTGAGTCATTATAAGTAACAAATCAATTAAATAACCCTTGTGCATTTTGAACAATTGGACTTGAAAGCAACAGGGGAGGGCAGATCTAAACGAGTAAACTCAGAACAGATGTCTGCCTACTGAGGTCTCAATAGTGCAGATGAAACTTCACAATAAGACCATGGAGTGAAGCTTAGTTGAAATGGACTTGTTCATGTGTTACAGATGGATATGCCATTGATTAGACATAATGCTTGTTCATGATCTTTTTGAAGCTGGTCAAATGGAAACCAATGCAATTCCACACACATTTTAATCATTTTTTATTGAGTGTTGGCACTTCCATTCTTCCTGAGCCTAGAGGGATATTTTGTTTTTTAAATTATCCTTTACCCTTCAGTCTTATCATTCAGACAGGGAACTTATCCTGATATCAAGTAATGCCTGCTCGTAAGTATCTATTTTTAATAAGGCAAATGATATTACCAAGTACTTATGAATGCATTCACATACTTGTAGTTATTTAAAATAAAAACTTGTTTCTGGAGTTTGTGGCACTAAATTAGCATTGAGTGACCTGTTAGATTTTCTGTTGGGCCTTTTGATATATTTGACTTTAGTTTGGAAATGATTGCAAAAACTGAGTAGATAATTTTCAGAGGACCTAGAAGGCTTTTTGTACCAGAGTTGTAGACAGCTATTTAGTAAAACTATACATTCCATTATATTTGTTTTTTCTTTCCTATGTCTTCTGTGAACATTTCTTACTTGGTTTAAGATTTTTTTGTGCTCCTATCTCAGGATGAATGTTGATTAATGCTTTACACTAGCATCTAAATTTATATATTTTTTCAAAATGGATTTATTTAGATTGGATATCTGTTTCTCTCTCTCTTGGAAACAGGATTCAGAATTTGGCTATCCAAATATTAAATGTTAGCAACCGCTATTTAATAAGACACATTTTGTTTCATTTGTTGGCAGATTAAATTTGACTGCCTTCTAATTACTTGTGAGTAATTTTTCTTGTAAATTTGAGTCTTTGATTTTTTTCAGAGAGTTATAAAATTATAAGGATTGTTTAGACATCCATGGATTGAGTTTTGAAGGGAAGGAATATAGTGGATAGGAAAAGATTTCTGTACTCATAAATGGAGTCACTAACAGTATTTTGGGTGAGGCAATCCTCCTCATGTTCCAGAATGCTGAACATCCTTGTCCACTTCATATCTTCAAAACATAGTTTCTACCTTTAGTAAGTAAAAATGCCTATAAATATTTCTTTGAGAGATGGTAATCTCCTGTTTGGAGACTGCTGGCTTGATGACAGCACTGCACCAAAAACAAAGGTAAAGCAACAACCAAACTGGCCTATAAATATTTTTACTTTCCTCTAGCTCAATACTTACAGTGTCACCTTTGACCACTCTCTATGGAACTTAGTTAAAGCAACATGACCATTTGTCTGTAGTCTATCCTCCCAATTTTCTTGGGAAACTCAATGTCTAATAAGCATTGGTCAAAGAGATGCTGCAAGTAGTTGCTAAGTGTTTTCTTCTTGGTTTTGTAGTTAACATATTTCCTAACTCCTTCTAGACTTTGGCTAAAGATTCATGTACCAAATTTTAGCATCTTGTTCTATGAGACTTTTATATGACTGCTTTTGAGGTGAATCCATAGATTTTTTTTTTTTTGGCTTACTTGAAGCTGTCCTTTTCAGGCTTAATGCTATCTTTCCTGAGGAAAGAATTCCTTTATTTTACTTTACTAAGCAGCAGTGATTACATTTCATCTCAACTTACTATGAGGGGTAGTGTTATTTAGTGGTAACTAAATAAAAAATGATTAATGTTCATATAACAAAAACAGGAAATTAACTATGATGTTATTATTGCCATATAGTCTAACAACTTAATAGCTCAAAGTAAGCATTAGAAATATCTTGGAGAATACAAAATATTTTTTTCCATTCAAGTTTCACAAGTATTTTTTAAATGATTCATTTGAACAGTTAAACCATTCAATAGAATGCATTTATTTCAGTGACAAAATTTTCTTACTTATTCATCAATAGTTCCTACATTTATTTTCAGTCTAATTTCACCTTCAATTCTAATGACCTCTGTTCCAATTATGTCTATAATTTAATTCAGGTCAGTTGAGATATATTGAAAGCTATTACCTACTTTCCAGCCAATCACCATTTGGTTTTGAAGTCAGTTTTATCTGATGTGTTTGACTATGTGTGCATGCGCACACATGCACACACACACACACACAAACATTTATGTATACATTTTATTTTTCACATTGTGAGAAAGAGCACCTCCTGGATCCATGTTACTCGGAAAGGAATTGAACTTTCACAGATTTGAATATCACCATTTCAGTGGGATTACCATGAAGTTATTCTCCTGGATATAGATATATATTTTAAGAAGTCAATTTCTACTTGATATATCTTACAAATAAAAGGGTTTCTCTAGTGCCATTGGTTTTAATTCTATTCTCAATAACATAGATATAGAATTATTATGCATATAAATATGTTGATGCTCATGTACTAAAGTAATTAAAATAAACAAATTTTTAAAAGCATATTGAGTTCCCTTTGATATATGTATTCATTCTTAGTGGAAAAAATATTTTCATGTGTGTTTGTCTACAGACAATTGGTTTTGGTTGAAAACAATTTTATATGCCCTAATATTTTAGTTTCCAAATGCTTATGATTTCTTAATTTATTAGATTTTATAGTATTTTATACAGATTAGACTTATTTCAATTTCCAGACCCAGTCAACATATTTGCATCAGCTATAACTAACTACGCAAAAGCTGCATTTTCAGACTATTTCCTTGTTTTGGGAGGAGTGAAACAACCTGATCTCTTAGTTTAGGCTACCTGTATGTGATACTTATCTCCACCATGGTATGGACATAGGTATTAACAGATTTTCCTTAATTTCTTGTTTCTTAGAGAGCACAAAACTTTTATAGATCTTAAAAATGTACATGTGTATGTGTACATATATGTATGTATGTATGTATGTATTCATTTTTCTGCACAGTTCCTTAGATAAATTGTGAGCTTATTTTGGGATATTTGTATGCTAAACAAACACCTGCTTGTTTTTAAAATCATCTGGAACTATCTCACGCATGAAGCTTTTCCTGACCTTTCCTGATAGACTTTGTATCTTAAGCCTCCATGAAGAACCAGAGAAGTCAGTAATTTTAGAGCTAAAATAAATCTTGGAAAAATATTTTCTGGTTAAGATTTCTCATTTTTCTGATGAGGAAAGTGAAGAGTCCTGAATTCCACTGCCCATTCTGTAGATTTGGTTGTATCGAGAGTCATCATTAGACATCATGTTGGACAGACTTCGTTTGGATTGAACTCTTTTGAAGAAATAGATGGTGGGGTGAGTCTGGCCTAGAAAAATTCACTTGGATTTGCATCTCTTTTATGGCTAGAGAGGTTGAGCAATTCTTCATGTGTCTATTGGCCATCCTTCTTTCCTCTTCAGAGAAGTTTCTCTTTAAGTCTTTAGCCCACTTATTTATTGTGCAGTTGTTTCTTTGAAGATTTGTTGTTGGGGGATTTAATTTTTTGAGTTCCAGGTATATTTTAGATATGAGACCCTTATCTGTTGTAGGGCTAGTGAAGATCTTCTCCCAATCCGTGGGCTTTCTATTGATCTTGCTAGCTATGTCCTTTGCCATGCAGAAGCTCTGCAACTTCATGCAATCCCATTTGTCCAACCTTTCTTTGATTTGTTGTGTTTCTGGGTCTCTATTAAGAAAATTTTGGCCTGTGCCAAGGAGACCTAGCGTTTCTCCTATTCCATCCTGTAATGTTTTCAGAGTTTCTGCTTTGACTCTGAGGTCTTTGATCCATTTGGAGTTGATTCTGGTGCAGGGTGATATATAAGGATCTAGCTTTAGTTTTCTACAAGTGGTTAACCAATTTTGCCAGCACCATTTACTGAAGAGGCTGTCTTTCTTCCATTCTATTGTTTTAGCTCCCTTATCAAAGATGAGGTAGCTATAGGTCTGTGGGTTCATTTCTGGATATTCAATTCTATTCCATTGGTCCTGAGGTCTGTTCTTGTGCCAGTACTAAGCTCTTTTGATTATTATGACTTTATAGTAGAGTTTGAAATTTGGTATTGATATTCCTCCAGCACTGTTTTTTTCTGTTGAGGATTGTTTTTGCTATTCAGGGTCTTTATTGTTCCATATGAATTTTTGGGCTGCCTCTTCTATTCCCTTGAAGAATGAGGTTGGAATATTGATAGGAATCACATTGAATTTGTAGATTGCCTTGGGAAGTATTGCCATTTTCACAATCTTTCCAATCCAGGAGCATGGGAGTTTTTGCCACAACATTGAGATACCACCTCACCACAGTTAGAATGGCTATAATCAAGAACTCTAATAACAACAGATGTGGATGTGGACAGAAGGGAACCTTACTGCATTGTTGGTGGGAGTGTAAACTTGTTCAACCACTTTGGAAAGCAGTATGGAGATTCCTCAAAAGACTCCACATAGAACTCCTCTGTGACCCAGCAATCCCACTTTTGGGCATTTACCCAAACGATCACAAACAAGAGCACACTAAAGCTACCAGCATGACTATGTTCATTGCAGCCTTCTTTACCATAGCTAAGATATGGAATCAACCCAGATGCCCCTCAGTAGATGAATGGATCAAGAAAATGTGGTATATATACACAATGAAATTGTATGCCTGTATCAGAAAGAATGACATTGCCCCATTTGTTAGGAAATGGAAAGACTTGGACAAAATTATATTAAGTGAAGCAAGCCAGGCCCAAAAAACTTAGGTCCCATGGTTTCCCTTATTTGCAATAACTAGTATATGTCTGAGTCAAGCAGAAAAGGTCAGATAAGTTGATGCTAGGGAAATGAGCCCTAAGATATGTATTCAAATGTTTTTTTGTCTTTCATGGGATTGTTTCTAACACATTTATAAGATGGTTTCTTTGTTGCTTTGTATGTCCCTCCCCCACGGTATAACCCCTGCTTTCACTGTATTTGATGTAGGTATAATTTGTGGAGGGGAAGGGGAAAAACAAATCGTTTCAATAGGGATACAGGTGGACCTATTTCAACAATGAGATGTACAAGTCCTTATGTAGAAAACGAACTTTACAACTTTGGTGGGGGCGGGGGAGAGGGGGAGGAGTGTTTGGGGGAGGTGGGGGGGGAAGGGGGCGGAGGGGGGGATGGGAAGGGATGGGAAGGGGAAACAAAGGAGGAGGCTACAATGCTTGATAAGAAATGTACTCATTGTCTTGCCCATGTAATTGTAACCCCTCTGTACACTATTTTCACAATAAAAAAATAAAGTAAAATAAAAAAATTAGAGATACAAAAAAATTCACTTTGGTCTCAGCCTGGCATACCTATAGCCACATCTCTAGTCAAGGTTCATTCCTTTTCCTGCTCTCTGTTTCAATATCCTCTGGTTAGTATCTACATTAGAAGAAAAAAGTGTTAGCAGAACAAAGAAAGGTCCCATTAGAGAGGCTCTAACAAGTATAAGTACATTTTGAAAGTGAGGGGGATGGTTTGAGCAGTATTTTAAGGCAATTGGCAAGCCAATGGAGTTGTGTCTGAGGGCTGGGGTGTGATTGTGCAGCTTTGAATGGCCTAAATGAAGGCAGTAATTTCAGCGCATGCTGTGATCTGGAGGGCTCAAACGAAGAGGAGACATGAGAGAAGGAAATGATAGCATCTTAAACTATAGCATTATTTCATTCTGGTTGCATAATGCAGACGTAGTGGTTAAACTGTTATTGTAGAGAAATGGCTTATGCATATTTAGCAAGTTGCTGCTACTGAAATGAGTGGTTGTTACAACAGCACAAATGCATGTGTGGTTTCCGAACAGTTAATAATTGTTTAATAAACAATTCCTTGTAAACCTTCCTGAGACATTGTAACATTGGTGGAAATTGATATTATATCCCCATTATTAGAGACAGAATAAAAAGTAGCTGGTAATGAGAAAATACTTTAAATATAAGGGGAACACTAATGGGGTAAACTGCCAATTACCATCATGAGAAAATTTCAAAGCTGACAGAAATACACCATGTGGGAAAGGAAGTGAGAATAGCTCTAGGCAATACAATACCATGGATCCTTGGAGAATTAACTTCCTTTCATTTCCAAATGGATTTTAGCAATATATTTACAATGAAGGCAAAGCGGAAAGCCACACTGTAGAGAGAATGAGCCAGAATATTTTGGCTGAAGTACGGGCTTCCTTTGTAAATGAGCACAGAACATAGCTTCTCTTGATTTCACAAATGTACAGAACAGGAATAAAAGTGTGCCTGTCCCCAGGTCATTTCTCCTGTGAGGATAATAAAATATCTAACAACAATACAGGAAATCTTATCATTTCCATTTGGTAAACTGTTGTTGGAGTCTGTCAAACATTCTTATATGTGTGTTTTGGGCTATAATTCCTTTAAAAATGATTTAGGAATTGATGTATATTTGATCACTGTTTTTGTACCCAAGAATAGGCAATGCCTACTATGATTTGTCTACAATGAAATATTAAGCAACTCACTAAATATTTAATTCACTTGCTGAACTGCAACAGCATGGTTTAGAAATGTGAGATCTTGTTCTTCACATAGATGGACACTGTTGTATAACCAAATAAATTATTAACACTTTATTATTATTTAGCTTTCTATTATCACCTAATGATCAGTATTCTAAAAAGAATTGTTCCTTGCAACAAATGGAGCTACTCTCTAAAAACCAGAATCAGTGCTATTATTTTTTCATAGTAAGTCTAAGCTAATAAAAATTATGAGCCACGGGAGGAAGAACATATGAAAGAAACAAAAATATCACATAGTACAATAAAAACAACAACAAAAAACCCTCTTTTGTCCATGTCTTGGAGTCATTTTGTTTAAAATCATCTTATATAGTCATATGTACATAGCTATTGAGCTTTTCTGCTCATCTGCTATGATTATCCTAGACATATACTAATTATTGGAAATAAGGGAAAACATAGGACCCAATGTTTCTTTGGGTCTGGCTTGCTTCACTTAATATGAATTTTTCTAAGTCTTTCCATTTCTTTACAAATGGGGTGGTGTCATTCTTTCTAATGGAAGCATAGAATTCCATTGTATTTGATTTTGGTACCCTGGTATTGTATATGTGTTTATTTGAATTAGGAAAGGGAAAAGGAGCAACAGAATGGTGAGACAAAGGACAAGGGTGGAACCAATGCAACAGCGAGATACACAAGACAATATGTTGGAAAAGATTTGTACAACTGTGGGGGGAAGAAGGAAACTAGGAGAAAATTGAGGGAAGGGGTAACAAGGTTGACAAGAAATATACTCTCTGAGGTTGGGAAGGCGGCTCAGTGGTAGAGTGCTTGCCTTGCATGCATGGGGCCCTGAGTTTGATTCCTCAGCACCACATAAGCAGAAAAATCTGGAAGTGGCGCTGTGGCTCAAGTGGTAGAGCACTAGCTTTGAGCTGAAGAGAGAGGCACAGCACCCAGGCCCAGAGTTCAGGCCCCACAACTGACAAAAAAAGAGAAAGAAATGTACTTAATACCTTACTTATGTAACTGAAACCCCTCTGTACATCACCTTGACAATAAAAAAATTATGCTCCGTAGTACAGATCAATAAAAAATCCTATTTATAAAAACAGTTGATAAACTATTCAGCAATATCCTTAATATTACTGATTCTTATGACATAGATTTAGATGTAACATGGCTCTAATCATATTTTATATATATTTACATATATATAAATATATATTTTTAAAGACTCTGGATTTATTTCTTCTAGGTTTTTTAAGGAAACAGACAACAAATCAATATGTAAAACACAAAAGATCTTAAAAATAAAGAAAAAAACAAATACACCACCATAAACCATAAACCTAATGTAGCTGTTGTGACTGAGTCCTGGACTTGATGCAGGACTTCTTGGCAATCAAGACTGGGAAGCATAGTACCATTTATTGCAAAATTACTGTTACAGGAAGAAAAAAGCATGCTTACTTTTAAATAGTAGACATCTCCACAAAATTCTAAAAGAAATTAATAAATAGAACTATGTGTAGAGGATACAACAGGAGATTATGGAAGTTAAATATCCACAAATATTTCACAGGAGATGCAGAAATAATTTTTAGCTCTGTTTAATACAGATTATGTACTTTTATTAGTCACGTTCTCCACAGAAATGAAACCAATAGGATTCATCTAAATCTGTGCCTAATCTGTCTCTTTATCTTCTTTCTTTCTCTCTGTCTCTATCTCTATTTCTATCTTTGTCTCTATCTATCTATCTATCTTTGTCTCTATCTATCTATCTATCTTTGTCTCTATCTATCTATCTATCTATCTATCTATCTATCTATCTATCTATCTATCTCTATTTCTTCCTGTCTCTATCTCTGTGTCTCTGTGTCTCTGTCTCTGTCACTCTGTCTCTCTGTCTTTGTCTCTGTCTCTGTCTGTCTGTCTGTCTGTCTGTCTCTCTCTCTCTCTCTCTCTCCATCTAGCTATACAGAGTAGAGCTTTGGGGTACACAGCTACATGATTTCAAATAGTCCATGAAAGAAAATCTGTGAATTCTCAGGATGCTCAGAATTCAGTACCTAATGCTGATTCATTTTTTTTCTCATAACACTATCCTACATACTGCTTTTCAACTAACTTAAAATTTTACTTTACGAGACATTCACTTTTTATCTTTAAGTAGTTGTGCAAAGGAGGTGTCATATAATGAAAGTTTTTGAACATAAGGCACCATGATCAGTACCATCACCTTCAACATTCTCACTCCTCTTCAATCTCCCCCTTCCCTTACTTTTCTTAATTTTATGGTGTATAAAATGAATTCTTTATTTTTATTGTAAAGATACTGTACAGAGGGGTTACAGTTACATGAGTAAGGTAATGAGTACATTTCCTATGCCACATTGTTACTTCCTCCTTTGTTTTTCCCCTAGCATCCCTTCCCTCCCCACCTCCCCAACTCCTCACCCTGCCCCTGCCCCCACCCCAGCCTGCCACCCTGAAGTTGTAAAGTTGGTTTTCAATGTAGTGTCTTGTACATCTAATTGTTACAATGGGTCAACCTGTATCCTTCCCCTCCCCAAATTAGAAAAAAATGTATATAGAAGGGCACCTGAGTCAAATACAGTGAAAGCAGGGGTTATATACCATGGAGGCAGAACATACAAAAGAAACAAAAAAAATCTCATAGTACATTATATGTTCATTGAAAACAACAGTAAGAAAGATAAAACCTCTTGTGTCCCTATCTTGAGGTTCATTTCACTTAGAATCATCTTATATGGTCATATGTACATAGCTTTTGACCTTGTCTGCTTCTCCTAGACAACTAGGTTTATTGCAGCATTATTCACCATAGCTATGATATGGAACCAACCCAGATGCCCCTCCGTAGATAATTGGATCAAAAAATGTGGTATAGATAGATAGATAGATAAACAGATAGATATGAATTCTATGCTTCCATAATAAAGAATGACACCGCCCCATTTTTTAGGAAATGGAAAGACTTGGAAAAATTGTATTAACTGAAGTAATCCAGGCCCAAAGAAACATAGGTCCCATGGTTTCCCTTATTTGTGATAAGATGAATTCTTGACAGCATTCTCCCTACCCCCTTCTCAACTTCATTTTTCTACCTCTTTTCCCTTTGCACTACCCCTCCTCTTCATTGTCCCCATTTCCCAGTGTTGAGTTTGTTGGGCTTTGACTTACTCTTTCAAAAGATTATACTATTTGAGCTTTCCATAGAGTGTGTTATATGTCAGTTAATGTATTTGTAACCACTTGCATACTGTCCAGTGTGTTTACTTAAAGATTTATAGGTACATTCTATCAACCACACATGAAGGAAACCATGCAACATTTGTTTCTCTGTCTGACTTACTTCAAACAGCAGGTCCCATCACAACTTAAACACAACTTGTAATAATCAGTAGGCGTGTCTCTGTGTCAGCTCAGCTACACATTGTACAAGGGGGAATTAAAGTTTTGTTGTGTTTAAATTTTCTTGTGATTAAAAAAAGAGCTACACTTTACTGTATTTTTTCAAATTGGCAAATAAAGTAGACTTATTCTATACAAAGTGATTTGTTATAGGAATTGTTTCACATGATTACAGAAGTTGAGTTAGATTGCTATCGGCAGCTGGAGAATCAGGAAAGCCATAGGTGTAATTCAGCTTGAGGCCAGTGACTCAAGAATTGATATTCCCTCATGTTTGGAGTCCGAAAGCGTGAGAAAGAGTGCCAGTATCTGAGGCCAGCAGAAAATGAGCATCTCAGCTCAAACTAATGAAGTGAATTTGCTATTGCTCAATTCTTTTTTCTGTTTAGGTTCTTCAAGAATGGAATGATGCCCACCTGTCTTGGTGAAAGCATCTAACTGACTCTGTTCACCAATCCCAATGGTAATCTCCAAACCACCCTTTACTTTGTCTCCAATATTGCCTTACTAGTGATCTGATTATCCCAGATACATTTGTTATGCAAGATTATATCAAAATACTCCAATAGAAATCTTGACTTGATGTGGTGTTGAAGGAAAAGTTGTGCCTGGGAAGAACTTGCTTAGTGAACAATGGTTTGGTCCATGGCTCAATTTGAGCCATGTACATTTTTCCTGCTCAGTTTCTTTTTCTGCAAAAATATTCCTCTCAGAGTTTTTGTGAGGGTGTAATGAATTAATGTGCACATTTAGAGAACGAAGCCCAATGTTAATTCACTTTATAGCACCAATGCTATAAATGAATGTACTGCATCATGATTTTTCATTTGAGATTCATCTATAAAGAGTGTAGTACTGAGAAAAATAGAACTGATTTTTTTTTATTAAATGTAACAAGACCAATGAAAATCAATGACAATCACATTTTAGCTTTGGATATTTAAATAGTGTCACAGTGTTTTACATGATAGTTGGCCAACGTGCCAAGATCTTGGACATTAGTGCAAACTTTGAATAAATTTGGAGAGGAAAGAAGACTAACTCTTAGACAAACATGGAGCTTCCATTAATGTAATTCTTTTCCTTGAAGTCATATTTTCCTGTTTAGAGACTTCAAAGATATCCTTTAAGAAATAGGCCTGGCATGGTGACATGCACTTATAATCCCAGTATTGGAGTGAGAATGAGGAGCTTGAGACAGGAGGATCACAATTCCAAGACCATCTTGGGTTAAATAATGAGTTCTAAGCTTGCCTGAGCTATGCAGTGAAACCCTGCCTCAGGAAAAAAAAAGGAAAGATAAAAGAAGTCTTGCTTAATTATTAAAACTCAAGCATCATGATGCTTCAAAATAGCAATGAGTATAACATTATTAGGGTCTTGCTGTTGAGACCAGTACTTTGAATCACCCTATACCTCTTGCAATCACCACATGGAAATATTGTTCTTGTTATTGGGATGTAGAGTCTATGCTTTCAGTTAGAATTGAATGATATTCCCCAGGAAACTGCTAAATGAACTCGAACTTTTAAGAACTCTGGGCACAACTGTGCTTCCTTTTCTTTATAAAAATATTGATGGTACCCCTTACTATGTACATTTTCTATTTCTTCAATAGATAAAACCTCTATAGGAACAGATTATTACATAATTGTCTGTTAAAAACCTAGTAACCAAACTTTAATCTTTTTTCCATTTGCTTAAATTAGACTGAGATAGAAAAATAGATTACATTAAAATTGAATTTTATAATTGGAGTGCTGGTGGCTTACACTTCTAATCATAGCTATCCAAGAGGCTGAGATCTGAGGATCTTGGTTTGAAGTCAGCCTGGGCAAAAATGTCTGTGAGACTCTTATCTCCAATTAACTACCAAAAACTTGGATGTGGGGCTGTAGCTCAAGTGGTTGAGTGCAAGTATTGAGCATAAAAGCTTAAGGACAGCACCCAGGCCCTGAGTTGAAGCCTCAGGATGGGCACATAAATAAATTGCATTGTAGACTTTTATTTTTAAGTTTAATTGACAAATAACAATTGAGGTTTTTAGAAGTCCATGAGGTGACTGAGTTCATCTACTTTTTTTATTGTGAAAATACCATAGAGGGTTACAATTACATGGGCAAGATAATGAGTACATTTCTTATCAAACATTCTTGTCTCCTCCTTTGTTTCCCCTTCCCATCCCTTTCCATCACTCCCCCTCCCCCAAGTTGTAAAGTTCGTTTTTCCACATAATGTCTTGTATATCTCATTGTTGCAATGGGTGCACCTGTATCCCTATTTAAACAATTTGTTTTTTCCCTTCCTCTCCACAAAGTATCAAATACAGTGAAAATGGGTTATACTGTGTGGAAGGGACATACAAAGCAACAAAGAAATCATCGTATAAATGGTTTTTCTTTCTTGCGATTGTTTCTATTTTTTTTTTTTTTTTGTTGGTCATGGGGCTTGAACTCAGGGCCTGAATACTGTTCCTCAGCTGATCTTCAGCTCAAGGCTAGCACTCTACACTTGAGCCACTGAACCCTTCCGGTTTTCTGAGTGTTTTATTGGAGATGAGAGTCTCACGGACTTTCCTGCCTGGGCTAGGTTTGAACAGCAATCCTCATATCTCAGCCTCTTGAGTAGCTAGGATTACAAGTGTGAGCCACTGGCACCCAACTGTTCACCTGTTCTTTCTTCTCCCTTTCTATATTCAGTACTAGGGATCAAATCCAGGGTCTCACACAGCATAGGCAACTAAGTACTCTGCTGATTATATCCCCAGCCTGCCTGAATTCTATTCTCAGATTTTCCTAATTGTTCTGTCCTCTGGACCCTTCTAACTGGGAGGTAGAAACAACTCTGCCACCAGGGCTCTCTCCTGCTCCTTGTGGTTTGTCTTCCCACCCAGATGACACTTTTGTAAATAACAGCTTTGCTGACTCTCCTCAGGTTAACCAATTAGAGTTTGCCATCTGCTTCTGCCAAGGCCTTGGTCTGCTGCTGTCCTTTAGTGCTGGAGCCCACTGAGAGTGCTGGAGCCTCCCAGGAGATTCTGGCTTCTGGTAAATTTGTTCAAATATAACTTGACCAAAGCAGTGAGTGCTCTTTGATAGGCTGTAATGTCTGGAGTTACTTTTTCAAGATTGTGGATTTAATTCCTCCCCCCCACATTTTTTCGTTCACAGCATGTAGCCTGTTTAGGTTATTGTGGGAGTTAGAATGGTATGTTAGAGTGGCATACTATTTCCTGGAGTCATTATTAGGTTTGAATTCTAACTTCTATATATCCTAGCTTCCTGGACCCAGACACTTACTTTGAATAATCCTTTTTAGCCCATCTGTAAAGTGTAATCATTGTAAGCATAGTGCTTGGCTCTTAAGATTCTCATAGCACAAAAATAATGTTCAAAAACACTATTAATACTACACTATCAAGTGTAGTATATGTAGATATAGAAGACTTAACACATGATAATGAAAAGACCAAGCTTAGCAAGGGACATGTATTTGAACTAATTGTCTTAAAAATAACTTAAACATTTTAACAAAGCATTTTGATTTTCATAAGATACAAAGATATTAGGGAGAGTTTTGTGTTATCCCCCACATAGCTAGTTTCCTTATGATAACATCTTGAAACATTTTTTAGTAATTTATTTTATTGTCATTATAGAGGTGATAGACAGAGAGATTACAATTACATGCAGGGTCTTCTCTTCCCCCACTCTCCCAGTCCCTTCCTCCTGTTTCCACCTTTGAGTTGCATAGTTCACTTTCCATCAGTGTCCAGTAAGTTCCAATCTTTTTCCTCTGAGTACCCTCCCTTCAAACCTCCTGAAGGTGTACACTTGAATGTACCGTGTATAAGTTAAAGAAGACAGAATCATCAAAAACTAAAAACTTAAAAAAAAGAAAGGGGAAAAAGATGTCTCTTGTTTCCATATCTTGGAGCTTGTTTCAGTATGTATGTTATTTTACATAAATATGAAGAGGCACTTAGGCATCACACCTTTGTGTTCTCTCCTAAGAATACTTACAATAACATCTTATACCTCTATAGTACATTTGTCACAAATGGAAAAATACAGAATTATGATTAACTAAATTTTATTCTTTATTCTGATTTTATCAGTTGCTCCTTATGGTCCTTTCTCTGTTACAGGATCCCATGTATGGTACAAAATTAGGTTCAGTCTTCATGTTTAATTAGGCCTCTTTGAACACTGATAGTTTCTCAGAGTACTTTTTTAGTTTTGATGACCTTGAATATTCTCAAACATCTCTCTCTCTCTGTCTCTGTGTGTGTGTGTGTGTGTGTGCGCGAGACAGAGAGAGAGAGAGAGAGAGAGAGAGAGAGAGAGAGAGAGAGAGAGAGAGAGAGAGAGAGAGAGAGAGAGAGAGAGAGAGAGAGAGAGAGAGAGAGTGTCCTGGGGCTTGAACTCAGGGACTTAGTACAGCCCCTGAGCTTTTTCACTCAAGGCTAGTGTTCTACCATTTGAGCTATGGCTCCACTTACAACATTTTTAGTGATTAGTTGGAAATAAAAGTCAGACAGACTTTCCTGCCCAGGCTGGCTTTGAACCATGATCCTCAGATCTCAGCCTCCTGAGTAGCTAGGTTTACAGCTGTGACTGGCTACATCTCTTATTTTTTGATGGCCATTTTGAGTTGTCAGAGGTTTGGTAGAAGGTTCCTTATTTAGGTATGCTTGATACCTTTACATGATTATACTGCAGTTATTTGGGGGAAGGGAGAAAACCAGTGAAGAGAAGGGTGCCTTTCAACATACTAAGGGTATAATACAATTAGGACACTCTTTACTTTTAATACCAGCATTTCACTCTCGTTCAGTTGGCTGAAAAGGTATTTGGCAGGTTCCTTCCTCTATGAAATTGCCTTTTCATTTCTCCTGTTTCACTACTGTGCTCACTGGAAGCAGGTCACTAAGCACAGTACAAATTTAAGGGGTGGAAAGTTATGATCCAACTGCTTGAGAAGGGAATAGTGGTCTAAATTATTTATATTTTTTTGCACTGGGGACTTGTTTCTTCTCCTTTGTTTATTTATTTACTCAAGCACTTATTTATGTCAGTATAGACCCATGAACATGTATTTTATGCTTTAGGTTATTATCCAACAGTGCATTACTCATGCTTTGCATGCATTATTTTGGCATTGGCCAGCAGGTATTCTTTTAATTTGTTCCTGTATGCCTTTGACACATATAGCATTTTGCTTTTGAGCATTACCCAACCTTCTGGAAATAGGAGATATTTCTAGCTCATCTTGCATTTATTTCCTGCCCTAGTCCTAGAGCCAGCCATTTCTCCAAGACACTGTGGCTCCATTCTGTCTATTAGAGAATAGAATTTGCAACTGAGGTCTTATTAATGCATGCACTTTTGCAACAGGGTGTCATTGCTTTTAGACTTGTTCAGTGCATAGATGTAGCAAATACATGTTTGTGTTCATTGTCTATGTCAAATGAAATGTGACTTCTTATCCATGTTTCCAACTGTAATCTGATACCATATGTTATATTTTAGCATTGTTCTCATTCCAGTAGTGAAAAGCCATTAATTTATGTTTAATGTGTGTATGTATTTACAGTACTTTCAGAATTGTTAACTTTGTCCTGTGAGAAACCACTTTGCCAATGTGCTACAGAGCTGATAAGCAAGTTCTTTTACCTTTGAATCTCATAGGCTGAATGTCTTGCATTCATTTCCAAAGTTACTTAGGTCAGTGTCTCTTTGTTCCACTCACCTCAGTGAGGTTAGGCCAGATATTTGTTTGTTTTTGTTTTGTTTTTTGTCGGTCATGGGGCTTGAACTCTGGGCTTGAGAGCTGTCCCTGCACTCTTCAGCTCAAGCTGATATTTGTAGTATATTCTTTCTTCCAGTCCATCCTGGGACTGATATTATTTTCTTTCTCTTCATTTTGCAATCATTAAGAATGCATTTAAGATTTGTCCATGTAGTTGTTCCTTTTCCTTACTTAATGTATCACTTATTTATTTATTGAAAGTGTATTTCCTTCCCTTGTTGATGGATACCTCTGTTGCTTCTAGGTTTAGAGATGATCAATAAAGCATCTATAAATTTGTATATTAGGATTTGTGTGGATACAGGTTTTCAAAATCAGTTGGGTTAAATGCCTAATTGTGTCACTTCCCAAGTGGCAATCCCATTTTTATTCCCTCTGCCAGTAAATGTTACTGTTTCTCCACAAGTCCCTAACAGTAAAAATGCATGTATTCCTTATAGTTTAACCGTTATATAGTTTCTAGCCATGGATGAAACTACCGAGAGTCAGCTTGTACAGAAGATCTGTTCCATTGCTCTGGTTCACTTATCAACTATAGCTACTTTTTTTTTATCAGAAATAAGTAGTGCATGGCTCAGATGTATTTTCAAAGTCTATAAAAACAAACTTGGATACTTGCCTAAGCCATTGCTCATTAGAAGCACAAGTTTCATATGTTCACTTGTTCATCAAATATTTACTGACTACCTACTGTATGCTGAGCCATGGGAATAGAGCAGTGATTTAAATAAATGACAAGGTCCTTCAGTTAGGGGAATTACATTTGTAGTGGGTAGAGGGCAATTTCTTATATAAATATACAATTTTAATATATAAAGTAGTGATAAATGGTATGATCAATTCAAAGGTGGACCCAGAGGAATAAGGAGTGCTGGAGATGGAAGGGAAGAGTCAGGGAGGTTAGGAAATATCTCACTAAGTAGATGGCACTTGGTCTTTGAGAAGAGAGTAGAAGAATAATCACCTGAGACTGAGAAGGAAGGTGATAAAATAAGTTTGAAAATGGGTGTCCAACAATGTCAGACAGAAGGAACAAGTCAGTGTTCAGTATTGTTTCAGTGCAGGAGGGTGAATGAATACAATTTGTAATAATTTACTATATAGTGCAAAATAGCTAGAAGAGAGAATTTTTGATCCAAAAAACTAATAAAGGTAATAGAGAAGGGAATTATTCTGTTTTGATCTTTGCACATTGTTTATGTGTTTGACATATCAATACACTTCATAAATACTTACTATTATTGCATCAATTAAAAATAAAGGAAAGAAGTTGCTCTTATACAGGGGTCTGAAGGGAGTAAGTATGTAAGTCGAGCCAATGTTCCAAAGGGTAGCATCCATGGTAGGGAGAAGAGCTGGAGTAGGTGCCCTGAGATGATAAGTATGAGGAACAGCAAGGGGTCCAGTGGTTGAAGCTAAGTATGTGGCAGTGGTAGGACATGGGATTGGAGAGTAGAACTTGTTAGATTTGTAGTTCATGTTCCTTGCACTTCACTGTTTCTAGTTATTATATTTGAATCTTTTTGAAATGCAGACACTGATTCACTAGGTCTAGGCTTAGATCTGAACCTGCCTGCCTGATCTATTTTTTCCCTCCCTCCCTCCCTCCCTCCCTCCCTCCCTCCCTCCCTTCCTCCCTTCCTTCCTCCCTCCCTCCCTCTCTCCCTCCCTTCCTTCCTTCCTCCCTTCCTTCCTTCCTTCCTTCCTTCTTTCCTTCCTTCCTTCCTTCCTTCCTTCCTTCCTTCCTTCCTTCCTTCCTTCCTTCCTTCCTTCCTTCCTTCCTTCCTTCTTTCCTTTCTCCCTTCCTTCCTTCCTCCCTTCCTTCCTTTTTTGTCTTTACTGGGGTTTCAACTCAGGGCTTTGGGCTTAGTAAACTAGTGCTCTATCAGTGAGGTATACCTCTTACTCTTTTTTTTTTTTTTCTTTAGGCCAGTCTTGGGCTTGAATTCAGAGCCTGGTCACTGTTCCTGAGCTTTTTAAGTTGGAGGCTAATGCTCTACCACTTGAAACATTTCTCCACTTCTGGCTTTTTGGCAATTAATTGGAAATCCCAGTCTTATAGACTTTCCTTCCTAGGGTGGCTTTGAACCTTGATCCTCAGATCTCAGTCTCCTCAGGATTACAGATGTGAGCCACCAGCACCTGGCTTTCAGCTCTTTTTTATACCAATTAATTTTTAGATAGATCCAGACACTGGCTGGAACTATGATTCACTTATTTATGCTTCCCATGAAACTAGCAGGACAAGTGACAGTCAGGTACCACCACATCCAGCTATTGGTACAGAAGGGGGTCTTATATGTCTTTTTGTCTCAGGCTGTGATATTCCCTATTTCAGCCTCCCATGTAGCTAGGATTAGAGGTGTAAAACACAAGTGCTTGACCAAGTTTCTGCATTTCTAATAAATTCCTTGGTCCATGGATGAACAGCACCCAAGGAATAGCAAAGTTAGAGACTCTGGTCCAAGTTTTATCCTAAATGAGACTAAAAGTCATAGGAGTATTATTTACATGGGAATGATGTTATTTGAATTAAAATATTTAAGTCTCACAATATCTCTTATGTAGACTCCTCCGAGGAAGAGAGAAAGCGCAGAGATCATGCAAGATGATGATGATGATGATGATGATCATGATGATGATGATACTAGTGAGAAAAATGCCAACCAACACAGTTGTATAGTTAGAAGAAGCATAGTGGGCATGGTGGAGTGGAAATCTAGTTACATTCTCCTTGGTAAGCTATTCATTTCATAGTTACTCAGGCCAGACAAGGGATCTTTTTGCAGTCTTTCCTCTCAGAAGGTAAAGATTGCCCTCTATTATTCATGTAAAAGCAGAGTGTGCATTAGCTGTGCTCTGAGTAAGAAGTGGTTAGACTTCATGTAAGTGAAGGAGGCTCTGGGTAGTTAACACACAGAGAAGGCAAGTGTGCTGAAAGACTTTCTGTTTCAGTTTTCACTTGCTCCGTCACGTTCTGCTGCCTGAGTTCATGGCCCATGGAAGCTTTTCCTAGAAAGTAGCACAGCCACAGAGGAGCTAAGCTGAACTTTGAATTTTCCAGAGAGTAGTCTTTCAAAGAAATTGCTTCTGCCAGAGGAGACAGAAAACAGACCCAAGTCATTTGTTTTCGGCTTCTCTCTGGGAGCAGATAGCAGTGAAATCTCTTTCTAAAATGTCTCTCTATGACTGTAAAAATGGTCACTAAATATAAAAGGAAAGAGCCCTCACTACCTGTGCCAGTTTCCAATCTGCATCTGGTTGTTAATCTCCCACTGTCCAGTGCAGAAGTGTTCTGAAGCTATGTCTTGTTTGAACAGTGCATCTGCTAACAGATACATCATGTTCTCTGGAGCTGCAGAAACGGTGTGGTTTCCCAGAGGATGTCTTAATCAAGCTGGTCCTTGGCTGGTGCTTATGTTGGGTTGACTTACTGAAAAATGTTTTAAAACCCTTTTGAGTTTTCTGGTGATGCAGGAGCTCTTCTTGTGAATGTTTGGAAGTTACATCTTAGGCCCTGTAACTTAGTTAAATTCTATGAAGTATGGTGTGTGTGTGTGTGTGTGTGTGTGTGTGTGTGTGTGTGTGTGTGTGTGTGAGAGAGAGAGAGAGAGAGAGAGAGAGAGAGAGAGAGTCTGTGTGTGTGTGTGTGTGTGTGTGTGTGTGTGTGTGTGTGTGTGTGTGTGTGTGTGTTTTAGTGTTGTGGCTTTGACTTGGGTCTTTGTGCCCTTGGCTTTTTGCTCACAGCTGGTGCTCTACTGTTTAAGCCGGTCTGGGTCTTTACTGGTTTATTATAAATGGAGTCTCTCAGACTTTTCTTCACAGGCTGGCTACAAACATTGATCCTCAGATCAGTAAAGTAGCTAGGATTATAGGTGTCAGCCACTGTGCCCAGCTCTATTCTGTTCTTACCTGCTCATGTCATAGGCTCTGCTCCTTGCAGAGCAGACATCTGAGAAGCACAAACCTGTCTGACAGTTCAAGACATGAAATGCAATGATATTGTTGTAACTCTCAAACCAGTGATGCTCATGGGATGAATTATTTTTCTCCTTTTTTTGGATGGAGAGGGATCATGTTTGACTTGTTCACTGAATATGGGGTGACAGATCCTGTATATAAGCTTAGACATCATATTTGCTACCACTTCACACATTATTTTTATTATTTTTTTTTGGTAGAGCTGGATTTGAACTCAGGGTTTCATGCTTTCTAGGCAGCCAGGCCTGCAAGTTCTTCATGCTTTATTTTTCACATAAAGTCTCATGCCTGAACTGTGAAGCTCCTGCCCCTCACTCCTGTGCAGGTGGGATTATAAGCACATATCCCCATGCCTGTCTTATTTTTTGAGATAGACTCTCACTAACTTTTCCACCCTACTTGACCACAAACTGATCTTTTTATCTCTACCTCTCAAGAAGTTGCAATTACAAGAGTTTGTAATCACTTCTGGCCTTTGGTTATTGTTGTTTAATCAAAACAAATTCCAGGAAATGGAAGCATGTTTTGTTGTTGTTTTGTTTTTTTTCTGTTGTTGGTGGTAGTGGTGTTTGGTTTTGCTTTTTTGTTGTTTGTCTTTTTAGGGGGGTCAAGGGATGCACAGAAATGGAGAGAGGAAGGTTGAACAAATGTAGTCATGGTACTCAGTAGACACTATGTGGAAAATGGCTATGCAATTTGTGGGCAGGGATGAGAGAGAGAAACTGGGAGGAAAAAGAAGGAAGTGTGACATTGTCCAAAAGGAAATGTACCCATTACCTGACTTATAAGACAGTAACTCCTCTGTACAACAATAAAATATAATTTTAGAAAGAAAATGAATGATTAGAAACCACCTGGAGGGAGAGCCCTCTGAGTCTCACTTATATTTTGCGTCCCAAGGAGGATTAGTCCAGGCCTTGAAAAAGAAGGCAAAAGAGAGATTCCAACCTCTCTTCCTTGTCCACTCTTGGATCTTCAAAATCTTATCTGGACACTAGTATTTTCCATCAATGGACTAAATATAAACCTTCTGTTGTTTAAGAGTTTTGCCTTTCTTTCATGTATTGACTATGTAGAAGTGGCTTAGTCTTTGTTTTTAGACCTCCAGGCCTTAGAATAACAGAGCAGATGTTAGGTAAATATTTGTCAGTGAAATCATAGAGAAAAGGAGGGCAAGGATATGAACACATCTTTCTTACATTGGATATCTGTCCTCTGCCATCTTCAGGTGGTTTATCACTTAGATCGGACCTTCAGGTTATTTTATAAGATTTGATAAATTAATTGTATGGTTTCCAGAATTATTTATTTATCGTGAAATTTTTTCCCCCTAGCTCTTTTTTGGTTCATTACCTTATGTCCATTTCAATACATTTTATTTGTTAAAAGGCAGCATATTCCAACCTACTAGGGTTGCTTTTGATGTGTACATTTCAGTGGCTGAATCCAGCCTTTAGATACGATTTACTTGTTCTAAACAATGTTTAAGACATTTTGAAATAGGTTTTGACTGTAAGACATCGGGAGATTTTATGCAGGACTTCTGGTTTCTGGCTTCTTTTAAAATGCTTTGAAATAGTATCACAGGGACCTGGTTTGCACATGCTGATGGTGACCATTAGCATGTGCTATAATGCTACTTTCTGTGGAAGGGTGTAGGCTCTTTTCATGTTCCTACCAGCAGTGTGCTCACTGGTGTTACTTCGCCTACTGCCAACCACAGTAGGTACTGTTTCAAGCCCTCTGATCTGGAAAACTGCTTACTGCTTTGCAGTAAGGAGTTTTAGTTCCCACTTCCATGTAAACTGGCATAAAATGAATCAAATTACTTAGTGACAGACTTATTTCCTTAAACTCCTTAGGATTTTGTAAACTAACTTTAACTGATTAGTTTATTTTACCATATAACTTTCTTGTTAAAATGTCAGTAATTCAAAGAGCCTTCTTGTGTTCTTCAGAAGTTGCAGGAGCACACTTGGAGTATGCTCAGTTATTTTAGGCTAGAAACTGTAAGATAGACTTTCTTGTTTAATTGATCAATACCTTGCATAATGAGTCCCATGAAAAATGTTATAGTATTGCCAGTGAGTTATCAAAAAAGAATATAGACAGGCACTGTGGCTCACCTCTGTAATCCTTTCTACTCAGGAGTCAAGATCTGAGGATCCTGACTCAAAGTTAGTCCAATCAGGAAAAGTCCTTGCGACTCCAAAAAAAAGCCACCAAAAAGCTGGAAGGAGGAGCTGTGGCTCAAGTGATATTGCATCTAACCTTGAGCAAAAACATTCAGGGACAACATCACCCAGGTCCTGAGTATAAGCCTTAAGACCAGCACATGTACGCACAGAGAGAGAGAGAGAGGAGAGAGAGAGAGAGAGAGAGAGAGAGAGAGAGAGAGAGAGAGAGAGAGAGAGAGAGAGAGAGAGAGAGAGAGAGAGAGAGAGGGGGGGGGGGGGGAGGGAGAGAGAGAGCGCATAAAAATTTATAGTACTAAATATAGAGCTTCCCTAAGTCCCAGCATTTCTAGTCCTGGACATATATACAAAAGAACACTAAAGTTACCAGCACAATCATGTTAATTTCAGCAATGTTTATCATACCCAATATGTGGAATTAAACCAGATGCCCCTCAGTGGATGAATTAATTGTGAAAATGTGTTATATATACACAATGGAATTCTGATCATCCATCATAAAGAATGATATCATACCATTTGAAAGGAAAAGTAAAGACTTAGAAAAAATTATATTAATTGAAGCAAGCCAGAACCAAAGAATCGTAGGTTACATGGTTTCCCTCATTTGTGGTAATTAAAATGTACTTATAAATCTACAAGTAAATACACTGGATGGTTTAAAAGTACACTGAAACATGATAAATTATACATTCACACAGACATTCACACACAATAAGACCAAAGGAGGTTACTCTTAGGAGAGGAACACAATGGTGCAATGCCTATGTGCATATGATCATTTAAAATAATATATTTATCAAAATGAACTCCAGTAAATGGAAACAAGAGATTTTATTATTTGTTGCTGTTTTTCTTTTCTTTTCTTTTTGTATTGTTTGTTCATTTATCTGTCTTTGGGGGGGTACAGAGGGGCACAGAAGTAGAGGAACAAAGGGTGAACAATGCAGCAGTGATACTCACTAGACTTCATGTTGAAAATAAGCTATACACCTTGTTAGTGTGGATGGGGGGAAATCCTGGAGAGTACAAGGGAAGGAGTGACATTGTTCAAAAAGAAATGTACCATTTATCTGACTTAATGTAACCCCTCTGTACATCACCTTTACAATAACAATAACAAATGCATTAAAATTTATACTACTAAATGGATCTACAGCTTGGTAATAAAAATAAGGTATTATATTTGTTTGGTCCTTTGTAATATAAAAACAGCAAGCTTACATATTTTGTTAAGACTTTGTGAGGAAGCTGAAATCAGAAGCTTAGCAGCAGGATAATGAGAAGAATCATGTGCCAACACAGTACTAAATGATTTACATCTAGTTTCCTATTTACTCAGCAGGCAATTCAGAGAAGCAAGTATCAATATGCTTGCTTCTAGATGAAGATAAAGAAGTTAAGAAGCCCTCAGCAATTTGTAGTAGGTCAAACATAAGCAGTCAGTAGAATAGAATTCAGTCACAAGACTGTCTTCCTTTGATGTCGCCTCTACTCATTTCTAACTTACATTAAAATAAATGGAAGTACTACTAGGAGTCACATGCAAATCTTATGCAGGATACTTTTTTTTGGGTTACTGTAAACTTTGATGGGGAGGAAAATGACTTGGAGAAAACAAGGGAAGAGGTGACATTGTTCAAAAAGAAATATACTCATTACCTGACTTACATAAATGTAACCCTCTGTGCATCACATTTATAATAATATTTAAAAAAACAGTAATTTGAAAGTTCATAGAAACAGTTATTACTGAGCAAATAGGGCTATGTTTACATATATCAGGGAATGCAAATGAGTGACTCTAGGTGGCATTTAGCCAATACCAAGTTGAATTCTCCACCTAGCATTAAATCAGTCAATTTACAAGATAAAATAATAATGTGATTGGATAAAAGCATGTCAATGTATCATACTTTTTGTCTAGTTAATGACTTGCCTTCTCTTTAATTAATTAATATATTTTCAGAGGCCTCATATTTGCTTCCTTTTGATGAATATGCAATGATTTTTCCCAGTATGGTGACATCAGTTTGAAGAAAAAATATTGACCTATGTGTCAAATAATCTTTCTTTTTATGTTATTATTCTTAATTAAAGCCATTTAACCTGACCTCAGACCTGCTGTGACTTACTAGGCACTACTGTTCATTCAAACCCTTTGGATTAGCCCCACAGTATGACTGTAAACTCATGTGGGTTGAGAAATTAATGATGGATACTTCTTATTTCCCAAGGGAAGAGAAAATAGAGCGGCTGCTCTTTGAGATGCCTTTAAACACACACACAGAATTGACAAATGGCTTGACTGTATTTACATTGATATTAGTTTGGAGACAGCTGAAGGTTTTTAAGTCCTTATTTCAAGTTTGAACTCACATGACTTTGAACTTCAACAACAAATTTACAAACCATATTTATGAAAATGCCATGATTCAATCACGTGCTATTCTGTCATTTTTTTCATGAGCCCCACAAATCAATAAAGTAGCTCAGAGTGAATTTTTATTGTTTCCAGAAACAGTGTGGAATAATGGTCATGTTTTTCAAAGAAGTTGTTTGTTATATTATTTAAGAGGACCATCAAGTTATTTTTCTACTTTTGACCCTGAAATTTCTCTACTAGAGTTCCATTAATTTTTGTACTGTATTTCTATTTGCAGCAGTCTCTTTTCCTTTGATTTCCATAATGGTTTGTTGGTTGAGTGATCCTCACTTAGCCTATGAAGAAACCTCTCCAGCAAGCTAGCACTCAGTAAGTTGTTCTGAGTCTGGTCCTAGCTAAGCAGTGATTGGTAACCTCAGTTTATCTGACTCTGGACTTTGAAATCCCCAGGATCTTTATTTGTTATCTTAACTCACCAGAACTACTAGTCCTGGAGTTCATTTTGGATACATTTCATTATATATAGCCCTATGCACTTAGTTGATGGGGCTATTGTGATCCCCTGCTAAGAATATCATAGACATATTCTAGTTATTGCAATTGAGGGAAATGATGAAACCTGAATTTCTCTGGGCCTGGCTTCCTTCACTTACTATAATTTTTCCAGGTCTTTCCATTTCCTTATGAATGAGGCAATGTCATTCTTTCTGATGCAAGTATTGAACTCCATTGGAAATAAGAGGTTCTTAATATGTTCTGTAGGCAGTTTTTCTACTTTTTCTTTTTGTTTTAGTTTTCTTTTTATTTATTTATTTATTTTTTGGGGTCCAGTCATGGGGCCTGAACTCTGGGCCTGGGCGCTGTCCCTCAGCTCTTTAGCTCAAGGCTAGCGCTCTACCAGTTGAGCCACAACGCCACTTCCGGCTTTTTTCATTTTGCTTATGTGGTGCTGAGGAATCGAACCCAGGGCCTCAGGCATGCAAGGCAAGTGCTCTACCACTGAGCCACCTTCCCAGCCCTTGTTTTAATTTTCTGTACCCTTTGTCTTGTATATAAGCTTATCTGACACATAGAAGGGAAAGGGAATCACAGAAACAGCAAGACAAAGATGAACTAATGCAACAATGATACTCATTAGACACTATGTTGGAAGTGATCTTAACAATGAAATGGCAGAGTTTCTGCATGGCAAAGGACAAGATCAATAGAAAGCCCACGGATTGGGAGAAGATCTTCACTAGCCCTACAACAGACAAGGGTCTCATATCTAAAATATACCTGGAACTCAAAAAATTAAATGCCCCCAAATAAAATCTTCAAAGAAACAACTGCACAATAAATAAGTGGGCTAAAGACTTAAAGAGAAACTTCTCTGAAGAGGAAAGAAGGATGGCCAATAGACACATGAAGAAATACTCAACCTCTCTAGCCATAAAAGAAATGTAAATCAAAACAACATTGAGATACCACCTCATCCCAGTTAGAATGGCAAAAATCAAGAACTTTAATAACAACAGATGCTAGAGGGGATGTGGACAGAAGGGAACCTTACGACATTGTTGGTGGGAGTGCAAACTTGTTCAACCACTTTGGAAAGTAGTATGGAGGTTCCTCAAAGACTTCACATAGAGCTCCCCTCTGACCCAGCAATTCCAGTTTTGGGAATTTACCCAAATGATCACAAACAAGGCTATACTAAAGCTACCAGCACAACTATGTTTATTGCAGCATTATTTACCATAGCTAAGATATGGAACCAACCCAGATGCCCCTCAGTAGATGAATGGATGAAGAAAATGGAATTCTATGCCTCCATCAGAAAGAATGACATTGCCCCATTTGTTAGGAAATGGAAACACTTGGAAAAATTATATTAAGTGAAGTAAGCCAGGCCCAAAGAAACATAGGTTCCATGGTTTCCCTTATTTGCAATAACCAGTGTATGTCTGAGTCAAGCAGAAAAGGTCAGATAAGTTGATGTTAGGGGAATGAACCCCAAGATAAGCATTCAAATGTTTTTTTTGTTTTTTTTTTCCTTTCATGTAATTGTTTCTAACATATTTGTAAGATGATTTCTATGTTGCTTTGTATGTCCCTCCCCCATGGTATAACCCATTCTTTCACTGTATTTGATGTTGGTATAATTTGTGGAGGGGAAGGGAAAAAACAAATCGTTTAACTAGGGATACAGGCGGACCCATTGCAACTATGAGATGTACAAGTCGTTATGTCGAAAAACGAACTTTACCACTTTGGTGGGGGGGAGGGAAGGATGGGGGGAGGGGAGGAGTATGGGAAAGGATGGGAAGGGGAAACAAAGAGCAGGCAACAATGCGTGATAAGAAAGGTACTCGTTATCTTGCCCATGTAATTGTAACTCCTTTGTTTGTTATTCTCACAAATAAAATTTTTTTTTTTTTAAATTGTATTTTATTTTATTTGAGAACATACTGTACAAAGGGGCTACAATTACATGGGCAGGATAATGGATACATTTCTTACCAAGCATTGCAGCCTCCTCCTTTGTTTACCCTTCACTTCCCTTCCCCGCCTCCCCCCTCCCCCCACCCAATTTTACCCCCCTCCCCCCACCCAATTATACCCCCCTCCCCCCCCCCACACCGGCATTGTAAAGCTGGTTTTGACATGACATTTTGTACTTCTCATTGTTGCAACAGGTCCACCTGAATCCTTAAACGACTTGTTTGTCCCCATCTACTCCACATGTTATACTGACATCAAATATAGTGAAAACGGGGGTTACACTGTGGGGGAGGGACATACAAAGCAACAAAGAAATAATCTTATAAATGCATTAGAAATACATGCATGAAAGAAACGAAAACATTAAAATAAAAATTTTTATAAAAACCAATAACAAGAAATCAGAAGGAAAAAAACAAACAACTTGGTGGGGAGGAGAGTAGGGAGTGGAAAGTGGGAGAAAATGAAGGAGGGGATGACTGTTTAAAAAGAAATGTACTCAGCCGGGCGCTGGTGGCTCACGCCTGTAATCCTAGCTACTCAGGAGGCTGAGATCTGAGGATCGCGGTTCAAAGCCAGCCCGGGCAGGAGAGACCGTGAGACTCCTATCTCCAATAAACCACCAGAAAACCGGAAGTGGCGCTGTAGCTCAAGTGGTAGAGAACTCGCCTTGAGCTGAAGAGCTGAGGGACAGCGCCCAGGCCCAGAGTTCAAGCCCCACGACCGACAAAAAAAAAAAAAAAAAAAAAAGAAATGTACTCATTACCTTACATATGTAATTGTAACCCCCCTGTTCATCAACTTTACAATAAAAAAGAATTACCAGTCTGTGTTTCTTTTAATGTGATCAGAGTTCTCTTGGAATATTCATTGAATTATTATTACATGGACTTCATAAATTGTGTAGTTCCTAGATAAAGGTGCTTAAATTCCTATATAAAATAAAAGCAGACTCTTAGTGGGAAGAAGAGGAAATGATAAAATTCTACTATTGATACTCACCTTGGTTAGACTCAAATAGATTTTGATGTATTTGTAACTAAGAACTATTTATAATTCTTCCTAAAGTTTTTTCTTGCCAGTCCTGGACTTGAAATCTGGGCCTGGGCAGTGTCCCTGAGCTTCTTTTGCTCAAGGCTAGCACTCTATCACTTGAGCCATAGCACCACAGTATGCACTAAAACCACAAAATATTTAGTGTCTGCTTCTTTACAGTAAGTTTTCTGACTCAATTTTTAAGGACAGTTCTAAAGGAAAGAGTATCTATATTGCTTTAACTACATCTTTTATTACCTAAATAAATTCTTGTGTTTTATTCAGTTTTGTAGAGAAGATACAGAAAATTCAATTACTTAGACTAGGCATTGATTTGGGTAGGCCAATCGAGAAAAGAATTAGTCAACTCTTGGAGTGTCTACCAAAATAACTGGAGCTAACCCTCTTTGATTATTGATGCAGTCATAGGCACCAAGTTTGAATTAAGACAGCCCCCTTCTTTAAATATAGATTCTGTCATATATGGAGAACTTCCAGCCCATTAATTATATAAATTCCTCTAAATCATTTGGCATATGACAGCAGAGACACCTGCTTCTCTTAGTTTTTCAAATAGCAAAGGTGTAAATGCCTGAGGTAATTCACTAGATATTTGTTGTTATTTAATGTATCTATTTAAAATATATTGAAAAAACAATTAGAATGCTCAACTCAGGACTTCATGGTCAACATGAAACTAAAGTATTCAATAAAAATGTTGTTGAAGATTCTAACCTTAATAAACAAATGGCCAAAGTTTGGGAAATGCTCCTTAAAGTAATTAGAACAAACTAGGTTACAAGTTGAGTTAAGTTGGAAGATACAGGGACATCAGAAACACAGAGAGGTAAACTTTAGCTGAAGTGATTAAATGAGAGAATGTCCCCAGAATGTAAGCAGGGGAGGTACACTAAGATTTGGTCTTAGACTTTTGGAATTAATATTTCTGTATCCCATTCTTTTTAGAATTAATCCAGTCAGGTATTACTATTTCTTAATACATTTGATAGGAGAAATATCTTCTTACATTGTGCTTGCAGATTTGAGAAGATGAAAGTTATACTCTGATAATGTCAAATGTCTGTTATGTACAGTTTTTAATAATATGGATGGTTCTGTCTCTTTAACTTTGTATCTGCCTTTAGTAGTGTATGGTTAAGGGTATTTTTAAAACCATTTCTTATTTTTGAAAATAGTGATTTTAATGATGATATAGGGCTCTAGTATATGAATTGATTCTCTAACATTTTGGAGTTTTTGGTATTGTGTATCATTGCAAGTAATACTGGGATAGACATCTTCATCCTTGATGACATTTTTGATAATTTTCCTCAAATAGTCTTAACATAGTATTTAGTGGGTGAAAAAGTTTATATGTTAGCAGAACTTCAAATACATTGAAAAATTGTCCTCTAAAGAGGTTGCACAAATTTTCTATTGTTACAGGGAATGTGCCTGAATGCTATGTTCATTTATTTCCTAATTTTTCTTTTATCAGTTCTGGGGCTTGAACTCAGGGCCTAGGCACTGTCCCCGAATTTCTTTTGGTCAAGGTAGCACTCTACCTCTGAGCCACAGTGCCACTTCCAGTCTTTTCTGTTTTTGTGGTACTGAGGAATCAAACCCAGAGCTTCATGCATGCTAGGCAAGCACTCTATCACTAAGCCACATTCTCAGCCCTATTTCCTAATTTTTGTGTCTATACTTTTTAACTTTAAAAATTATCTTCAAGTAGTTGTACAAAGGAGATGCCATTTAATAAAGCAGTTTATGACTATAATGCATCTTGATCAGTATCACCACATTCAGTATTTTCATTCTCTTTCAACTGACTCTTTCCATTGCTTTTCTTAATTTTGTGACATATACAATGAACTCTTAATTGCATTCTCCCTTTCCTTTCCCACTTCATTTGTGTGACCATATCTTTTTGGCTTCCTTTTCTCTTAGAATGCAAGTACCCATTTCCTGGTGCTTATTTTGTTGGGCTTTGACCTAGTGTTTATATATATATATATATATATATATATATATATATATATATATATATATATATATATATGTAAAATTTGAGTTCCCTGTAGAGTTTATTATACTTCAGTTGATTCATTTGTAACCACTTGCATACCATACCCAATGTGTTTACTTATAGGCATATGAGGAGTCATTGTAGCACCATTCACTATAGTCAAGGTATAAAATCAGCCCAGATGCCTCTCAATGGACAAATGGATTAAGAAAATGTAGTATATAAACAAAATTTTACTTATCCAGTAGAAAGAATGATATTGTACCATACATAAGGAAATGGAAAGACTTGGAAAAATATATATTAAGTAAAGTAAGCCAGACCCAGAGAAAGCAAGTTTGCATGTGTCTATATTCTTATGGATCAGGAAAGTTTTACAGTTTTTTTTTTAGTATATATAAAGAGAAGAATGTTTCTCACAAACTTGCCCAAAGATCTTTTTTTTTTCTGTTGGAATGATGAATGGAAGATTTCATTCCATTACTTTTCATGCAGTGATCTCTGGTATGTTAAGAAAAAAATTATTTTTGTTGAATGTTAAGTGTGATATTCATGAATTCTAAGTGTTTCAGTTTGTTCTCTTGGCTTGCATTTAGGCAACAAAGAGTTTCGGGTATTGTTTGAGTCTTTACCTTCCCTTGCTGTGAATAAGCATGGATATTAAAGCTTCTATTTTCAAACCATTTTTCTGGAGCTGCTTCCATACAACACCAGTAAGTAACGTGTTGTTAGGATCTAATTTTGGCAAATCAACTGGATTAATCTGCCCGCTTGAAGGCTTTTGTTTAAGAGTAGGATTTGTAGAAATATTAAGGTTTTGCTTGATGTTAGTTGTCAATTTTGTTTTGAGAGAGAGAGAAGAGGAAGAGAGGGTGTGAGAGGGAGAGGGAAAAGGAGAAGGAAAAGGAAGAGAGAGAGGGAGGGAGAGAGATTCTTATTTTTCTTAGAAAAAAATGCTGAATTGTGTTCAGCATTGCAAAGAGCCTGGAATGGGTTCTGAAATTACTAGTCTATTGCTTCTTTGAGCTTAAAACAGAATTTATGTTCCAATTTAGGTTTTTCAGCCTTCTATGTGAAATTGTTTAACGTGAGTGTTAAGTCCAATGATACAATAAAATGTCACTGATTTCTCATTTCTAATTTTTTTCACTTAGCAATGTCCATTGGCTTTCAGATAAGTTGATTTTTAGGGGGCTAAATCTGACTGCTTATAGCTCTCATAAAATTACATTGTCATAAAGGAGAACTGTCATTTTAGGTGCTATCAGACTTTTACGTTCTCCATATCCCAGCACCTAGCTAGATAATTAGATGTTTATGCATGGGCAAAAGCAGATTTAATAGACAAAAAAACAACTGGCCCCTTACTTGTTCAAAGTTTTCTCTAGAGTGTTGGGTGACAATGATGAGAGGAGTGACATTGATCAAAGGAATAGGTAACAATGTTCGACAAGAAATATAGTCATGACCTTACTCATGTAAATGCAACCTCTCTGTACAGCATCTTTACAATAAAATAAAAAGATATACATCATATTCATAAACTGCTTTGTTGAACGGTCACTCCTTTGTACAACTACTTAAAGGTTTTAAAATATATTTTAGAAACTCTAAAAAGCTGTGTGTTTAGTATTTCATTTTGCTTGTTAAGAAACAATACTGAAAGGACAAGGGTCCCAGTTAGTGTCCTTTGGAGGAGGAAGATGCATAATGGAAAAAGAAATTAAAATTGGCATGGAAAGTCAATATGATGATGATGATGATGATGATGATGATGATGATGATGATGATGATGATTTTACTTTTTTCTTTTTGAGACTGCATCTCCATCCGTATCTGAGTCTGGTCATAAATTTAAAACACTTTCTAATTCCTCTTGCTTTAGCTTACTAAATGCTGAGATTACAAGCATGAGTCACTATGTTTGAGGTTATTATTTTAAAGAGACAAAGTATAATTGTGTAAATGCATTAATAACACAAACCTTATTTTTTTCCTATTTAGGGTATCTTTTTGCTTTCTTCAAAGTAAGGCAGGACTTTTAGAAAAATAACATCATTGCTTATTTTTTGCATGGGATTGAGTGTGTTTGGGGTAGATTTGTAATCTAGATACCATCAATCCAAACATTTCCACTTTCCTCTTCTTCCATCAAACTCAGATTTACTCAGAATAGAATAAGAACACAACAGAGGTAAAAAAAAAAAACAGTTGTTCTTGTGGTTTGTCTTCAGATTATTGGGAAAGGCACTTCCTTCCTCCTGGGATGACCAAATGGAAAATGGGAAAGGCTGGGTTGGAGCTGACCATCTGCACAAGCACTCTGGGAGAAGAAATTAGAGTCAAGAGCTAGAGAGACAGGCTTTTTCAGACTCTTTCAGATTCCTTCATCTAGCTGAGTCTGAAATTAACTGCTGTTGACATCAAAATTTTATAGGCTCATATGCTTTCTTTGCCTCCTTTTAAATTCATAGTAGGAGTTTAGGGAATGCTTTGATCAACCATAAAGGAAGGAATCCTGAGAAATCAGTTACTTTTCTTTTGCTCAGCTCACTCTGCACAGCCTTCGCTCTGTCTTGAACACATCAGGCATCTCAGGCAGTTTGCTGGGTTTTCTTTCTGGCAAGTTTCTTTCTTTCCCATGGTTCTCTACTTGAGTCTTTGCTCAAATGCCAACTCCTGAATGAGGTCTTCTCTGAATACTCTACTTAAAATGGAAACATTCAGATCAAAATACATTATGTTAATGTATGAAAATGTTCAACATGGAGCCCATTATTTTGTATAATCAATATACACTAATTAAAAAAGAATGGGCAAGATAAAATGAGAATATAAGCTCCTTTCTTTAAATTTCATCCAGAAGCTTTATAGAATAGCAGATATCTTACTTGTTTATTGTCAGTGGTCCCCTGCCTCCACTATATCCTTTAAAATAGATTCTATCTCTTGTTTCTTGTGATATCTCTATATGCTTCAAATATTATTGCAAAGGTTGACACTTAATAAATATTTGTTGAATGAGATTGAAAAATGGAGCTACCTCTTCCAGAGATTACTTATTAATTACAAAGGTAACACAGTAACTTATTGATGTTAAGTAACCTGAAGGTCACTGTCTTAACCAAGTGATCAAAGTCAGTGCCCCCTAAAACAGAACAGAGATCAATTGTCTCTTAAAGTGAGGCACCAGGAAGGACAGATCATGACTTTTGTGTTATCTTACCACAAGAAAACATCAAATCAATCAACCTCGAGGAATATTTTGCAGGGCAATTGCTTGTATGATTCAATGAGAATAAAAGCTTGTAACTTTTTGGATTAAAGCAAATGAAAGAGGCATAGTGAACAAATGTAGTGTGTCATCCTACAGTAGGAAAACAAACCATTGCAGTAGGGTTCCCTTCTGTCCACATCCCCTCTAGCATCTGTTGTTCTTAGAGTTCTTGATTATAGCCATTCTAACTGGGGTGAGGTGGTATCTCAATGTTGTTTTGATTTGCATTTCTTTTATGGCTAAGGAGGTTGATCATTTCTTCATGTGTCTATTGGCCATTCTTCTTTCCTCTTCAGAGAAGTTTCTCTGCAACCACTTTCGAAAGTAGTATGGAGGTTCCTCAAAAGACTCCACATAGAGCCCCCCTATGACCCAGTAATCCCACTTTGGGGCATTTATCCAAATGATAACAAACAAGACCATACTAAAGCTACCACCACAACTATGTTTACTGCAGCATTATTAACCATAGCTAAGATATGGAACCAACCCAGATGCCCCTCAGTAGATGAATGGATCAAGAAAATGTGGTAGGGGCTGGGAAGGTGGCTCAGTGGTAGAGTGCTTGCCTTGCATGCCTGAGGCCTGGGTTCGATTCCTCAGCACCACATAAGAAAAAAGAAAAAAGCTGGAAGTGGCGCTGTGGCTCAAGTGGTAGAGCGCTATCCTTGAGCTGAAGAGCTGAGGGACAGTGCCCAGGTCCAGAGTTCAGGCCCCACAACCAGAGCCCCCCCAAAAAAAATAAAAAAGAAAAAAGAAAAAAGAAAATGTGGTATATATACACAATGGAATTCTATGCCTCCATCAGAAAGAATGACATTGCCAAATTTGTTAGGAAATGGAAAGACTTGGAAAAATTATATTAAGTGAAGTAAGCCAGGTGCAAAGAAACATAGGTCCCAGAGTTTCTCTTATTTGCAATAACTAGTATATGTCTGAGACAAGCAGAAAAGGTCAGATAAGATGATGTTAGGTGAATTGAACCCCAAGTTAAGGACTCAAGTGGTTTTTCTTTCTTGCTATTGTTTCTAACATATTTATAAGGTTTTGTTATTTTGTATGTCCCTCCTCCACAGTATAACCCCTGTTTTCACTGTATTTGATGTTGGTATAATTTGTGGAGGGGAAGGGAAAAGCAAATTGTTTAAATAGGGATACAGGTGGACCCATTGCAACAATGAGATGTACAAGATGTTATGTCGAAAAATGAACTTTACAACTTTGGTGCCTGGGAGAGCAGGAGTGAGGGGCTGGGGATGGGGAGGAATATGGGAAGAGATGGTAAGGGGAAGCAAAGGAGGAGGCAACAATGCTTGATAAGAAATGTACTCATTACCTTGCTCATATACTTGTAACCCCTCTGTACGGTATTTTCACAATAAAAAATAAAAGAACAAAAACATTGCTTGGCAGTTATTAAGAGGGCATCTGGAGGGATTTGAATATGTACAGTATTTCAGAAGCATGTCAATGTGAAATTCCTTAGTATGATAATTATATTGTGATTGTCTAAGATACTGCCCTTGTTCTTACCAAATATACCCCAATGTATTTAAGAGTAAAGTGTTAAGATTTTAGGTGACCATATAAAATGATGTTAATAGAAATGAACTCCAAGATATGGAAACAAGAGTCTTTTTTGTAGTTGTTGATGTTGGTTTTAAGGTACTGTATGAAGTTTGTCCTTCCTTCCTTCCTTCTTTCCTTCCTTCCGTTTTTTTGTCAGTTATGGGGCTTGAACTTTGGGCCTGGGCACTTCCCTCAGCTCTTCAGCTCAAGGCAAGTGCTCTACTGCTTGAGCCACACAGCACCACTTCTGATTTTCTGGTGGTTTATTGGAGATAAGAGTCTCATAGACTTTCTTGTCTAGGCTGGCTTTGAACCGTGATCCTCAGATCTCAGCTTCCTGAATAACGTGGATTATAGGTGTGAGCCACTGGCATGGGCATCTTTTTTTTTCATACAAGATTCTTTCACAGTACCCACCCTCCTGGCCCACACCAAAATTCACAGTGGAGGATAAAGAAAATTCAGAGCAGGATCCCCCAGGCACAAGAAAAACCTTCCAAAGATTTTGCTCAACTTTCTTTCCTCCCTATTGCCAATGCCCAAAGCCTAAAGCTACATACATTCGTACAAACACACAAAATTCCACTCCTTTCCCATACCTCTCCCCACCATATCAGATCTTATCTGTAAAACATTTGAGCTCTGAGGAGAGAGATTCATTCAAAGTCTGAGAACCCTAAAGTGGGGAGACACCATTACCCCTAATCTTTTAACAGGATAAATGACTGTGAAACAGGAACCTAGCTCTTTCTCATTATTAACTATTTTCACTCCTTAGTCTACAGCCAAGAGCAAACAGCATGACCTTCACCTGCAACACATGAAAATAGGCTTTGTCCCTCATTCATGTGTGGAGGTGTTGGGGGAGTAGTCTCTGAGGATAAACAAAACCTCCATCAGAAAGAATGACATTGCCCCATTTGTTAGGAAATGGAAAAACTTGGAAAAAATTATATTAAGTGAAGTAAGCCAGGCCCAAAGAAACATAGGTCCCATGGTTTCCCTTATTTGCAATATCTAGTATATGTATGAGTCAAGCGGAAAAGGTCAGATAATGTGATGTCAGGAAAATGAACCCTTAGATATGTATTTTAATGTGTTTTTCTTTCATGCATGTGTTTCTAACGCATTTATAAGATTATCTCTTTGTTGCTTTATATGTCCCTCCCCCACAGTATAACTCCTGCTTTCACTATATTTGATGTCAGTATAACTTGTGGAGGAGAGGGGGGAAAAAACAGTTGTTTAAGGATACAGGTGGACCTGTTGCAACAATGAGAAGTACAAGTTGTCATGTCCAAAACGAGCTTTACAACGTCGGTGCGGGGGGGGGGGGGAAGGGGGGGGAAGGAGAAGGATTGGGATTGGGGGGGAGGGGGGAGGCTGGGAAGGGATGTGAAGGGTAAACAAAGGAGGAGGCTGCAATGCTTGGTAAGAAATGTACGCATTATCCTGCCCATGTAATTGTAACCCCTCTGTACAGTATGTTCACAAATAAAATTAAATTAAATATATTAAAAAAAAGGTTAGTGCAAGAAGGAATTTTAAATTTTTTTAAAAGATTTAAATTTTTTCCCTTTGGTTTATCCTCACTGTTTTTGATCCTGGTACCCTGCGTTTTGTATATACATTTATCTGATTTGGGAAAGGGAAGAGGAATAACAAGATGATAAGACAAAGAACAAAGGATAAATTAATGCAACAGCAATATTCACAAGGCACTAGGTTGGAAATGAACTTTATGACTTGGATGGGGAGGTTGGAAGGGAGGGAAAATGGGAGAAAAAGGAGGAGGGGTAACAATGTTTGGCAAGAAATGTACTCATTACCTTACTTAAGTAACTGTGTCCCCTCTATACATCAACTTTACAACAAAATAAAATTTTATTAAAAATGATGTCAGAAATTTAAAAATTTTTCATCTTTATTTTTAGCTATCTTTGAATAAATTGACACATTTCTCTATGTCTGTAACTAGTTGTTCTTTCACACAAACATGAAAACACACATACACACACACATACAAGAAAATGCTACAAAGATGTTACCAATCGACGACAGTGTGAATGAAGAGTAAATTTATTACCAATCATTTTATTGAACTTTTAATGTATTCATTGTATTAGACAAATTCACTCATTAATTACAAGAATAATGTGGGTGGAACAATATGAAATTGTAATGTGTAGTCATTTTTGATTTATAACAATGAAAATTTCATATGGTTCATTATCTTTTAACTTTTATAGAAGTCTGCATTTTATGGGTATTTTACAAATGAAAGCAAATGTGAAAGGTAAGATTTTTTTTCTGTGTCATGTATTTACATGGGTCATTTCCCCCCAGTATTTCATATCTGTTGGACTCTTTAAGCTTCTATATCCTTTATTCTTGCTGAAAGAAAAAGAGAAATGTAAAGCTGCCAATTAGTGACTTCTCAATTTCTCCTGATAATTTCCTCATGGTAGATAATGATTTATAATTAGTTTGAAACTTGAAACCCCCCTCCTGTGTGATAGTTTGGAGCTCCATGGGCTTGGCTTCTTTAGAATGTGTCTATTGGGACTTATTCTCATGGCTGATATTGCTTCCCTCCCTTCCTCCCGCAGTCTGTCAGGCAGTGTTTGAGTGAGGTAAGGGTTAGTGGTGGCTATGGGGTAGAGAGACTCTTTGATTAGGTTGATGAGAATAGCAACTGAGCCAGGTGGAGGAGGTGGTTTTTGGTTAACATTTGTTTCGCTAGTGCTGCAGATAGATGGTTATGATTTCAGCAAGGTTCTTTTCTTGTTTTGTTGCTGCCTACTCTGAATTCCTGGCTTGGAGCTCTAAGCATGGGCAATCTGTGTGCCAGTGGTAGCTCCAAACTCAGTGGCATCTAGAGGAGATTTCAGGTTATTTTTCTAACATTCTAGCACTTAATGATTCATGCCACTTCTCAGCTTTTCCCATGAATCCCCTTGCTGCCTTGCAAACTTTGGGGAGTCAAAGCATCGTAGTGTGCATGTATAGTAGTATGAATTCAGTAAAATTGTGCTGTTGCAATCACAGCAAATTATGTCAGGACATGACTAACTAAGAACATACTAAATTGGCTATTCTGTATAGATTATGGATTGAATCTCATCACTTAATCTCAAGCCCCTCTGTAGGCATGACATTCATTCTAGAACAAACACAGTTACTAGCACATAGCTAGAGAATGAGTTGTGAGTTATAAAACAGACATTCAGCCATATCTGAATTTGTATTTCTCTGAAAGATGTAGAGACATATTCCTTTTCACACTCTAACTGGTGGAGTTCTTGCTTCTATGGCTCCAGCACCCCATCCAGACTGGCCTCTCCCAATCCACTTTAGAACGATTTCATTTCAGAAGATGCCCTTATAGAGTTTGTGGCGATACATGCACTGACATAAAAAGAGCCAGAATTGCCTTTGCTTTTAGGGGTAACTGCAGACCTATGATGAGATTGAGTCCTGCTGCCACCGCTGCTGTTGTAGCCACGTTGGCAATAATGGATGGGCCTCTCCAGGATAAGTGAGTGGCAATCACTCCTTGAAGCACCTTATACACTTAAGCCTCGGATCAACAAAGGAAGCTTATAAAATAGTCATTATTTTCCCCATTTTACAGCTGAAACCACCCCCGCACAAGACTCAGAAAAGCACTCTCATCTATTACATGCTACCACAAGGTTTTGACATAAGCACTGATTGATTCCAAATCTGTTGCTTTTAAGCCCTGTCTCCAAATATGCATATGTATACATCTGTGGAAGCAGTTAGCTAGGAAAGTAGGCCCACGGTAGATGTATTTGTGTGGCTTGCTAACACTTCTGTGGATCATAGTTAAAAGGGAGATTCCTTCCAGGCATTATGGTTCAGTGGCTTAAGAGAAGAATCTACTCTTTTTCAAAGCATTCCCTATATCTCAACTGTCTTAATTGTCCTAGGAATTTAGCTAGATGTAGTTCTGTCCATTAATGAAATTGTTCATTCTAAGTAAACATGCAAATTCTAATTTCTTGTGGAGTACTGCTGGAGACCATTCTTTAGAGAGAATTGGGATCCAATTAGAGACAATACTATCAATAAGCACCTGTTTTATTCTTCTTTTATGATGCAGGTGGTATTTAGAACAAAGCTAGGCACAACACATGCTTTCTCATTAGTTAGTTGGTTATTTAATGTGTATAGCATCTGCAAGAGGGACATTAACATGTAGAATACTCTGGCATGAGATGATTTTTTCCCCCAGAAATGAAGACAAAGAATTATGGATAACCAAGCAGAATGAGCTTTCAGAAAATATCAACAACAACAAAAAAACCAACCCACAAACATTTTTATGTTTTTTCAAGTAAGCTCTACACACAGGTTATTAAAGTTCTGCTGACTTAAAGACATAGGGTGTTTAAAGGACAGTTTAGTCCATTCACTTTCAATTTGGGCTTTCTTTTCTTTTTCCTTGTGACAGACAGTACTTGCTTTGGTTAGCAGAAAGCAGCTGACTTGCTTTGAAAAGTATAGTTGAAAACACAGGCTCTTCCTTCAAGTACCATGAAGCCTTTCCTCCCCATTTCTCTTTTTGCTTCTGTGGCTTTTGCTAGTAACAACTTAATTTTTTTAGTTTTAAAACTGTGTCTTCATATATTGATTTCTTTATATTTAAAAACCTGGCCTAACGCTTAATTTCATGACATTCTCATTCCCTCATTATTCCCCACAAAGATTTCATTGTAGCCAATCTATTACTTTAGGGTAAAATTTCCTTTACTAAAGTTCATTTTTTATTATCTTCCTGAGTTTTCTCCTTCTTTCCTCAGGGTTTAGAATTTATAATTGTGCAATTGCTTCTAACAGTCATAGCCCAAAGAAATTTCTCTGTAAATCTTAACTAACAAAGAACATTTGGGCAAGTTCCTTCCTTTGAAATCTTATTGGTATTAGGAAATTGACTAAAACATGGCTAAAAAGAAATGGATGTGATTAACTGGTTCATGGCCTAGTGTTCCTGGTAAGTTTTATGGTAAATTTTTTTTCCTGTCCTGAACATAATAATCATATTGATGGAAATTATGCTGATATTTACTGATACTACCTGTGGTTCACTTTTGCCTTTAAGCCTTAAAATTATATGTTGATCTCAGTACTCATTTATCACAGGGTAGACATGAAGAATCAAACTAAGAAACATTTCAAAGGAAATGAAATATACCTAAGATTTGAATATATATATGTGCTTTAAATTCAAACTTTTCTCCCTTCTCTGCTTTAATTAAAAATCACCACTAATTAATTAATTTTTTTTAGCTGATCCCAAGGTTTAAATTCAAGGCCTCAATTTTATTCAGCTTGCCAGTTCAGATAGTGTTCTACCTCTAATGCCATGCCTCCAGCCTAGTGTTTTGCTGAAGCCAGAGTCTCACAGAGTTTTCTGCCTGAGCTGGCTTTGATTAATAATCCTGTATATCTCTGTCTCTTGACTAGCTTGGATTACAAGTGTGAGCCATTTGTGGCCAGCTTCTCCTTTATTAAAAAAAGTCTAAGTATTTTAAGTTTTGAATTTGCATTCTTTTGTTATAAGTACCTACCAATTATTTAATACTATATGAGGCTATGGCCCCCTTTTTTGTTCATGTCAACAATACAATTTTCTGTTAGGTTAGCATGGAAAATTACTTTAGACCGATCTAATACATAAATTGTAAAGTTGTCTCTTTAAGGGCTGTTTCTGGATTGTTGACAAATAATTTTGCGTGGCTGGGCTTCATATTTTTTAGTATACCAAATATAATCAGTGTTTGGCTGATTAAATATGTTACTTGCAAAATATTTTATTGGTTTTGCAAGCTCTAATACATGGCCTGCTGTCCTGTTTCTGATAGCTAAGCATGGCTTTGGAAACTTTTAATACATGGAGTGTCTTCTCTTTGCTGATAGATGTTTCTGTAAAAAAATGGATAAGGTGATGAGATCAGAATCAAGTGTGTTTCTTATGCAGAGCCGTGCTCTAGATGCATGCTAAGTCCCCAGCTATGCATCTCATTAGCTCGCCTAGCAGTTGGAGATCTGCATACTGACTTTGAGAATATTTCATTACTGTATTTTTCGAAGGAAGGCTTTGCATTTGCCAAAGAACTGACAAGATATGTGTCTCTATAACTTACCTAGTTTTATATTATGATCAATATGAGAGATTGCCTCTGATTACCTGGGGACCCTGTGAAACTGTTAAGATATATTAGGTGTCTGGTTTGTTTTCTGATTGACTGAATCTTGTAAAATATAGGAAAAGGAAGTATACTGAAGAAAAATTTAAACTGCTATTTCTTCCTTCTCAGCTTTATCCAATGTTTGCTTTTTAATACTTGCACCATTTATAAGAAAATGAAAAGACACTTGTTCTCATTTTAGTAGTTGAGAAAATATAAGAGGGAACAAGATAATTTTCTGTTGCTACCATAACAAATCACCACAAATTTAATGCTTAAAACAGATTCATTAGCCTCTGTGTAAGTCAGCCTTCTGTTTCTGTGATAAATGGCCAGATATTTTCAATTTACAACCAGGAGAAACTGGCCTGATCGTTTCAGAGCTTCAATTCCATGATACTTGGCCCTCTGGCTTTGGGCTTGTGCTGAGGTACTACATCATAGCAGGGAACTCTTGGTGGTTTAACTTGCTAACTTCATAGCAACTGGGAAGCAAAGAGAGAAAGAAGGGGCCAGAGTCCCACAATTCCCTTCAAGAACAAAGAACATGCCCCTGTAATGACCTGAGACTTCATACTAAGTCTCACCTCTGAAAGGTTCTACTACCTGTTTATAGCAAAAGCTGAAGACCAAGACTGCAACACATCAGGCTTTATGGGACATTGCAGATCTAAACTACAACATCTTACTAAATTTCAGGTCAGAAGTCACCCTGGATCTCACTCACTAGTTTAAAAAAATCAAGTTGTGGCCAGGTGCCAGCAGCTCACACCTGTAATCCTAGCTACTCAGGAGGCTGAGATCTGAGGATGTCAGTTCAAAGCCAACCAGGGCAGGAAAGTCCATGAGACTCTTATCTCCAATAAACCACTCAGAAAACTGGAAGTGGTGCAGTGGCTCAAGTGGTAGAGCACTCTTGTCTTGAGCTGAAGAGCTGAGGGACAGCATTCAGGCCCAGAGTTCAAGCCCCATGGCCTACAAAAACAAAACAAGCAACAACAACAACAAAAAGCAAGTTGTGGTCAGACTGTGTTTCTTCTGGAGGCTTTTGTGGAGAATCTGTTACTTTTCATTTTCCATGCCTACAGGCCACTGGCATTTTTTGGTTAGTGGCTCCCTTTTCTGCCCTGAGAGCCTGAAAGATCATTCTAGTCCCTTCTATGCTTACAGTTTTTCTTCCCTCTTTCTTCACATTTCTTTAACCAGCCTGGAACAACTTTCTGCTTTAAAGGAATCATGTGATGAGATTGGGCTATTTTTGTTGTTGTTGTTGGTGGTGGTGGTGGTGGAGGTTGTGGGACTTGGACTCAAGGCCTTTTTGCTGTCCCTAAGCTATTTTTGTTCAAGGCTAGCACTCTACCACTTTGAGCCACAGTGCCACTTCTGGTTTTCTGATGGTTAATTGGAATGAGAAAGAGTCTAATGTACTTTGCTGAAGGGGCTCTCTCTGAACTGCAGATCCTCAAATCTCAGCCTCCTGAATAGCTAGGATTACAGGTGTGAACCACCAGGTGATATTTATAATCCAAAACCATCTCCACATCTCAGAGTCCTTTCCAACATGAGTAATGCCTGTTTTGTGATGCAAAATTAACTTTATACATAGATTCTGAGGATTGGGGAGTAGATTTGGTGTGGGGACATTATTCTTCTCCAATGTCATGACACAGATTACAAGGGGACTCATTATATACGTGTTAGTCTCATCTTCTCTTTATGAAGTTAAATACTGAAGTAGATCTTTTGAAATGCAAAATAGTTCATAATTATTTAATTGGATTCTAGTTTCACAGGTTTCAGGAAATGGTAAATAGGAAATGGATAGTTTCTGTTTAATAAATGCCCTAGACTTAGGAACTAGATACTTGGGATTCATATTAACAGGGTGTTAGCATTGTAATACTCATTAAAATCATGGAAAAGGAGGTGATGGAATTTCATATGCAACCAGTAAATAGAAGAGGAATTTTTTCACAGCCAGTCCTACCAATGGTCACTAAATCACAATTGGCTATTTTTTTCTTTCTACACTTGTAGAGATATCTCTATTGCTGCATAACAAGTGATGGAAAATGAATCATTTCTGTTGCATTTTGGCAACAACTTTGAGGATAGACTCAGACTCAAACTCAAGGGTAGATAGAGTTTCTGTCTTTTTTTATAATCACAGGATATGTGGTGACAAGGAAATTAGTATGTTTTGGCAGAAAAGTAGAATTGAATGATCAGAACAAATACCATAAAATTAAACATGGTAAACATCATTAATAGTGCCACTATATTATGCTATATGTGTTAGATGAAGAAGATAAATATGAATGGATAGTCCTGAATTGTTTAACACAAAGAGAGAAAAAAAGCAAAAAAAGCCTTAGGCAGCAAGGAGAATGAAATTTTAGCTCCATTGTCTAAGGCCAGGACAACAATCCATGTACACACAGGAGGATGAAAGCAAAGTCTTACTGAGGGAAAAAATAACTCAGTGTTCTTTGCATGCCCCGCCTCTGTTGTCACAGTGTCCAGTTGTTTAGTGGATGCTGATTATGGGATGACACTGGCCAAGAAGCATCTTTCAGCTTCAGACACTGGGTTGAAAACCAAGGCAGAAGCCTTCCCAGTCCTATGGAATGTCACTAGCCACCTTTTTAGAGGAAGCTACAGGTAAATCTCTTGATACTTAGGAGGATGCAGCTATTATTTTAAATAGAAATGCACAAGATATTTAGAGACATACTAAAGAGAAGATGGGAAGAAGGGAGAGAAAATAAAAGCAGCTTATTTTATGCTTTGTCTTACTTAGCATGCAATAATTTAATTTGCCCAATTCTTGCATATTTTTGGTGATTCACAGAGAATTTCTACTGAGTGATGTGAGGTGTTGGCAGTGTGTTTTGTTTCCGTGGCTGTAGTAAAGGTGCTAACAGGTGAGTAAAGCCTGGCGTGCATTAACTCTTCTCTTTATTTCTTGAATTCCAGCTCTTCAAGCCACTCTTATCTGTCACCTGATCCTTCACACCATTTAAAATTATTGAAGACTCCAATAATCTTCACGTCTCAAAACTCAGAGTCTTCATCTTATTTAACCTCTCAGGAACATTGGGCTTTTATCACCTTGTCTAAATAGCATTTTTGTGTGTTCCTCTCTCACTTAATGGCACTGTCATTCATTTTTGTTACTAAATCAGAAGCCTATAAACTCTCCCTGACCATTCCTTCTCTCTTATACCCATATCCATTATACTGGAAGATGTAGTCATCTTTACCCTTACTCCCTTACAGCTCTGGTGTCATCATATCTAACGTGGTTGTGAAATAGTCTCTTAAATATCTCTCCAGACTCCTTTTGCTCCATTCTCTTTCTCATACAATTGCCCAAAATGTATACCTGACAGTTCTATTCTTTCATAGTGAGCATGGTAACATGGCCTGCAAAGTCCTGGGTGTGGGTTTGCCTTCCTCTCAAGCACGATTGTATGTCCTTTGCTCTTTACATTGTAGCTATTGCTACCTTCCTGGTCCAGCATGTCATCAGTTAAATCTGCCCCTTTCAATGACCACTTTATCTGAGAATTTACCTCTCATCAGTGAATAAGTTTTGTTAGGATACACTGAAAATTATTTGAGGAAAAAAGTAATACTTTAGGCTTAACAAAATAAAATCCACTAGAATGGGACATTTAGCAAGTTTTGAACTACATGGGGATCAAGTCACCTTTGTTTTAATTATGTAGCTGCAAGTATGGCCATAATATTTACACATGGTGGCTCTTGCTTGTTTTGCTCTCCCAGCTTTCTCAGATTTGGAGCTTTTTGGGAGTAAATGGAATGTGGAGGTAGAAGAACTGGTTTGCATCCCTTCTCTGTGGGAGCGTGTGGACAGAGCCCAGTGTTCATCTTTTCACATTTCAGATTCAGGAAACTGAGACACAGAGGAGAGGAACTTTCACCTTACATGAGGCAGATCTGCAGTAACGTGTACCAGATTGCATAAAGAATTAGAAAACAAGCTGGGGCCATAACATGAGGTCCCCTGACTCTAGGACCATTGTTTTTGTTTGAGGGGGGGGTTGTCTCATTTAAATTTAGGGAAGAAGGACGAAGCACTCATTAATGCAATGTGGAGCACATGCTGGGAATTGAAATTAATAAGTAGGGATAGCCAAAGTAAGGAAGGTCCTGAAGGAAATTGTGAGTATGTGGGTGAAGTCAGGTGAAGCAAGGATAAGGTAAATATTTGGTTACAGCTATTATCTGAAGTTTATCTTTTGTTTGAAATTTATGCATCTATAAATTTACCTAAATTAACTATGTATTAATATCCCTTTTAAATATCTTTTCCCCTCTTGCCTTTTAAAAATCTTTTTTTGTGTGTGTGTGTGAAAATATCATACAGAGGGGTGACAATTACATGGGCAAGATAGTGAGTATATTTCTTATCAACCATTGTTGTCTCCTCCTTTGTTTCCCCTTCCCATCCCTTCCCATGTGCCCCCTCCTTCCCCCCTTCCCACCCCCCCCAAAGTTGTAAAGTTCATTTTTCTACATAACGACTTGTACATCTCATTGTTGCAATGGGTCCATCTGTATCCCTATTTAGACGATTTGTTTTTGCACTTCCTCTCCACAAATTATACCAACATCAAATACAATGAGAGCAGGGGTTATACCATGGGGGAGGGACATACAAAGCAACAAAGAAATCATCTTATAAATATGTTAGAAACAATTTCATGAAAAAAAAAACATTTAAATATTTATCTTGGGGTTCATTTGACCTAACATCAACTTATCTGACCTTTTCTGCTTGTCTCAGATATATACTAGCTATTATACAAGATCTAACATGTGATCCTACAGAAAATTAGTGTATAATATTCTGATACAAAAGTGAGCAAGTGTGTGTGTGTGTGTGTGTGTGTGTGTGTGTGACTTAGTTTCTGTTCATATTCAAGCGTAGCTGCTTTATGTCATAGTCCTTTGGCTCATTTTTTTTTTGCATTTTCTAGATTCCAGATGTCATTTTCTTTCATTATGCATCTGTGCAAATGCATGGTTGCAAGTGTGCCTGTACAAACATACACATACATACATACACACACATACTGGGAGTGTGCATAAACAAAAGTTGAGCTGAAATGAAATACTGTGGCATATGGTACCTGAAAATCTAGAGTCTCAATGGTAGATCTGTAATCAAGGTTGCAGATGCTTGGTGTTTGACAAATGAAATTTTTTTATGTAAAACTGTTTTAGTACATGAAGTTAAAAGATGGGAAATTAGCTGCATACTATAATGAACAGTTCTCCCACTGAAAAAGAACAAAATGGGAAACTTAACCAAACAAATAAGTGAGGCCCCCAGTGATCCTCCAAATATGTTTTCCAAGTACTCAGATTTCATTTTTATTGCCTTTTGGGGGTCTTTTTATTCTGCCTTTAGCATCCATCTTACATAGATAAGCATTAAGGTGTTCCATGTTTTGTTAACCTGAAAGTATTTGGGAATAGAATTTCAATAGTTATTGTAATATTTTCTTTTTTCCATATTGAATTCTGCTGTAAATGCATTCTTTTCTTTTGAAACTTATATATATATATATATATATATATATATATATATATATATATATATAGTGTTGTACAGAGGGGTTACAGTTACATGAGTAGGGTAACGAGTAAATTTCGTAGTGAGCATTGTTACCTCCTGCTTTGTTTTCCCCTTACTATCACTTCCCTCCCCACCTCCTCCCACACCCCCACCCAGACGTTGTAAAGTTGGTTTTCAACATAGTGTCCTGTCTTGTCATCACAATGGGTCAGCCTGCATCCCTATTTAAACGTTCCATAATATCCCTTCTTCTCCCCAAATTACCAAAATGTATATACAAGATGCAGAACACCCGCATCAAATCCAGTGAAAACAGCGGTCATACTGTGGGGGAAGAACATACAAAAGAACAAAAGAATCACATAGTGCATTTTAAGTACATTAAAAACACTAGCAAGAAAGAAAAGTCACCTGTGTCCCTGTCTTGGGGTACATTTTGCTTAACATTATCTCATGGTCATATGTACATAACCTTTGACCTTTTCTGCTTGTCCTAGACATGTACTACTCATTGCAAACAAAGAAAACCATGGGACCTATGTTTCCTTCGGTTTGCCTTACTTGATTTAATATAATTTTTCTAAGTTTTTCCATTTCCTAACAAATGAGGTGATGTCATTCTTTCTGATGGAGGCATAGAATTCCATTGTGTGTGTGTGTGTGTGTGTGTGTGTGTGTGTATCACATTTTCTTGATCCATTCATCTACTGAGGGGCATCTGGGTTGGTTCCATATCTTAGCTATGGTAAATAATGCTGTGATAAACATGGTTGTGCAGGTAGCCTTGGTATAGCCCTGTTTGTGATCATTTGGGTAAATGCCCAAAAGTGAGATTGCTGGGTCATAAGGGAACTTTATATGGAGTCTTTTGAGGAACCTCCATACTGCTTTCCAGAGTGGTTGGACAAATTTACACTCCCACCAACAATGCAGTAAGGTTCCTTTTTGGCCATATCCCCTCCAGCATCTGTTATTACTAAATTTCTTTTTTTTTATTGTGAAAATACTGTACAGAGGGGTTACAATTACATGGGTAAGATAATTAGTACATTTCTTATCAAGCATTGTAGCCTCCTCCTTTGTTAAGCCCTCCCATCCCTTCCCAGCCTCTCCCGTCCCCCTCACCCAATCCTCCCCCCCCCCACCAAAGTTGTAAAGTTCCTTTTTGACATGACAACTTGTACTTCTCATTGATGCAACGGGTCCACTTGTATCCTTATTTAAATGACTTGTTTTTCCCCTTCCCCTCCTCTCCAACATCAAATACAGTGAAAGCAGGGGTTATACTGTGGGGAAGGGACATACAAAGCAACAAAGAAATAATCTTATAAATGCGTTAGAAACACATGCATGAAAGAAAAAAAACATTTAAATACATATCTTAGGGTTCATTTTTCTAACTTCACTTTATCTGATCTTTTCTGCTTGACTCATACATAGACTAGATATTGCAAATAAGGGAAACCATGGGACCTATGTTTCTTTGGGCTTGGCTTACTTCACTTAATATAAGGGAATCTTACTTCATTGTTGGTGGGAGTGTAAACTTGTTCAACCACTTTGGAAAGTTCAACCACTATGTGGAAAGACTCCACATAGAGCTCCCCTATGACCCAGCAATCCCACTTTTGGGCATTTACCCAAATGTTTACAAACAAGACCACACTAAAGCTACCAGCACAATTATGTTTATTGCAGCATTATTTACCTTAGCTAAGATATGGAACCAACCCAGATGCCCCTCAGTAGATGAATGGATCAAGAAAATGTGGTATATATACACAATGGAATTCTATGCCTCCATCAGAAAGAATGACATTGCCCCATTTGTTAGGAAATGGAAAGACTTGGAAAAATTATATTAAGTGAACTAAATTTCTTGACTATAGCCATTATAACTAGGGTGAAGTGGAATCTCAATGTTGTTTTGATTTGCATTTCTTTTATGGCTACAGAAATTGAGCATTTCTTCATGCATCTATTAGCCATTCTTATTTCCTCTTCAGAAAAGTTTCTCTTTAAGTCTTTAGCCCATTTATTAATCAGGCAGTTGTTTCTTTGAGGATTTGTTGTTGGGGGATTTAGTTGATCACAAAGAAGAACACACTAAAGCTACCAGCACAACATATTTATTGTAGCATTATTTACCATAGCTAAGATATGAAACCAACCCAGAAGCCCCTCAGTAGATGAATGGATCAAGAAAATGTGGTATATATACACAATGGAGTTCTATGCCTCCATCAGAAAGAATGACATTGCCCCATTTGTTAGGAAATGGAAAGACTTGGAAAAAATTATATTAAGTGAAGTAAGCCAGGCCCAAATAAACATAGGACCCATGATTTCCCTTATTTGCAATAACCAGTGTATGTCTGAGTCAAGCAGAAAAGGTCAGATAAGTTGATGTTAGGGAAATGAACTCCAAGGTAAGTATGCAAATTTTTTTCTTTCATGCAATTGTTTCTAACATATTTTTAAGATTGTTTCTTTGTTGCTTTGTATGCTCCTTCCCCACGTTATAACCCCTGCTTTCACTCTATTTGATGCTGGTATAATTTGTGGGGAGGAAGGGCAAAAACAAATCGTTTAAATAGGGATACAGGTGGACCCATTGCAACAATGAGATGTACAAGTCGTTATGTCGAAAAATGAACTTTACAACTTTGGTGGGGTGGGGGGAGGATTGGGTAGGGAGTGGGGGGGTATGGGAAGGCATGGGAAGGGGAAACAAAGGAGGAGGCAACAATGCTTGATAAGAACTGTACTCATTATCTTGCCCATGTAATTGTAACCCCTCTGTACATTATTTTCACGATTAAAAATAGTTTTTTGAGTTCTAAGTATATTTTAGGTATGAAATCCTTGTCCATTGTATGGCTAGTGAAGATCTTCTCCCAGTCCGTGGGCTTTCTATTGATCTTGCTAGCTTTGTCCTTTGCCATGCAGAAGCTCTGCAGTTTCATTCAATCCCATTTGTCTAATCTTTCTTTGATTTTTTGTGCTTCTGGGTCTCTATTAAGAAAATTTTGGCCTGTGCCAAGGAAACCTAGGGTTTCTCCTATTCCATTCTGTAATGTTTTCATGGAGTCTGCTTTGACTTCAAGGTCTTTGATCCATTAGGAGTTGATTCTGGTGATATATATGGATCTAGCTTTAGTTTTCTACAAGTGTTTAACCAATTTTGCAAGGACCATTTATTGAAAAGGCTGTTTTTCTTCCATTCTATTTCTTTAGCTCCCTTGTCAAAGATTAAGTGGCTATAGTTCTTCGGGTTCATTTCTGGGTTTTCAGTCCTATTCTATTGGTCCTCAGGTCCGTTCTTGTGCCAGTACCAAGCTGTTTTGATTACTATGGCTTTATAGTAGAGTTTACAATTTGGAATTGATATTCCTCCAATGCTATTCTTTCTACTGAGGATTTTTTTTTGCTATTCAGGGTTTTTATTATTCCATATAAATTTTTGGATTGTGTCTTCTATGTCATTGAAGAATGAGCTTGGCATATTGGATTTGTATGTAGCCTTTGGCAGTATTGCCATTTTCACGATGTTAATCCTTCCAATTCAGGAGCATAGGAGGTTTCTCCACTTGCTTAGTTCTGCTTTAATTTCCCTTTTCAGGTTTTTAAAGTTTTTGTCATACAGGTTCTTCACTTCTTTTGTTAAGTCAACTCCTATGTATTTTATTTTTTGTTGGGCTATCACTAAAGGGGAAACTTTGACAAAGTAGCAGGGTATAAAATTAACTTCAGACATCAATGGCTTTTCTGTATGCCAATAATGAGAAGAGCGTGGCTGAAATTAGGAAAGCAACCTCTTTTGAATCTTTTCAGTTATGTATTTTCTCTCTCTTTTTTTGAAAATTTTCCCTCTTCTAAATTTGTATTTAGATATTTTAGGTGGCTTACTCTTAAAACATGGTTCATTGCTAAGTTTATTCTCAGTCAATGTAGTTTTACATACAATTTGGCACTTAGCTAAACCCAATGCAGAATTGCTTCTAATTTAATATGTGACATTCCCTTACACTCTGCCTTGATTGTAAATTTCATGAAAATAAGAGTGATATCATATGGGAAATCATCCATAAATACCCCTTGATTCCTTTTAGATGATTTTTAGAATAGGAAAAAGTCACACTGCTTAGAAAATGACATAAGTATAAATGTTATCAATTTATGAATACAATTACTATCAGCTGGTAATTGCTATCAGTACAAGTCTGTCATTTCACCCTTCAAGTCTTTTGAAACTGCTACCTCTCTCTTAGCTCACTTTATTTGGGTAGAGTTATAGGCCTGCAGGATAATCTTTTTTTTTTTTGTTTTGTTGGTTTTAAACTGGGTTCTCTTTACCAATGAATTAGGTGGTTATAGGTCTGCGGGTTCATTTCTCCATTTTCATCCTCATTATAGGCAACTCAAAATGATATGCCAAATAGTATCCTTGTATAAATAAATACAATAGATAATGACTAAAATAATATACATATTTAAAAATTGTCTTATAATATTTTCTTTCACTTTTTCATTTAACCCTTCCAATTACCTAATCCAATAAGTTGGAAAACAGGTTTTGAATGAGGAAACTGCAGTATGAAATGATCAGGCAAAGGCCATCTAGCTGCTGAATAGCAAAACTTTTGCTCTAATCTACTCATCTGTATTCAGATCCTTGAACTTCCCACTGTGCACTGTATCTGTGGTAGAATAGTTAGGTCATAAGTGGACACTGTGGGTTTGAAGTTCTTTATAAAGAGATGTTCTCCAAGGTACAAGAGAGTGGTATTTTCTCTGTGGTAAATGTAAATATAAAAATATAATAATAAAAGGCTGGGAAGGTGGCTCAGTGGTAGAGCGCTTGCCTTGAGTTGAAGAGCTGAGGGACAGCACCCAGACCCAGAGTTCAGGCCTCACAACCGGACCCCCCAAAAATAATAATAATAAAAATAAATATAACTTATAATATTGTACCAACTAGCCCAAACATCAACAGAAAAATTTGAGTATCAGCTATAGGTGGACTTCCTAAAGATTGTGAAAGGAATCCTTCAAATCCATCCCAGGGCACCACGTGGAGGCAGGCAGGCACAGGAGAACAATTATTACAAGGTTTATTAGAGGAGCCATATTTCCCTGGGAGAGGGTGCATGTGCCGTCTGCCCCTATTCAGGTAGCAGGAGTGTCTGGGGGCGGGAAGTGAGGTGAGGTAGGTGGGTGTTCAGTTGGGTCTAGGAAGAGAGAGGGAGAGGACAGTTGTAAAGCAGGAACTCCAGGGAAGGGAGGAGCTCAGGTCTGGGTGGAGCTGAGGACCAAAGGTAGGCATAATGCTAACAGACTGGGTTGTCAAAGAGAAATGCACAGTCGTTAGAGACAAATGGTTCATGAAACATTGGGTGAAGTTAAATCCTTACTGAATATGAAACTTGGGTGTGTATTCTTTAGTCTTGGCAGATGACCCCAATCATGCAATCTAGTCAGCTGTTCAAGCCTTGGACAGAACTGCTGTGGAAGTCTTTTCCACATTGCTCAGGTTATTAGGATCTTGTATACTTTGCTCATTTAACACCTAGCAATTGTGTTAGCATAATTTCTTTATAAATGTTCTGTCTTTCAACTGGATGTGAAGGCCCTTGGAGATGGAACAAAAGTTTTACTTCTTTATAACTAACTTGGTTACTGTGCTCATACATAGTAGGCCATAAAAAATACTGGTTGAAAGATATATTAGTTGAGGTTCTCTATAGAAAAAAAAGAGCCAATAGGAGTCCAAAACAAGAATGGATAGGACCCTAAAACTACTATGGGATATATGTCTGCAGATGTGTATGTGTACATGTGTGTATGTGTGTGAGTGTGTATAAGTATGGAAAGAGAGAAAATGATTAATTATGAGGAATTGGCATATATAATTTTGGAGAGTGCAAAGCCCCATGATCTACTCTCTGTTAGCTGGAGCACTGAGAAAGTGGGAGGTGTAGCCCAGTCCAAGCCTGAAGGCTGTGAACCAACTCATATGGTTATGTATGTCTCATGATGAGGATAGAAGATCCAGGTCCAGGCACCCAGATAGAAGAAACATATATTCCCTTTTGCCACTTGTTTTATTCAAGATATCCTCAGATTTGATGATGCTCACTGACATTGGTGAGGTGAGTCTACTAAGTCTGTCTACCCAAGTAAATTCTGATGTCATCTGGAAATATCCTCACAATCATACCTAGAAATCAAGTTAAATCTTGGCAATAATGTTCCAGTAAAACTGACACCCAATTAATCATCATAAAATGATACTGTCTTTAATGCCTGTAATAACTTCACTCTTGGACATCTGGCCCTTTTATACAACCTTTAAAATATATAGCTGTTATTTGTTTTGCATTTAGCAGGTCTGTGCAGGATCTTTCTAATATCAATCTCACCCTTTTGCAGCTGAGCTGTGTAAGTGTAGAGTCAAGTGACTTGTCCAGGGTTAACAGGCTCTGGTGCTGTTGCTTTTACCATACAGCCTCTTGCTCTCAGGCTAGTGTTCCTTCTGCAGATAGACTCATGTTTGCCTCTGCCTTCTAGTTGGGAATACTGTTAACTCAACTAATATAGGTAGATAATTCTTCTAATAGTCTATTAATGGACAGTGTTTCTGATGTGTGATTATCATACTGGTAGAAATTAACACTCTAATAAGTTTAATAGTAAAGGGCACTTAGGTGTATAGATCTTGAATTTTCTAGGAACCTTTCCTTTTTTCACAGTTAGCTGTTTGTTACTTTTAATGACCCGTCTCTTTCCTATATATATTTAAAATAATAATTAGAGCTGATCTCAGCTGAGTGAACTTTGAAGGAGCGAGTATGAGTTTTTGGATTTATAGGACTTTTTAATGGCTATTGTTAGAAATACACACTTTGTGATTTTGTTTTGTGTATTGAAAGTCACATTTCTGTAATCTGCTGATTTAGAGCCTGGTTTATGAAAATGATTTTTTGTCCACTTAGGTAAAGTGCAGAAGGCCATTAAGGTTCTTTAAGCATCTTTCTTCTCACATGTGGTAGATCTACTTTTTTAGCCTTTGAACAGAACATAGAAATGAGTGATTTGAAGTTAGATTGGATAAAGCTTATTAAGATGTAGGAAATCACTAATCTATAAACACTGTAAAATTTACTAATAACAAAATAACAAAAATATTAGATAAACCTTTCACTTGTCTAAAATGTATGGCATAGTCTTCACATCCCACAGGTTCTTGTTCTTCTAATTTTGGAGTTCAAGTATTTAGCTAGGACTCTTGCCAGACCTTTTTCCTGCTAAGGACATGTTTCCATGACCAATAGCTTGTCAAAATAGTGAAATAATTTGCATAATGGCTGATCAATGTCCTGACCTGTTGAAACTTTTCAAATCCAGGAGCAAAAGGGTTAATGTCTAGTACATTAGAGGGTACCAAATCAGGACTGTACTCCTGGGCTAGGTTCCTTGGGTTGGAGGTGAAATGTGAAGTGTCTACCACAGAACATGTGATGCCAGCCTCAGTGGCAGTGGCAGTTTCCTAGCTATTGCTAAGCTGAGAGTTGGTGTTTGAATGTTCTTTAATAGATGTTCCCATTTAAAATTAATGGTGGACTCTTCTAAGCCCTATTTACCTAGGTGGAAAATCAATGAAATAATGCTCATTTTCATTTATTTTGTAGCTAGGATTGCTTTCCAAGGAAATACATGGAAGTGAATTGTGACTGCATGAAATATTTATGGAATTCTCAGAACCCTTTATGACAAAGTATCTAGGATTGAGGAGTGTAGTTTTGACATCTGTAAGGATATATAGAAATTATTTCTGTAAATTGTGAAATGCTTTTTACTTAAAGGAACTCAGTCATTATTTTCGATGAATATCCAAGAAAAGGAGAAGAGTGGGAAAAGGGGAGAAAGATGAAAGAGGTGATATTAATCAAGACGCATTGTCCTTATGAACTGATAGGGTGAATGGTAACCCTTTTATACAACTACTTAAATATAATAACAAAGGAAACTTTTACTACAAATACAATCATTGTAATTATAGCAGAATAGCTTTGGCACTTATTGAATCCTTATTATAGGCCACCATATATCAAATGGACAGATGGCCTATGGAAAATGCCAAATTCATGATTAGTAATACATTGATGTTATCTTCTATACGCGATATGCAAACAAAATATTTTATATAATCAACTAAGTTGGATTGCAGATAAATTAGTGAGAGAGCCCACTATTTTAAATGGCCTTTAACAGGGGGAGCTAAAGTAGAGACCACACCGTGTCTCTAATGCACAATGCAAACGTGCTCACAATTACTCTCACACTGAGGCTTCTTCCAGTGATCAGATTCAATCTTCCAATAGGGCCCAATGGTTTAAATCAGGATTTTTTCAAGGTTACAGGACATTTTTAGGTCATGAAATATGACAAATCCAAATAACTCTTTAAATATATTTTTAAAAAGATGGAGAGGTTGTTTGTGTTTTCCCATCATTCAGGAAGAAAGAAGGGAGTGCATAAAATTTTAAGCTCTTTAATTGAGTCCAAGTGTAAGTCTCTCATGATTGCTAAGGCATATTTTCCTGCCTTACTTACTGAAATAGGATTATTAACATTAGCTTGCCTCACAGGAGATGTTAATAACCGAGTGTTGAGAAACTTTTAAATTAGGAATATTGATGATGTAAATTATCATGATATAGAATGTGAGTTCATTAAATCTTGCAGCTGCAAAGAGGCCCTGACTATAACATCTGTCCCTCTATTAATGTCTGGGATAGGTTAGACCCTGTAGCAAGCTGACCTGTATGCCCATTCTCCTGCTACATGGCAGGGGACACCTTTTGAGTTATATCCTTCGTTTTGGGGGAAGTAATTCAATAACCAGTTATTTTAGCATCTTAATTCTCAGTAAGGAGGAATATCTAAAATATCATCTTACACTTTTGGTTTCCCCACAAGCAAGATAAACATACAAGACTCTAAATACATTTTTATTCTTACTGCAAAATCTCCTATACTTCCTGAATGTCTTATGCTCCAAGAAGAGAAACCAATACACATTTGGGTTGTTACATAAAGGACTATTTCTGATATTGATTAAAAATATCACAGTGGTTTCAGTCACATAAAGACAAAGAAAATGAGTAAGAATTCATGTCTGTTTATATTTCATGGAAAAAATTAATCTCATCAATGTTATTTGGGAACTTTTGGATTGTACTCTTTAATCTTCATTTCGGAAAACAACAGACTGCATTATTAGAAAGAAGATCCTTGCACATGGGAAGAATATTCAGCTGGTGTCTGTTTTCAAATATGCAATTAAAGAATTCAAAGTTAATTTCAGAGCTTAAGAAAACTGTTATTCAAAACAGTATAGGCCATTTTAGAAATGTTATTCCCTTATTCAAGATATATTTGTCCATAAAGTATGTATATGAAATGCTACACCAACATCCTGAGGGTGAAAACACAAACGAAAACTTCACTAATGCTGAATTACAGCTACAAATTACTATGAAGATATGAATTTCAACTTTCTTTTTTGTTTTTTGTTCTTTTTTTTTATTTTGCCAGTCCTGAGGCTTGAACTCTGAGTCTGGGTGATGTCTCTGGGCTCCTTTTTGGTCATGGCCAGCACTCTACCACTTGAGCCACTATGCCACCTCCAGCTTTTTTGTGATTTAATTGGAGAAAAGAGTCTCAAGGACTTCCCTTCCTGGGCTGGCTTCCAACAGTGATCCTCAGATCCCAGTCTCCTGAGTCGCTAGGATTACAGGTGTGAGCTACCGGTACCTCGCTCTCAACTTTCTTTTTTATTCCAGACTTGGTCTCATATATAAACCCTGACTGGCCTGGAATTCTCAATCTCTCTTCTCATATTCCAGAGTCGTGATATTACACGAATGTACCACCTCACCCAGAATAACGTGATTAGAGGCCCTTTCTCCTTATGACTATTTGAAAATGTATATGCATTTATACATATCTTCTCTATTCGTGTGTGTGTGTGTGTGTGTGTGTGTGTGTGTGTGTGTGTGTGTGTGTGTGTCTGCATGCATGGCACAATGCCAGAGTTTGAATTTAGGGCTTCATACTTTCTCTTGGCCTGCTCATTCATGGCTGGTATTCCCTAACTTGAAGCACATCTCCAGTCCAGTAATTTTATTGAATAACTGGAGATGCAATCTCCTAGAATAACCTATCATTCATTCAGAGAGCTACACACCTGATTGAATGTCTTTCCTCATTAATATTTGCTGACTTCTGAATGTCAAAATGCTCCAAGACTCAGTGGGATACACTCCTTTGGTCCAGGCCTTTGATTGCACTGTACTTATTATCAGGTGATTTCACTTAATGCCATAACTTTAAATAGCATCTGCCTACTGAAGATGTACAGATTTTGATCCAGTTTCAGGAATTGCTGAGTTTCACACTTTTGTGTTTACTATCTATTCTATTTGCTTTGGGTACTTAAAGTCATCTTAAGTCTAGTATGCTGAAAATGATAACCATTAATTTCTACCACCAGCCTCTTCCACATCTTGATCTCATTTATATTCCCCATCAATCCCATAATGCTACTGCTTACAAAGTTCAAGGGGTCAAACAAATGAAAAGATTATTCTTGAACATTTTATTCTTGCCCATTTCATATTCAGTACAGTAGCAAGTCCTGTCAGCTGTACTTTCAAAATATATTCCATATCTATATATCTTGCATACTTTAGACATTCCACTGTGAACTTACTAGATTGGACAGGCTTCATCTTCCCAGGTTCTTTCTAGGTACCTACCTTACCAAATGGTGCTTTGCATTCCACCTTCTGTATTCAGAGTAAAACTTTCAAAATACAGAATGAGTTTCCTGTCTTCCAAAGGCTTCTGTCCTACTGAGAAGTTAAGCTGAAGTCTTTACTGTGACCTGCCAGGTACTCTCTTGGCTGGCCATTGTTTAATTGTAATCAGCTTTACTCAGCTTTCACCATGTTCTCCTTCTGGCTGACCAATTTCCACTTCACGTGCTTACCTCAAGACCTCTCTTTCTTCTGTGCAGAATATTCTTCCCCATGTATATTTTGTCTTACTGTCTATCCTCTTTCATAAATACTTCTCCTCCAGATACCAGTGATTCTTCCTACCTCATTTCATGCACTGTAACACTCTAAAGTAGCAACTCTGCCTCTCCACATTTGCCTAATGTTCATAGCTCTTATTATCTGAAGCAGTACTGGTTATTCTACCTGTTTATTCATTGTCACCTTGGCTGGTATCTAATCCTCTATTTGGATATGGCACTGTATGTGTAGTTCACCTATGTATTTCCAGCACCAATATCTGGCACATAATGAATGAGAAAATAATAAAATTATATTAATTTCATCCTTGATATTCTTACCCAGCATAAGACTATCTCTTGATGGTTTACACTGTTTATATCCAATATTATATTGCTATACTATGCAGTGATATGCTGGCTCTTATATAATGTAGAAATACTTTATTTAAGAGGCAATCAAACAGTATAATGAGTCTCCATCTAGGAATTGAAAAGAGTCAGACCTGAGTTCAGTGCTGGCTATCTAATTACAGATGTGATTTGTGAATAATTTGTTCTATTTCCTCTGCCCTTACTTTTCAGTTGTAAATTTTGTAATAAAGACATGTTTGTTGTGAAGAATAAATAAAATCATGTAAGTAGAGCTTAGAGTTAATGCTCAAACAGGATTCCTATTATTATAGCCTTGGACCTAAATAATTGTATGAAGTAATTTTTAGTGATCAAATCATTATGGACAGATTACAGTTTTCAGTCTTTTTGTCTTATAATTTGGATGTCATTCTAGATATTCTTGGGATCTGCTTCATTGGGTCAGAGCTGTAACTTTTAAGGGGAGAATGGAATGGTGGGTAGATCATTATCTTTGCTATTCTTTTTTTTATGTGTAATTTTTTTATCGTGGAAATACCATATAGAGAAGTTACAATGATAAATGTATTTGGGGTAAACAGTTACTGTGGGTAGCTCCTCTTTCATCCTTCAAATATACAGTAGGATCAAGATTTAAAACACTACAAATTAAGCTGTATAAGAAATGTAGCTTTTGTGTTTTTATAATAGATATCTTGTTTGCCAGCCTCTCTGTAATGAGTACCAATGCACGGAGGGAAAATAAATCTTCTAATTAAAGTTATGTTAGTCTCTTCTGCTTTATATGAAGCTATATTTTGCTTTTTAAATTTTTTACATGAAAATATTAATTTTCTGAATTTCACTCTCTTCCTATCCTCCAACTCAAGTGTGGATCCATGAGTCAAGAGGAATTTGTAAGATGTTAACTTCTGGGTCTGTTGGGTCTTTTGGAATCTGATATGTGTGGAACCATTTTGGTATGGTCCTAGGTATCTGGCATTGACCTAAGGAGCTGGGATAGGCCGGATTTGTATTTTGTGGAGGAATGTTGTGACTCATTGCTGATTTTTTATTTGTTGTTATAAAATCTTACTTTTCCCCCTTCTAAAGTCTTACTTGATAGCTGTGTTCTGACACATGTACAGGTTTCTTTAGATTTTTTTTTGTTCAGTACCAAGAAATCCTCGGTTGGGGTAACAAATAGTAGGACCTCTCAGTGTTTTTTAGCTTCTATATACTAGATATTCAGAGCCCACTGACAGAATGGTTTAGTGCATCTCTCTAAAACATTTGTCACTCACATGTGAATTATCCTTGAGGTACTATTATGTTGCTCCCGTGCTATACTGGGCAAAAGAATAGATGATGATGGAAGATTTTCCTATTCTATGCTATCAGGACCAAACACTAAACAGATTTTACATTAGAGTTTCTTTATAAATTCCAGGGTTTCTACTATATCTACCCCTGCTCTGCTACTTGCGCCTTGGTCTAGGAAGGTTCTTTTCCCACCTCTTGGTTCTCAACTGTTGCCCCTAGACTTTGATAATGAGTAATAGTAGAGTAAAACTTTGAGTTCGGCATACTTACTTTTGATATATAATTGGAGAATATTATTCTAATAGTGGTTACAAAACAATTCTTTTTCTATAAACCTTGACCTTTATGAATGTTGCCTCACTGGGGATTCATTGGGGCTTTTGAGTTTTGGTGTCTGGCATTGACTTCCTTCTTTTAGGTAGAAACCACCCTTCAATCTAGACGACACTTGTCCTCCAAAGTGGGAAGTATAGGTGAAAATAAATTTAAAAAATCAATGTCTTTTTATAGCCAATTGATAATATTATTGTGTGGAAATCTTTTTATAGTTCCTTCTTTCTGCTGGTTTGGTGTGGCCTAATGATCATTTAGATCTTGCCTGCCTGCATTTGCCTTGCTGATTCATTATTTCCATCTAAGAAATCAAACAGATTTTGACAGATACATGTACCTGTACTGATTCAAATCGTTTTGAAGTGGTTTATCATACACACAGTGTCAGTGACATGAATTTAGTAAGCACTTACTGAACACTACTGATGTACTATGATCTCTAGATATAAAACAGAAATAACAGTCTTTTTGCCTTAAGGAGGACCTCTTATAATAAAGAAAACACAAATATAAAAATAAGTACAAGGAAGATTGATAACATGTATGTTATTGATAACATGTATGTGGTATGTAAAAGGATAGGAGGAAGGGTGTCACTAGCTTTTAGGTAGTTTTAGGACAAATCAGTGAAGAGTTTCTGAAGAGGTTACCACTAAATGTTAAGAACAGATGGACAGACAGGCAATAGAAGCAGCACAAAAAAGGCATGCAGGTAGACCTGATATGCTCTTAAAAAGACTTAGATGACTGATGTCTCCGAAGTTTGAAGGATGTGAGGGAGATAAAATTGTCAAACTAAATGGTGTCAAAAAAACAAGGGCCTTGGTGGTTTTGAAAAAGAGCTTTAGCTAAAGATAGGAAGCACTGGAGAATTCAAAGGATAGGTAAGATTCAACTTGTATTCCAGGAAACTTACTCTGGGTATTGTGTGGAAAGTCAAATTGGAAAGCAAAGAGTTTGTGAAAATCAGGTAGGAACTTTGAGAAGGGAAAAATAAAATGTTAAAAGCCTGAAGTAAGCAGAGTTTCAGAAAAGTGTTTAGGCCAATGGGAAATGAAAGAAAAAATATGGAATGAGTTCAGAATTTATTTTTGATTTGTCTGAGTGGACAATTGGTGATTCAAACCAAAAGAAGGGAATATAATAAAAGCATCTTTAACTATCAAGTATGCAGCTAGTATTTATTGAATACTTGAAAAGTGCCAAGTCCTTCCTAATCATTACCTTTAGGTAGTTCTCCAACAACCTATGAGCTACAAATAATTGTCCTTCATTTGGCATAGTAGGAACCAAAACTATTATTGATTTGTTGCTTTGGCCAAAGTGAAACTACAAGGTGTCAGAGCCAAAACTTGAAACCATTCTGTATGACTTCTTAGTCTGATGAAAATATAGCTTAGATTTTATGCATTTGATTTTTTAATAGAATTACATTTTAGAGTTAATGTATATTTATTGTAGAAATGAGAAAAATAAAGAACAAAGGAAATGGTCATTTGAGGTCTTATCACACTTTTAAAAAGTCATGTCTTGGCTTAGTCATTCTATGTGAATATCCATAGGATGATGAAGGAATTTGAGATCTCTCCAGGTAACACAATTGGAGATGTCCACTAGCTGATAGATTATAAGTCTAGATCAGTAGGAGTCAGTTACTGGTATTTAGTGGTAGATAATCTGTAAGAGTAGGGAGAGCATATTTAAAAAGGAAACAAAATAATATTAACTCTTAGAACTATATGGATCTTTACCTTTAATGAAGAAAATGCGGATTTCTAACTTTGAAGAAATGGAAGGATGAATTCATGCAAGGAGATTTGTAAGGAATCTCATTCTTACTGTCAGAATAACAAACCTCTCAATGATTCCACAGATTTCTGTTGTTTTCTTTCTCATGTTAGTTTGTCACTAATTTGTCAATGTCTCCTGCTTTCCCAATAATGGGACCTAGCAGGCTAATTGAACTATAAAAATGACACTTTGAGGCAGCTAAGTCTGTGGAAGCATGAATTTGTCAAATAAGAGGATTTTAAGACAATTATTTTTAAAGAATAGCTTGCACTCTTGTGTTATTACTTCCTTTTTCATCCAAATGATTTCTGTGTTCTTGGGAAAATACCAGCATTCATCATTGTTAAGTTGGAGGGGAAAAAAACCAGTAGTGAGTTATTTTATAGTTGTCAAAAGCTACATAAGAGGTAGAGAACACCACGAAGCTCTAACAGTATGAAACTGTCTGTGTTCTTTGTACCTTGTCCAAAAATAATTGACTCATTAATCTCAACTATATCAATCTGGTCCCATTATGAGGGTCAAAGATAGGTTAATTATTATAAGTGGATGAGTACCAGTTCACAGATAGGCATGCATTTAACAGATACTATCTTAGCAAACAATCAGTAATTAGAAAAAATTATTTAGTGAGGTGATTTCAAGAGAAAACACTGCAGTGAAATTTCTAGTTTCTACCTCAGGGTTATCAGGAGAATAAAAACTAGGCTTTGTCCCTAAAGTTGATATTTAGAGGTAAAAGCACAATATAAAAAGATCTCTCCTCTTTGGAACAATGTTTTGTTAAAATAATAAAATAAACACTTGCACTTAAGGGAGTAATAGTATCACCAAAATCACAGAACAGTTTCAGATGAAGAAAATGGGGATTTGACATTAAATAGAGATGTCTTTGCCATCACTTCACTATTTGATTGTAACATTTTAACTTGTAATCTTTACAAGTCACCGTTTCTTTCTCCATGAATTTGGACAATAATCTATTTCTCAGTCTTAATTTAGGTATTGAGCAATGCAATAATATGAAAGCCTTCACCACAGGCTATGTGTTGTAATTGTTCAGTGAATGCTTGTCTCCTTACTCCCATGACAAACAACTGATTTGAATCAGGTACTGACTGGCATGGCTCCATTTTCAGAAAAGTTGTTATTGAATTTCAAAATTGAATCACTTCATTCATGATAAATGGTTTCTTTCTTTTAGCTTCTTTCTACTGCTTCCACTGAAGACATTGCTTTCTGCTCTTTCATTTAATGTAATAGATTTAAACGTGCTGTTTATACATCTATTATCTAGATAATCATTCATTTGAAGGAACTCAGTGTTCCATTGTTAGATTTATTGGTGCCTATTAGGAGAAAAGTTTGAATTCTACCAAGTCTGTTTAAACATTTCATTTTTTACATTTCCCAAGAGGAATCTTGGTTTTATCTAAAACAGTCCCTGATGATATTTATAATGGTGTTCTTATCCTGCTTAGTGGAATTGTATTCATGCCACATTGTTCTTTTTCATCTATATTATAACCATATCACACATATTGATAAACCATAAAAATTAGATAAATATTTAATGGTCAAGGGAATATTAGTTAGAAACTATATATGTGTCCTGTACTTCCTTAGGGATGACATTTAATATGCAAGAAAGAATTCTTATCATATTCCAATAGAATAGACAGGAAGACAAGGAACCCAAGTGAAACCCAGTTCCATAATAGAAGCATGCAACTCTTCTTATAGATTCCTAAAGATGACTCATGTAAAGTAACTTACATCTGGTCTGAAGATGAAAGGTGCATAGTTTAGGAAGTGCATGTTTTTTTGGACCAGGCAGTTAAAAATGAACCCCAAACAGGACACTGATTGCTTTAAGTAGTTGCTTTTCTTGGCTATTATACTGTTGAGTTCTGGGGTATTCCTTGTTTCTGTAGAAACACAGGGATGCTCTGAGCATGGGAGTGACTTTCTAGTTTGAAAGATTCTGTGATTCTTCGGTCATTCATCATTCCTAGTAGAGGAAAATGTATACCCTAGTGATTGAGGAACATCCTCTTGGGATTTCCAAGTGTATTATGAGAATACAGAAAGTTTTTTTTCCAACCCCTTTTGAGCCGATGCTGTGGCTTTGATTTTATAAGATATTTGTTTCTCAGTATGAAGGTTCCTCAAATGACTAAACATAGAGCTCCCCTTTGACCCAGCAATCCTACTCCTGGGTGTTTTCCTACATAATCACAAAACAAGGACATACTAAAGCCACCACCACACCAGGTTCATTGCAGCATTATTTAACCATAGCTAAGACATGGAACCAACCCAGATGCCCCTCAGTAGATGAATGGATCAAGAAGATGTGGTACATATACACAATCAAGTTCTATTCTTCCATCAGAATGACATTGCTCCATTTGTAAGGAAATGGAAATACCTGAAAAATTTTATTAAGTAAAATAAACCAGGCACAAAGAAAAGTAGGTTTTAAGGTTTCCCTCATTTCTAATAAATGGAACATGTCTATGATATTCTTAACAGGGAATCGCACTAGTCCAATGGCTAAGTGCATAGGACTAAATCTAATGAAGCATATCAATGTGAACTCCAAGAATTGGAAACAAGAGGTTCTTATTATGTCCTGTATGCAGTTATTTCTGTTTTAGTTTTCTGTACACTTTGTCTTATATATAGGTTTATCCAATCCATGGAAGGAAAAGGGAATAACAGAAACAGCAGGGTTGAACTAATGCAACAATGATACTCACTTGAAACTATGTTGGACATGAACTACACAACTTGGTGGGAGGGGTAAGGAGGAGAAAATGAAGGAATGGGTAACAGTATTTAAAAGGAAATATACTCATTATCTTACATATGTAATGTAATCCGCCTGTTCATCACCTTCTCAATAATATATATATATATATATACATACATACATACATACATACATACATACATACATACATACATACATACATACATACATATTGGCTTCTGTATATTATTTTCATGAGAAAAAGTTGTAAATCAGAGTTCAATCATGCAAACTAAATCATTCAAACAGAGAAAATTTATTATTGGGGTTTTAAATATCAGTGATGGAAGTGCTGAGAAGCCAAACAATGGACAATTCAGTGACTGTGATATGACAACTGAAAGTCACCACCCTTCAGTCAGGAGAAATAGGTGTTGCCAAAGTTCAGCAGGGAAGTAGAAGCTGGAATTACAGCTCCTTTGCCTGTTATGTGATAAAGATACTAAAAGCATGATTTTCTAGCAGGAGATGGAACCACAGAGAAGAGACCACCAGCAGAGACTGGGAAAGGGAAGAATCTTGCATCTCCTGCTCTTTGATCTCCTTTTAGCAGTTCCTGTTAGCTGAGCCTAGCAAGAAAATTGGCATTGGAATGAAATGCAAACAGGTTATCACTACAGAGTTTGTGGAGGTAAGCAAGAAGTTTAGTCAGCAGATGGCTTCCAATTATCAGCACTTTGGGCCCACTTCTGTTCCAATAAGCCTGTTTGTTTGGGCTCATGCCTAATCCAGAGCAGTCCACTTCTGGTGACTGAGCTAGGTAGCTAATACTTGGTCATCTGTCTCAGTCAAGGTGATATAACTTCAAAATGAAGTATTATCTCCAGAACTCCAAGACACATTGGCCAAGACTTTGGTAAACCTAAATTTTAGTTTACTTTCCCCCTCTGCTCATTTTTCATTTCCTAAACTCCATCTAAGCATCTCCTTCCTTCCTTCCTTCCTTCCTTCTTCCCTCCTTCCCACCTCCCTTTCTTTCTTTCTTTCTTTCTTTCTTTCTTTCTTTCTTTCTTTCTTTCTTTCTTTCTTTCTTTCTTTCTTTCTTTCTTTCTTTCTTTTCTTTCTGTCTGTCTGTCTGTCTTCCTTCCTTCCTTCCTTCCTTCCTTCCTTCCTTCCTTCCTTCCTTCCTTCCTTTCTTTCTTTCTTTCTTTCTTTCTTTCTTTCTTTCTTTCTTTCTTTCTTTCTTTCTTTCTTTCTTTCTTTCTTCCTTTCTTCCTTTCTTCCTTTCTTTCTTCCTTTCTTTCTTCCTTTCTTTCTTTCTTTCTTCCTTTCTTTCTTTCTTTCTTTCTTTCTTTCTTTCTTTCTTTCTTTCTTTCTTTCTTTCTGTCTTTCTTTCTGTCTTTCTTTCTGTCTTTCTTTCTGTCTCTCTTTCTGTCTCTCTCTCTCTCTCTCTCTCTCTCTCTCTCTCTCTCTCTCTCTCTCTCTCTCTTTCTCTCTCTCTCTCTTTCTTTCTTCTTTTTCTTTATTTCTTTCCCCAGTCCTGAGGCTTGAACTCAGGGCCTGGGCACTGGCTAGCACTCTACCTCTTAAGCCACATTCCCAACCCTAAGCATTAGTTTCATATAACTTGAAATTATTTAGATACATACCTATCAACTCAAACCTCAAACATGATGCAAAGCAGTGTTAGATAAAAACAAGTTATGGATCTAGGAGAGGAAAGAGGATGGTGATTCTCTTTATGGATTTAAGAAGCCTCAGAGAAGGGACAAGAGCCTTGAGCATTGGAAATAGTAGGTCATGTCATCACTAGGGAGGTGAAAGGATTAGAAGAGTTGAATAGTAGGTAGCAGGAAAGGGAGGATTCTGGAAGGAGTCAAGAGCTCAAAGGTGTTCCCTAAGGGAATTATTAAGAGGTAGTGTAAGGATTTAGGACCTGCCTATGATCCTAAATTCTGCTCTAAGGAAGGACAAGAAATCACAATAATTAAGACAGGTTTTTCTTTTTAATTTTGTAGGCCCTCAGGACACATATTTCACAATGTGTCAGAAAGAGGTGTGCAGACTCTAAATTAGCTTTATAACAAGGTTTTGTATACCTCTTTAAACTATTGCCCATATAGACGCTTTAATCACAAAAGCATAATTGAGACAACTAGAGAAAGTTTTTTTGAAATAAAAACTCTTTATTTTCTAGGGATTCATATTAGTAAAAAGGAAGGGAATATGAAAGGCATGATTACAAGCAATTACACAATGAATGTTGTGCTAACCCACTGTGAGCTTTGGTTTAACACAGGCAAGGTGGATACAGAGGCAAGATGTATTTGTTCCCTAGATTAGATGGAGACAGTGTATAAACATGAACTGATCATGCTTCTCAACTGGAAAGATTACTATGCTAAAAATTCAAATTATGTTTTATAACTATATTGAAGAAGAGAAAATTACTCCTCAATATTTAAAAACTTCAACTGAAAGTTCCCACTGAGTTCTTGTGCGAGACTAGGCAATGTTTCCTATACAATAGGAATATTTGGTCCATTTCTATTTTAGGCTGTGGTTGGTCTAGCCTGATAGTAAACTCTGGATGGTGCAGAACAGGCACTTTCCCTAATCTTGCTAAGGGATCATCTTTAGACTCCTTGATACTTGCTAATTAATCTGGATTAATATTATTAGGGCTGGGGATAGGGACACACAGTTGTAATTCCAGCACTTGAGAGTCTAAGCCAAGAGGACTGTGAATTGCAGGACTGAAGGCTACATATGAAACTGTACACCAGCTTGCTATATAGCAAGATCCTGCCCTCCAAACAAAATAAAACCACAAAAGATTGTGCTATTCATGGTAATATCCACTGTGATTTGGGTTAAGAGACTGGGCTTCCCAAATCATTGCTTTTTCTGATTAGAATCTGAATATAGGAATTAAGTATATCTAGATCCTGAGACAAATATCTGAAAGCCATTCTTAAGATTCTCTTTTATGCTTAGTATCATGTGGGGAAAAAGCCATAACTTGAAAATGATATCATTTCCTTCATTAAAGAAATGAAAACACTTTCTGCAACAGTAATTTGATAATAAAATTTATATATTACAAGAAGCAGGAGCAACACCTCACTACCTGCTTGATTTTCTTTAGTTATAAGGCTGCTGCTAAATAATTAACATGAGAATCATTTAAAGATGCCTTTATTATGTGGAAAAGCACTTAGTGACTCCATTTCAACCTTACTTAGTAATTCCTGCACAGTGTGAGCACCAAAGGCATCATCCTAATTATACATTGTCAATTGTCCTACTAGGATGTAACTTTTTTATTCTTATTTTATAGAATTCACTGAAAATATAACCAGAGTTTGGTATATAGAGAAGAGAATCATCCACTGAATCATTGTATGGATTTTTACAACATACGGATTTTCATATTAACTTTAGGACAACATTAGGATATACTAGCAAGTCTCTTTTTTGGAACTCTATTGATGTGCAATAAAAATCGATAATAAAAATGATGATGAAAAGTTGACACTTCATCTTTTAAACATCCTACTGCGTCCACACATAATCGTATGGGTTATTTAAAGTTTATGTAAAGCTTAGCTCTGGCCACAAGAGACACATTTGAAAAGCTTTCATCTGACACAATTTTTCTATTTTTTTTCTAAAAAGGAAGGTTTTACTGCTGAATTAAAAGCAGGAATTAAGATGTCTTGTCGACACATCTTAATTTGGGTGGAAATAAATGGAATCACTTTGATTTGGAATAAAGCTTCTGGCAAGGAAGCCTGCTTCCCTATTTAGAAAGGTTGCTGCTGCTGGCCTAAGTGCTTCTGTGCTATTAAAGCCATGGAAATGTGAAACTTCGCAGAGAATAGAAGTCATAGTTGGTGAGTGGGATCTGAGAGCAATGACCCTGTCATGAATATGCATGAAAGTTATTTTATTTTTTGCTCTGTCCATATCTCTCTTTTGAAATAGCCTTTGAAATGAAGAAGACACTTTCTGTTATGTTGAGTCTATAAGTTGAAAAGGGAGAAGCTATTCTGGAGAATCTTGGAATGCTATAAACCCAGGCTACAAGAGAATGCATGCATTCCTTGTAAAGCATGTCTTAGGACTCTGCCAGATTTGGTCAAGGTACTACAAGTAATACTGGGCTCTTATTCCCAAGATATAGACATGGTGAGTTATCTGTTATGCTGCCCAGTGTTTCTCAAATTTTAAGCATGCACCAGAATTACTGGGTCTGCGTTGAAACACAGGTTTTCTGGGCTTCAGTCCTGTAGTTTTGGGTTTGATAGAGTTGAAATAGAGTCCTAGAATAGCATTTCTAACAAGTAATGTATCCTGTAGTTTTGGATGGTTCTTAAGATTTGAAAACAAACACACGAAGAAAAGACAGATGCTAAATTAAATGTACAATAAAAATTCAAATAACTTTTTCAAGAATGCCTCTTACTTGAAAACTTAATTTTAGATTTAATTATGATCCTCTGAACATATTTGTTGAGGGCAATGAAGGCTTACGACTTAAACATTTATTATTATATCTTATTCCGTGTTTGTCAAGAAGTAAGTCTGTCAATTATTTTGAGAAAACTATAGGGGTTTTAGTTATGCAAAGTTTTGCTGAGGATCAGATATTGTTATTCTCTTGAAAGTTGTTTCAGAGACATATTAAATTGAAAAAGATTCTTCGTGGTTTTAAAATTCATAGTTAATTTCTCACTCTGTGATCACAAACTCCAGATTTGGTCTCTCCTTTTTCTCTCTTTAGTGTCTGATTTTTAAAGAGTATTAATACTGAGAACAATAAGAGCAGGATTTTGAAACCATGGGATCTATGTTCCTTTGGGCCTGGCTTACTTCACTTAATATAATTTTTTCCAAGTCTTTCCATTTCTTAACAAATGGGGCAATTTCATTCTTTCTGATGGAGGCATAGAATTCTCTTGTGTGTATCTATATCTATATCTATATCTATATCTATATCTATATCTATCTATCTATCTATCTATCTATCTATCTATCTATCTATCTATCTATCTATCTATCCACACACACCACATTTTCTTGATCCATTCATCTACTGAGGGGCTTCTGGGTTGATTCCATATCTTAGCTATGGTAAATAATGCTACAATAAAAATAGTTGTGCTGGTAGCTTTAGTATTGTCTTGTTTGTGATCATTTGGGTAAATGTCCAAAAGTGGGATTGCTGGATCATAGGGAGTCTTTTGAGGAACCTCCATATTACTTCCACAAGTGGTTGAACAAGTTTACACTCCCACCAACAATGTAGTAAGGTTCCCTTCTGTCCACATCCCCTCCAGCATCTGTTGTTATTAGAGTTCTTGATTAGAGCCATTTTAACTGAAGTGAGTGGTATCTCAATGCTGTTTTGATTTGCATTTCTTTTATTGCTAGGGAGGTTGAGCATTTCTTCATATGTCCATTGGCCATCCTTCTTTCCTCTTCAGAGAAGTTTCTCTTTAAGTTTTTAGCCCACTTATTTATTGGGCAGTTGTTTCTTTGAGGATTTGTTGTTGGGGGATTTAATTTTTTGAGTTCCAGGTATATTTTAGATATAAGACCCTTGTCTGTTTTATGGCTAGTGAAGATCATTTAAATAGGGATACAGGTGGATTCATTGCTACAATGAAATGTACACGTCATTATGTCAAAAAACTAACTTTACAACATGGGGAAGGGGGGGGTTGGGAAGGGATGGGAAGCGGAAACAAAGGAGGAGGCAACAATGCTTGATAAGAAATGTACTCATTACCTTGCCCATGTAGTTGTAACCCCTCTGTACGGTATTTTCACAATAAAAAATTTTAAAAATAGCAGGATTGCGGTTATACAATGAACTATATTCCCAGGGACTCAGGTGTTGAAGTCTTGGTCCCCTGTGAAATATGTAATGAAATGTTCAGAAGTGGGACTTTGGAGAAGTGCTTGAATCCTGAGGGCTGTAATCTAATCAACATATTAATCCCTTGATAGATTCAGAATTTGATGACATTGTTGGGAGGCGGTAGAAATTGGAAGACAGGTCTGGTTGGAAGAAGTTGCTCACTGGGATCTGTCTTTAGTTGTCTCTTGTTTCTCATTCCCTTCTCCCCACCATCTTCTGTCTCTGTCTCTGACTCTGTCTCTCTCTGTCTCTCTCTCTCTTCCACTGTCCTTCTCTCTTCCTTCCCTCATTCCCTTGCTTGGTCCTCCCTCCTTTCTTCCCTCTCTTTTCCCTCTCTCCTACTTTCCCTCTGTCCATGACCCGTTTGTCCTCTGTCTGTCTCCCTCTTTCCTAGCTACCACAAAGGGAGCAGTTTTTTTTTTTTTTGCCATATCCTATTGCTGTGATATTTCCTACTCACAGCCTAAAATTAATATAGCCAGCCAATTATGAACTAAAGCCTTGAGCTAAAACCAATCCTTCCTCCTTTAAGTTGTTTCCTGAGGCATTTTGTCACATTGACTAAAAGATAACTTCTACAAGCAGCCATGGTCTGAATGCTTGAGGGATTCTTTATTCCACACACTTTAATTTATGGTGTCTCTAAGTCTTCCAATGGCTCCACAAGTTAGATTCTGTTATTCCCACTTCTCATATGAGGAAATTGATGTTGGGAAACATCACATAGAATACTCAAAGGTGTATGTAATCTGATACCTTAGGTTGGAAAGACTTGCATTTTCTTTATTCAAAAACACCTTCAGTGTGTGTGGCCATGCACTACATAATAACATTCTGCCAAGCATATTCTTAATAAGTGGGGTCTTATGAGATAGTTGTGAACAGAAACCTTCCTTTCAGTTAATAATGTTGTAGCCTTCTTAGTTTATATAAGTACAACTATGTGATGATTGCACAATGACAAAAATGCCTGTGGACACAATGTAAGACCAACGGATTACCTAAGTAGCCTGGAGAAAAGTATTTGATCCCAATCTGTGCTTTAATACACCAAGGGGGTTTTCCTTCAGTCTTGAAATGGTCTTACATGTAGTTAACAAAATTATCAAACATTCAGAAATTTTTAAAATCTTGTCTTTAAAAAATTAAGTACGAGTAAAGTGATAATAGTTGTGGTCTACCTAAGATGGTTACACTTACTCATAGACAGAAGAAAAGGGCTTCTTGCTAGCTCTCTAGCGCTCCACCTAAAGCTGCCTCATAAAACACAGGTGCTGGAGAGCCTAATATTCATCCATTAGTGTTTCATAGCTATAAAAGCCACCCTAGTCTCTCCAGTTGTCTCCTGCAAATGTGTCCACCCCTGGGAGGGCTAATGCACTAAAATGCTCCCCCAGATTACATTTCATTCTCTACAGAAATTGGCTGAGTGATCTGGAAAAAAACTGCTCAAGTATTATCTAAGGGACATATAGAAACCTAGAGCAAATGATATCCCTCGTCATAGCAGATCTTAATAGTTTTTCTCTGTTTGCTTCCATTTTTACATACCTTTTTACTTTTACTTTGAAAATCTCTGAAAGTTTTGTCGCAAAGCCATATCCTTCACCTCTCTGCTGAGCTAAATCCCATCTTTATTTGGTCATTATAATTCTAATGTGTATCTTTAAAAATTTATTTTAAAATTATCTTATAAATAGTTGTATTAGAAAGACCCGTTGAAAAACGAACTTTACAATTTAGGCTGGGGGTGGGGAGAGTATAGTTGTGGAGGTGGAGGGAAGGGATGGTAGGGGAAAAAGAAAGGAGGAGACAACAATGCTTAATAGGAAATGTACTCATTACCTTGTTCATGTAACTATAACCACTCTGTACAGTGTTTTTACAATAAAAACATATTAAAAATGGTTGTATTAAGGGGCTTAATTCAACATGTCAGTTCATGTATATCTTTATACTATTGCTGCCTATATATTCACATTTATAAAAATGAATTGTTGGATGTTTTAATACCTTTCCTAAATGGTTCTTAATTTATACACCAATCTGTAATTTGCTTTTTAATTCTACATTATATGTTTTTGAGAATAAAGTAGTTGGCTTTTGTTTATTAGTGTTTTAACTTTACAATGTTCTATTATTTGTGTAACCATAATTGATTTACCCTTTTTCTTTATATGATTTTTTTTATCCCCTTGGATACATGAATAGAAGTGGTGTAGCAAAAACTATTTTACTGTAATCTTTTTTTAGTGTTCTCAGGAAGATATGTCAATTCATAGTTGTCTGTATTATTTCTCTTCCAATGTTTCATATGAGCCATTACCCTGGGTGATTGTTAGTAAAAGGTTTTGTTATTTTTATTCATAGTAATGAATATTTTTATTCATAGTAATGAGTAAGTATATGTTAATTTCCATTTCTTTTTCCACACTTTTTTTTTGTGAAAATACCACACAGAGGGCTTACAATTACATGAGCAGGGTAATGAGTACATTTCTTATCAAGCATTGTTGCCTCCTCCTTTGTTTCCCCTTCCCATCCCTTCCCATCTCCGACCCCCACACCTCCCCTGCCCTCCCCCCCACCCCCCACCCCCCGCCAGCCCCACTACGCCAAAGTTGTAAAGTTCATTTTTCGACATAACGACTTGCACATCTCATTGTTGCAATGGGTCCACCTGTATCCCTATTTAAAAGATTTGTTTTTTCCCTTGCCTCCACAAATTATACCAAAATCAAATACAGTGAAAACGGGTTATACCGTGTGAGAGGGACATACAAAGCAACAAAGAAATCATCTTATAAATATGCTAGAAACAATCGAAAGAAAGAAAACACATTTGAGTCCTTATCTTGGGGTTCATTTTGCCGAACATCAACTTATCTGACTGTTTCTACCTGTTTGTCTCAGACATATACTAGTTATTGCAAATAAGGTAAAACATGGGTCCTATGTTTCTTTGGGCTTGGCTTACTTCACTTAATATCATTTTTTCCAAGTCTTTCCATTTCCTAACAAATGGGGCAATGCCATTCTTTCTGATGGAGGCATAGAACTCCATTGTGTATATATATACCACATTTTCTTGATCCATTCATCTGCTGAGGAGCATCTGAGTTGGTTCCATATCTTAGCTATGGTAAATAATGATACAATAAACCTAATAGTTTTGCTGGTAGCTTTAGTATGGTCTTGTGATCATTTGGGTAAATGTCCAAAAGAGGGATTGTTGGGTCATAGGAGAGCTATATGTGGAGTCTTTTGAGGAACCTCCATACTACTTTCCAAAGTGGTTGAACAAGTTTACATTCCCACCAACAATGCAATAGGGTTCTCTTCTAGCATCTGTTGTTATTAGAGTTCTTGATTAGAGCCATTCTAACTGGGGTGTGATGGTATCTCAATGTTGTTTTGATTTGCATTTCTTTTAAGGCTAGGGAGGTTGAGCATTTCTTCATATGTCCATTGGCCATCCTTCTCTCCTCTTCAGAGAAGTTTCTCTTTAAGTCTTTAGCCCACTTATTTATTGGGCAGTTGTTTCTTTAAGGATTTGTTGTTGGGGGGATTTAATTTTTTGAGTTCCAGGTATATTTTAGATATGAGACCCTTGTCTGTTGTATGACTAGTGAAGATCTCCCAATCCATGGGCTTTCTATTGATCTTGCTAGCTATGTCCTTTGCCATGCAGAAGCTCTGCAACTTCATGCAATCCCATTTGTCCAATGTTTGTTTGATTTGTTGTGTTTCTGAGTCTATTAAGAAAATTTGGCCCGTTATTGTTTTTTTAATTGTGAAAATACCGCATACATGGGCAAGATAATGAGTACATTTCTTATCAAGCATTGTTGGCTCCTCCTTTGTTTCTCCTTCCCATCTCTTCCCATCTCTACTGCCCCCCTCCTCCCCGCCAAAATTGTAAAGTTCATTTTTCGACATAATGATTTGTACATCTCATTGTTGCAATGGGTCCACCTCTATCCCTATTTAAAAGATTTGTTTTTTTCCCTTCCCCTCCACAAATTATACCAACAGCAAATACAGTGAAAACAGGGATTTCCCTTATTTGCAATAACTAGTATATCTCTGAGACAAGCAGAAAAGGTCAGATAAGTTGATGTTAGGTGAAATGAACCCCAAGATAAGTATTCAAATGTTTTTGCTTCATGCAATTGTTTCTAACATATTTATAAGATGATTTCTTTGTATCTCTCCCCCATGGTTGGCCTGTTATTGTTTTAAATCCCTTTTCCAAATATAGGAAGGGATTTTCCATTGGCTTCAAATAATTGTCCTCAATGTGATCTTCCATGCTTTAAGAAGTGTTTTTAAAGTTTCCTTTCCACACTAAAGAATGGAAGTATTAAAGCTTTGGTAATGAATCTTCTTTTTGCATGAATTGCTTTCTTACTCTTCTTCAGATCTTCACACAGCTGCTCTGTGTTTCTTTTCATTAAGAGTCTCACCTCAAATATCACTTTTTGTTTTTTGGTGCTAGTCCTGGACTTTAACCCAGGGCCTGGGCACTATCCCTGAGCTTTTTTTGCTCAAGACTGGAGTTCCACCACTACAAACACATCTCTACTTACTTAAGAGTCACCTGGCCTTTCAGGCTCAGGCTGATTTCAGACCATGATCCTCAGTAACCTCTTGAGTAGCTAGGATTACAGGCATGAGCCACCAACACTGAATTGTGTATATTTTATTTACTACTTACTTTCCTTCATACCAAGAAAGGCAAAAGAATTTTTATTCTTGGATGGCTACTGGTATTATACAGAAACTTAATAAATGTTTATTAATTGAATGAATGATTCTCACATTGCCAAGAGGGAACCAAGTGAATATAAGTATTTAGGAAATTTCCAGGTCTTGAATCTAGGCGATGTTTGGGCAATCTTCCAGTCATTCACATGGCTTTTTGAACAGACTGAAACCAGTCTTTTAATCTTCACAGAAGCGTTCCTATTATTGTATTCAGTGTCATGATTCATGATTCTTTTACATGTTTTCTGTCAAATAATTTTTAATGTCAGTGATAAATCTGTTCTTGAACTTAGGTCAATTTATTTAACTCTCAGAGACATAGATCACTGAGTTATAATGAGCTGGATATTTGAGAAGTGTTAGAGGTTATGCTAATTGTTTTCACTGAATCTTCATTTCATTTTTTTTCAAAGAGATAGAAAAAAGTAAGGTATATTAATTTATTTTTGTAAAATGGAAACCTTAGAGATTTAGGTTTCTTGAGGTGATATTCTGTTTTGAGAAGTACTTTTTATTTTCTTTTGACATTTCTAATACTTCAATTTTCACCAGAAATGTAGCTTATCTTCTATGAAAGATGGTTTGATATGTAAGTATTACCTTAAAACCTCAGTTGGATATATTGATTTCATATGTCTACCGATCTGAAAACATGAGTTCATGAAATTATGTGAATAAATTTAAGTGCTTAGCAATAAACAAAAATGACCTGTTCTTTTAGTTCCCAGAGTCAGGTTTTCCATGGACACTTAGATGTCCATCCTAGAACAATTCTGATTTTATTGGTGTTCCCTTGGCAAGCCATTTGCTGTGTTTCTACCAGATGCAGTAACAATTGGCTGAAAGTGGCAAAATGTCTGTGTCCCCATCCATCAATCTCAAAGTATGAGGCCAATTTCCTCTTTCCAAGTTCTTGGAGATAATACTATGTTGTATTCTTTCTCTCTTCTTTAACTTCTCCCTTTGATCAGTTCTATTGATTGTCTATAATGTGTTTCTACAGCTATGCAGAATTTGATAACTTATCTAATGCGAATAAAACGTATTTTAATTTACTACAATTTGTATTTGTATGAATGAATTTAGACTCAGTTAAAAAGAATCTACTACTGTCAAATGGAGACAGAATTGTATACCTAGAGGAGAGATGTGAAGGTCTTACCAGACACAGGTTGTAAAATTCACTGGAGGTAGTTCAACAAATTCTCACAAAGTAGTCAGTTTTAAAATAAGTTAAAAAAAATAAAGTTGAGATCTTCCATGTTTCTCTTTTGTTAAACATTGATGTGTCATATTTTTCTGCCTAACCAAATCCTGTCTTCTGTGACTGGAGTTTAAACCCATTTCTTGCTCTTCTAGCTTCTGTAGAGAATGGTTGTTTGCTTTTCTTTTCTGCCTCCTTCTCATTGTGTTGTGTGAAGGTGATTATATTTGTGCACTGGCATTCTGGCTTTTCATTATGAAACATTGGTAGTTCCCAGAGCCTTACTTCCTAAACCTCATCATTTTGTATGGGAATAGTGTCACAGACAGATGTCTTTAAAACATAGCAGAATATGGCATTTGTGGAAAATAAGTATTCAAGTGAACAGAAATGTATTACTTAGATAGGCTAATGGAAAACAATTTTAAAGTGCTAATTATTAAATAAAAACCATATAAGGCTTGGGGTGAAGACTTGAGCTAGCATCCTAGATTTTCACTATGTTTTAGAATAATTTCTTGGGGGAATTGAAAATGTTTCCTTTGAAGAAAGATCAACAAATAACATCTATCTCAAAAAAATTTATAGGTCTAACCAATGATAGCTAGATAATGCAGGAATAGCTGACATACTGAATTGTAGTTTATTCCTGGTTTATCTTAAGTAGTTTTGGCCATTGTCTATTCATTCCATAAGGCTAATGGTTCCTCACATTTTTGTCCATTTCCTGATCATCGTGGGGTGTCTTGTGAAATGTTAGGTAATACATCAAAAATATGGTCTTTTAGACAATTCCCAGTATTTAGATAGTGGTATTGGCTTGACAGGCAACACTAAATTTTATTTATACTATCTAAAATGGTGATGTCATTGTCATCATGTAGTTTTCATAAATTCAGCCCATTTGTGTTATTATTTTTATATGCCTTTCAAATATGTGTTGGAATGCTACCCAGAAGAGCTGACCTGGTATTTCCAGAAGATTGGATGCTTTTTTTCCCCTTTCATCATCTGAATTGCTCTTGCCACCCAGAGTGAAGATGTTGAAAAACTTAGGCTGATGTCCCATAATATCTTCCCATGGCGCACCCTTATTGAATTATTTCCAGGTGGATGCGACAGATGTTCATCAAGTTGCTCTTGGCTTCTGCTGTTAATTGAACCATAATTGGAGCCACAGCAGGGAAGGACAAATTATGGGAGTCAAGATAAAATTTGAACCCTGGGTTCTTGTGACCTTGTAGGAAATGTTGGTTAAGCTGACAATTCCTGTTTCCTTCTCATTTATGGAAGGGAATGTGAGATTGTTTCAGCTACAGTACATCAAGAAACTAATGTCCTCAGAAATCAGTAGTGTTTTACTGTTGACACTTGTTATCAATCAATTTACAAATCAAGAGTCATAAGTTCTAACTATGAATCATGTCATTAAAGACATCACTTAATCTTAATGAGCCATAATTTTATCATTTTCAGAAAAATCAAACATTACCTGTTGCAAAATGTCAGAAATGGAGCCTTTATGTGCCCCTGAACATTCTTTAAAAAGGTATAACTGGTTGTGCATATACCTGCTTTAAAAGTCACTTGACTATGATTAAATAGTCTACACTAAAGTGATTGAGTCCAGTGCAAAGAGGAGGTACTCAATGTTAACCTGTTCTGTGCTGGTTGGATAACAGATAATGTCTTCCACTTTACCAATTAAAGAAACCACTACTTTGAAAATAGAAGACAGGTCTGGAATGTAGGTGGGGTGGTTTTCTAGCATATGCAAGGCAGTGGTTTCAGTCTCCAGCACTGCAATCAATCAGTCAATCCATAGAATTCGTGATGTACAAAACTTCTGGAGATATGTTTAAGGGAAAGGAGAGGAGCAATTTAACACATTACTGGAGCCATCGTGGAATGACAGACAGTGGGACTGATGTTTGAGTCTCCTGTTTATCCAGGAGCAAAATGAGAAAAGCCAAATTATTCCAATAGTAGAAGAGCCAAGTTTTGAGACTCGTTGAAGACACGCGAGGGTTGGAGAAGACGACATAAGGTTGGTTGGATTGGTTGAGGGCAGTGAGGTGGGAGAAGGGAGTGCAGAACTCATAGTGAATTAGATGTGAGAGGAGGGACTATAGAATTGGTGTCATAGTCATTTGTCTCATTCTGTGTCCAGATTCTCATTACCTTGGTGATTTCATTTAAAGTAAGTGACTCCCAAACAAATACTGCCAACTCAGGGATTTCCTGTAAACCACAAAGCCTACGCACACCATGTCCTATTTATCACCATTACTTGAATGCAAGTATAATATAAGCATTTTAGTCTCAATACTTAAAGCTGAACTTCTGATAGCCCTCCTACCACATAACCTCTTTCTTTCATCTCAGTTCGTTAATTTGCTCAGAGTCAAAGAGAGTTATCCTTTATTCTTCTCTTTTATATTTCATCCATCAATAAATCTTGTCACTGTCTTTAAAATATTTCTAGAATTTGAATAATTCTTTCCATTTTCACTCACAAGTACCTTAATCTCGTCTCCCTAGGTCTGTGTATTTCTCTCCTCCACAACATTTTTTGTGTCCCTAATACAGCTTAAACTCGGGATCTGGATGCTGTCCCTTAGCTTGTCTTTGGCTTCTTTCTTCCTTCCTCTGAAGGCTAACTCTCTACCATTTGAGTTACAGATCCACTTCTAGATTTTAGTGGTTAACTGGAGATAAGAGTCTTGAAAACTTTCCTGCCTAGGCTGGCTTCAAAGCATGTTCCTCAGATCTCAGTCTCCCGAGTAGCTAGGATTACAGGGTATCATTGTTTAAATAGGGATACAGGTTGACCCATCGCAACAATGAGATGTACAAGATGCTATGTCGAAAAACGAATGTTACAATTTAGGCGGGGGTGGGGGTTCAGGGGTGGGGATGCGTGTGACGGAGATGGGAGGGAAGGGATGGTAGGGGAAAAACAAAGGAGGAGGCAACAATGCTTGATAAGAATTGTACTCATTACCTTGCTCATGTAATTGTAACCCCTCTGTACAGTATTTTCACAATAGAAAACTTATTTTTTTTTAAAAAGCCCTAACTAAATATACATTGAGAGACCTAATTTCCCATGAATCAGTCTATGAGCCTGAAGGCTACTTATACTGGTAGGATAAAAGGAATCTGCTGAAAAAGTGAGGTAGGTCTATTTTCTCACAGACAGGAGGCAGTAGTTGTCATGGCAATGTTTTGGCTGGGACAAAGTCTAATTTTAGAGCCTTATGATTTAATGGTTCATTTTTTATAGTAGTTGCTGCCATATATTTATTAATCCGGCTTCTCTGAATTGTTCTTACAATTCTTGTTTAGTGTGGGACAGAACCATACAGGCCTGTTTATCAGACCTGAGGGTCATCAGAGACCATCTTGCAGGCTACCTTGGTCTGCTCTATGCCTCCAGTTACTCCTAGCTTCCTACATACAAATGTATGTACTCATTCACTTTCCAGGCCTAGTTCAGTCTCATCTTATTCGCATATCAGTTTGGTTTTTTCTTTGTATTTTTTTATTGTGAAAATACTGTACAGAAGGGTTACAATTACATTGGCAAGATAATGAGTACATTTCTTATCAAGCATTGTAGCCTCCTCCTTTGTTTCCCCTTCCCATCCCTTCCCCTCCTCCCCCTGCCCCCGCACCCAATCCTCCTCCCCCACCCCACCAAAGTTGTAAAGTTCATTTTCCACATAAGGACTTGTACATGTCTTTGTTGCAATGGGTCCACCTGTATCCCTATTTAAACAATTTGTATCCGTTTGTTTTGATGTCCAGAATCCCATCCTCTGAATCAAATCTGGGTATTATTACTACTATTCCACAAAATGTTGCTGTTGTATGCTCCCTGCTAACTGTTATGTGTTTTCCTTTGCCAGGCTGAACACTGAACATTCAATAAGCATTTATTACATTTCTCTGTGCTAAGCACTCAACTAGGAATATAAAAATCATATAAAATTGATGAAACATAATCTTCATTGTTATGAAACTAATGGTCTACTGGATGAAAGATTTGTATTAATAATTATTTTGCTACATTCTTTGGAATCATAAACATTTTAGGGAGTGAATGACTGTTAGGATCAACTAGAGGATAGATGGGCGCTAGTGGTGACTCACTCATGTATCATCCTAACTACTCAGGAGGCTAAAATCTGAGGATCACTCAGATTTTGCTCAACAAAGTTCATGAGACTCTTATTTCTGATTAACCACCCAAAAGGTAGAAGGGAATGTGTGGCTCATGTGGCACAGGGATATCCTTGCTTGAAAAAGCTATGGAAGATAGACCAGGGAACAGGAACTATTTATTTTAGGCTTTGAGGTTTGTACAGAATTTCATAAAGCAGTAAAGTAAAAGGAACATTTTTACCTAGAAGAGACTGTGAAAGGAAAAACATTTCTTTCTTCCTCCTAAGTGTGAGCAGATGATATCTTCAACCCATCACTTCCTGCTTTTTCTATACCACCTCTTCTCCTCACAGAGCTTGCCCAACTTTCTACTTTTGTGCATTTCACCAATTTAATGGACTCTATTTTCCAAAATCATCAATCATTGAGTATAACCACAGGCTTTCGCAGTTTGAATTCTTTACCATACAGCTTCAATCTACTTCTAAGGCTCTAATCCCAGCATTTTAGGTCATGCCATTCCTTCATGGTTTTTCATAGGCTTCACCTTAAAGTTAAATCTATAATCTCCAAGATCTCTCTTGATCAGTGGTGGGAAGCTCATTTGTGTAGCATACTTAGTTCATGAGATTTTTACTTACTTGTGTGTTTACTAATTATCAGTTAGTTGATACACATCTGCTTAGAAGGAGCTGTGTGCAAGTACTAGCTTTCTCATGTGCCCAACACTCCATTTTGCCTCTCCATTCTGGTAATTATTAAATATTTTATGATAGCAATATTTGATATGGAATATATCATTAACAGAGCAAGTATGATCATGAGATTCTCTTCACTGAGTTATTGAGACATTATACCATGGAATTAGCTGCATGTCAGATTTTAACAGCACCCAGGGACCATCTGGACCCTTTCACATTGGAAATTCATCTAGTGTTGAAATAAAAAGGACTGGCATCTGGCAGTAAGCTGACAGCTAACTGTGACTATCTCTGTGACAGAATTTGGCCTCCATTCTTTGAATGGACAGCCAATTACAGCAGAGAATATTGGGAGAAGAAGGTCTTGTGATGGATTTGGTTGGCTTGGAGAATTGGGAAAAATGGTCCTGTGATTGGCATGACTAAAAGGGATAAGAAAGAAAACCAGAGATGAATCTACACCTCCATATCTATTTGACTTTTAAGCTTTCATTATGCAATACCAGAGCAGCTTCAGCAAAAGTAAATCAAACTGAGATAACCTTCTGGAAAGAGGCAAATCATTTACATTTATTTCAATTTTCATGACAAACGGGAGCAAAGTTACCCTGAAACATGCCTGGATTATGTACATAAGACCTGGAAACCCAGGGGTCTGCTTCCTGTCTTCCTCCGGGCATTTCCATTAAAAGTTGATGGTAATTCCATGTTCAGATGAGCTTTGTAGAGCACAGAGGGGAGCAAATGCCTGTCCCTTCTTTGCTGCTTGCAGAATAGCTACACAGGGGAAACAACACTTTTTAAAGTAGTCATTAAAGTTTCTTTTGCAGCAAGATTATTTTCTTTCCTGGAACAACAATAACAATATCGTTTCACTGACAAATTGCCAAAATCCAAACAGAGCAGGGGAATTGCCTTGCTGAGTTGGTTTCTTCGGAAGGGTCATGTACCTTACTAAGCGCTCACTGTGTGCTACCAAGTGTGTCTCATTTGATGTTCAGTACACACAGTGTGTTCTTTGTAGTTTTCAAATTTAGAAATGGTGGTAACCTGAAATATATACCTCCAGAATACAGTTCATTTTAAAAGCTTGGAAAATGAGAATACAAAAAGGTAAAGTAATTCAGATTTTTTAACTCCACACAGCTAGCATGTTAAATATATTCTCTCTTCCAAAATTTTAATATATAGATTTTTCACTATAGTTAAATCAAATATAATACAATACCAAGGAGTTTTCAATTTACCATTGGCACATTTTCCATCTTTACTTTTTTTCTAAAAATCTTTCTCTTTTTTAAATTAGCTTCTATTTTTTTATTTTTTACAAAGAAAGTTTCATTTTGACATATCCATATCTGCTTACAATGAAGCCTGACAATATAGCTACAGGATATTTCATTGAGAAGATAATAATGAAGTTAATCATTCTGTTATAATAGACTTTAGGTTACTGCCTTTCTAATTAACATTATTATGTTTCTAATTAACATTTATAATAAGTCCTGATGTGCAGAATTTTTTGGTATGATTTAGGATTATTCTGGAACAATTATTTTCCTGCTGGACCCCTTTTACCTGCTGGCTGCCCCTGACTCACAGACCTGCTTCTCAGAGGTCTGACCTTGTCCTGGGGTCATGACCAGAGAAAGAGGGTGTGGTAGAAAGAGATGGACATGTTTAGTCTAGAAAAGTCAAGTTTTGAAATTCTGTCATGAAAGCAGTGATAAATGATAGCTTATATCTCTAAAGGGAAGAGTTAAGGATCAAAGGATTTAGACTAAGTGAATGAAAACTATTCATTGAGATGAACATCATAATACCTAGACCCATCCAAAAGTGGAATGGGCTGCTTTGTGGGACCTTGAATGAATTCTCTGTCAATAGAAATACTTACCATTGCCAAAAATGTTGGAGATACTGATTTTGATTTACAGAGATCTCTACCACCACTCATTTACTTCTTGATACTTCGAGCTTATTCATTCTTCTTTCCGGTGCTTCTGAGTTAGAATATGAAAAAGAGTTACCCTAGAGAAAGAGGAGAATGAGGATGTTAGAAAAGGAAGGTGTATACCACCATTGTTGTAGGAATAATTCTTCCTCAGGAAGATGTCATCACTGGAAGCTGGTGTGCTTACTGTAAAACTCTTGATCTTCTATGAGAGTTACTCTCCTACATTTTTTAAGTAGTGGTAAAGACTTGTTGCTTGGTAAGAAATGTATGCATTATCCTGCCCATGTAATTGTAGCCCCTCTGTACAGTATGTTCTCAAATAAAATAAAATACAATTAAAAAAAAAAAAAGACTTGTTAGATCAGTCTGTTGAGCAGCTCTCCTACCATGTGACCAAGCACAAGCATTTTTAAAGAAAGTGTAGAAATAAATTGCAGTGGTGGCCACAGAACAAAGTGAAAAATGACCCACAAGGTGACATTGGGATAATCTTTATCTCATAAATATACAATTCTATGCAAGTAAAATTTCATCAGCTTGGATGATGAGCTTTACCTCTGCTTCCACAAAAGGATTACCAGCCTCTTTGGAGTATACCAGTACCGAACTGGGAAAGGTGAGATTTCTTTTGGAGGCATTGGTGAGTGTCTTCTTCATTTTTGCCATTGATCTAGTCCTTCATGAGCTTGCCTTGCATTGATACTGATGGATTTGGGTTGTGCTGGTTTCATTTTAATGCATTTAAAAGCCCTTCTACTGTACTCCTTTCCTCTCTTGTCAAGTGGTGGTGGCTTTGTTCTCACAGATATCTCTTTCTCTGACCTTCACATTTCTGAGTGTTATTTCTTTCCCTCTTGCTGACAGAGGTCATGTCTATGTTGCTGTTCATATCTAGTGCTCTTCTGTAGCAAAAATGAAAAAAGAAAAAAATAACATATGTAGGAAGCTACCTTTGAACTTTAATAGGAAAGGATTACTTTATAATATGTTGTTTTAAAAATTATATTAAGTGAAATAAGCCAGACCCAAAGAAACATGGTTTCCCTTATTTGCAATAACTACTATATATCTGAGACAAGCAGAAACAGTCAGATAAGTTGATGTTAGGCGAAATAAACCCAAAGATAAGGACTCAAATGGTTTCTCCTTCTTGCTATTATTTCTAACGTATTTATAAGATGATTTCTTTGTTGCTTTGTATGTCCTTCCCTCATGGTATAACCCCTGTTTTCACTGTATTTGATGTTGGTATAATTTGTGGAGGTGAAGGAAAAAAAACAAATTGTTTAAATAAGGATACAGGTGGACCAATTGCAACAATGAGAAGTACAAGACGTTATGTCAAAAAACAAACTTTACGACTTTGGTGCTGGGAGGGAGGATGGGAAGGGATGGGAAGGGGAAGCAAAGGAGGAGGCAACAATGCTTGATAAGAAATGTACTCATTACCTTGCTCATGTAATTGTAACCCCTCTGTACAGTATTTTCACAATAAAATAAATAAATAAATAAAGTTTATAGGTCATTTCAAACCTTCTGAACTTCATTCTTAATTGAAAATATGAGTGATAATTTGGAGAAATTATAGAGCATCTGACATTGCAAGACTACTAGTTCAGGGAGTAGGACTCATTTTCTATAAGAATGTTACTTATCATTAATGATCATATTAATATTTTCTTGTTAAAACATCAGTGTAATAGTTCATTTTTTATATACTCTCATACTCAGAGAAACCCTCCCCTGCTTTTTTTTTTTTTTTACAGTGCCAGGAATCAAATCTAGGGCCTTGTACTTGGTACCGAAATTGCCTACCATTGAGTTAGTTATACTCTCTGTCCTTGGTGTCCCTATGTAGCTTAGTCTAGCCTTGAGCTCTTGATGCCCCTGGTCTTTGCCTCTTAAGTGTTTTGAGTATAAGCATATTTTACTACATCTTGCTAAAGTGACTCTGTTTGAAACCTTTGAGATCCTTTAACATCCCACCCATCAGAGCTCACTTCAGTGTTTGAATTGATGATGCCAGATAAATGTTTGTTAGAAAAGTGACATGTTGATAGCTTGAATAGAAATAAACTGGGTATCTAAGAAATTCTGTGAGAAATTGGATTTTGCAATGTTTGAGGAGAGTAACAGTTGGGAACCAATTTTCTTAAGAGCTTCAGCGTTTTGGATTCCCTGAACCAATGACTTCATTATTTGAAATTACTATAATGTACTTGATAATTAGAACAGAATGTATCCTGCTCTGTCAATGTGCTTCTTTCATTCTTTCACTTGTTTTATGTTTATTATGCACTCACCAGACATAAATGTTGGACTACAAGCAAGGGTGAGGAAGTATGACCTCATGTCGAGGGACCTCATGTCTTGTTTGGACATCATAAAAGCAAATAATTTAGTTTGTGCCAGTAATTAAATCAGACAAGTCATCCTCTTGATACTTGAGAACCATGCTATTTTAGTGGACACCTTGGAGCTTACTGTTGGTTCCTTTAACTCTGCTAAAGGCCTCCATGCAGTGTGGAGCTATGTCACATGTGGTTTGCCAAGGAAAATATACAAAAAAAAATATTTTCTATTCTACAATTCTTTTTTCTTTTTTTTCTTTGGTGGTTATGGGGCTTGAACTCTGGGCCAGGGGCTGTCCCTCAGCTCTTCAGCTCAATGCAAGCACTCTACCACTTGAGTCACAGAGACACTTCTGGTTTTCATAAGTGGTTTACTGGAGATAAGAGTCTCATGGACTTTCCTGCCTAGGCTGGCTTTGAACTGAGATCTTCAGATCTCAGCCACCTGAGTAACTAGGATTATAGGTGTGACCCACCGGCACCTGGCTCTACAATTCTTCACTGGATCTTTGCCTTGCTCAAATTCACATTTCTATCCTTATAGCCGAGAAAATGGCTTTAACATTCTTTCCAGAGTGTGATAGTTTTAAAGACTATAGTAAATAGTTTTAATGAACTGTGGGTAACAGTAATATCATTTCACAGAAGAGATTCATACTATTGCTGTTTAATTAAAATCTTTCTGCTGATGGAAAGTTCTCTCTCTGGTGTTTTCTTTAATGCATTCATGATGCATCTGTTGGGGCTCCCTTGCTAGAGATATCTTTCATTATAATCCACTTATCTAAGTTTGTAATTAAACTTCTAAATGTAAAACTTCCAGTGGCAAATTGCCAGGATACCCAGTGAACTTTAGTTCTTTCTGTAAGAATAATCACTCTTTAGAATTATAAGTTTTGTGTTTGGGCCTATTTATCACTTTAAAAAGTGTTATTTTAAATACTTATGCATTCACTTGGTGAGAATAGAGATTGGTACAGCTATTATGGAAGACAGATTCCTCAAAACACCAAAAATAAGGCTAACATATGATAAAGCTCTTCCGCACCAGCTATATCCAAAGGAAATGAAATCAGCATATTGAAAAGATAGCTGCACACTGTTGTTTATTATAGCATTATTCGCCTTAGCCAAGATGTAGAATCAAATGAGACGTCTATAAATGGTTGAATCTATAAACAACATGTGGTATATATACATATTGGAATATTATTTGTCCACAAAAAAAAGAACAAAATCTTGTCATTTGCAGAAAGATGTCTAGACCTGGAAAACATGCTAAGCAAAAAGAGCCAGATACAGAAACACAAATACCACATGTTCTCACATACATGTGGAAGATTCAAAAGTTGTTCCTATAAAGCACAGACACAAAGATACTAGGTCATAGACATCCAAATACAGTTAGATGGGAGGGAAAATACTGGTGTTCTACAGTACAGTGGGGTGACTGTGCTTTCCAACAATTGTTTGTATATTTCACAAATAACTGGAAGAAAAGATTTTGGAGGTTCCTAACACAAAGAAAAAATAAATGTTTAAGAAGATAGACATGCTGATTACCCTGATTTGATCATTAAACATTATATACCTCCTGCTGCACTTCATAAACGTACAATTAAAAAATACAACAGGTATCAGTGGCTTTTGCGTGTAATCCTAGTTATTCAGGAAGCTGAGACCTAAGGATTGCCATCTGAAGTAGGGTAGAACAGGAAAGTTAACAACTCTTATCAAAAGTCCATGAGACTTCATGGACATCACAATTGCCCATCACAATTAAAGCTCAGTGACAGGGCCCAGGCCCTAAGTTCAAGCTTTAGGACTAGAAAATATATACACATACTTGTTTACACGTATTCAACTAGTGAGACATGGTGATAAAGGTGACAAGTGGTTTTGTTGCTGTTTCGTATCATCAGCTTCTGCCTGTTCCTTGACTTGTGCTTTGTTTTTGTGGTGCTGGAATCAAACCTAAGGGTTTTCACCTGTGCAGCAAGTCCTATCCTAAGCTGCATATCCAGCTCTTCTACTACTCTGAGATTGTACTGATGGTATGAATGCATTTGCAATTTGTAAGATAGGAAAATGACAAATGAAATCCACATCATGCCAATTTCTTTCAGGTTGAATAGTATAAAATACACCTATACACATATGCACACACAAGCACACACACATGTGGACAAACTTGCTGAAGCTAGTCAAAAACTATAGTATCTTCTATTCCTCAAGAATATCCTTGTTAAATGGCTTGTAGTTTGTAAAGTATGAAAAAATCTAAATGTACCTTTTGTATTTCAACTTCATTTGTAAAGTTTACTTTCAGATATTATTCTACCTTTTAGAAAGTAGGGATGACATAGGATGAGAATAAATTATGTGAATTCTCCTTAATCTAATAAGCAACTTATTAGTGGTCCATGAATAAATGAAGCCATAATAAATGGAAACTTATAAATGATAATGAAAGTGTCTGCCGGAAATTTTGTAGGATTACAAACATACTATTATTTTTGTGTCAACTGTGGACACATTTTTCAGTAAATTTCTTTGCAACAGCAGATACATAATTAATCAAGAGAACACAAAGTTGTATTTACAGTTTAACTAGATAATTGTCCTGACATTAAATATTTACAGTGTTGCATTGTAGAAAATATTAATGAGTAATTAAGTATTTTTTAATTTCAAAGGTCAACAGTATTTGAAAAGAGGATGTTATCTTGTTCACACAGTCTAGATATCCTGAATTCTTATAAGACTCCTTGGAGTAACTTAAATATAAACCCACATAAAATCAAACTCTCTCCACATCATTTATATATTAGATGTTATTATATAACATGTGTGTATATGTATATACATAACATGTGTATCTATGTATATACACATGTTATATATAATTTTATTATATAACATTTTACATATATAATGCATATATTTATAAAATTTGTTAAATATTGATTATTAAATTTTCCTCTACACTTTCACTTAGGGTATGGTATAGACTGACAAGATTAGGTATTTATTTTTTCTTCATGTGTCTATATATGTATTGTACACTTTCTAGAATCTAAGTTTCCAGATGGAATGCATTTTTTACTTTAATTAATCCAACCTCCCCCCAAAGATAATATAGATTTTACTTTTCCTTCAGTGACTATGTGTTTATATTATCTATATTAAGCTATAATATTTAACTATATTTTGAACATATCTGAAGTTTTCTTATAGTACCTTATATAGTTCAGTAGTGCATATAGCAATGCTGACTATAACTTTTAAAAAGTATCTTTAATTAGTGGCAAAAGGGAATTGTAAGTAAAATGCATTTTGATCAATGTCAACTCTACCAATGTTCTCTTCCATCTGTCCCAACCTTATCACTCCCCTCAATTACCTGGTTTTATATTTATATATGTGACTGTTTATTTAAATATTGGGACTTCATTGGCCCACCATTTCTCTCTACTTTTATCTCCTTTACCTTCCCCACACAAAACATGTTTCAGTTTCCATGTGTTCTTTTGGTTAAACTGTACAATTGTACCTTAGTAGTTCAGAAGAGTTACACCATGGGGATTTTTTTACTTTGTTTAAAAGATTGATGTCCTTGAATATTTTAAACTTTTTAATCCTGTTTTTGGTGGGTGGTACAGTAAAATATTTATTACTTATGAATTAGGGATAAACTGTCTTCTCTTTAGCATAGTGTTATTTAACTACAAAATAAACTTTACTAAGGTTATGAGTTTTGCTAAAGTCTGTGTGAAGGCAGAAATATGGATGAGTTGATTTTCATATATAAGAGGATTTTCTTTTGACTCCTGGGCCTTTCTGGTATGTCCAATGAGATATGCTATTGAGATTAGCATTGAGGGACAATTGAACTGGAGCTCCATGGGAGAAATTAAGAGATCAGCCTTCTGTGTTATGTGAGGTTTGCCTATCAGATATCTGTGGGGATGTTTAATGGTAAGTTACATATATGATTTGAGAGAAGTATTCAGTCCTGGAGATGTGAGAATGAATACAGAAAAAAATAGGATTCATGAAATTTAGAGCTGTAGGACCACATTAGGCAACCCTAGAAAGAGACAGCAAAATTGGGAAGAAAAAGAAGTCTGAGGACAAAATCAGAGGTTGAAATGATATGAGGGACAGAGGGAAGAAAAGATTTGCAGTGAGATTTTTTTAAAGGAGAATTTGATGTCTCTGTCTCAACTGTAGAAAGCTGTGAAGGAGGGCGTGTCATGGAAGATTTTAGCAATAGCTAAGTAATGAGGAGATGATTCTATGAGTTCTAAGATGATTTTCCATGAGATGATGACAATTTGGGCCTAAGATTACAAGAGTGTATGCATTATACCTTCTGAGTGAAGTATTCCATAGAAGGAAGCTACAGAAATAAATTCTTACTTTAGATTCTGCCTACATCAACAAATTAGTTCTCATGGGATTAAGGTCTGGGGAAGCTTACTAGAATAATTCCTCAGATCCCTTAATGAGAGAAAATCATTTGTATAGCTTCCTTGTATATAGTTGCTGTCGTAAATGAAATGTCCCTTTCTTCACTGGAATAATACTGATGAAAATGAGAACGAATGCAGCTATTTTTTGTGGGAGAAGTGCATGTATTACCTGAAGAAACTAATCTGAAGGATGAGCGAGTCCCAGCTTGGTCAAACTAGGGATATCCAGGTTGGGGGTTATCAGAATGAATTGCTTGAATCATATGTAATGCAAAGTTGTTTTTAATCAATAAAGTATATAGAGAAACACATACAAATAGAGGCTTATCAGCAGATCCTTCCTTCCTTCCTTCCTTCCTTCCTTCCTTCCTTCCTTCCTTCCTTCCTTCCTTCCTATTCCTTTTTCTTTTCTAAAAAAGCTGATATTCTAGAAGAAATAGAGAGTATTCCTAGGTGCCACCATTACTGAGTTGTTATTTTGAAGGTGCCAGAAAAGCTCTTTTAAGCCTTCATTCTGTCTGTTAAGTCCTCAGGCAAAGGTTTATTCAGATATAAATAAAATATTTGTGTCAACATTTAGCAGAATTTTCTGTTGGCTTCCCTATACTGTGTGAACCTCTTGCAATGTTTCATATAGCAAATCAAAAGCAATGTGATTGAAAGTTCTTCCTGTATGCATCATGGCCCATAGACCTTACATCTAAAGTCACAAGGATTCTTCAGTTATCTTCAGAGTGACAGGCTGGAGTCTGGAGACTCCAGGCAAGAGCCTGGCAGCTAAAAGGCCTTGGGACTTTACTAAAAATGTCATTGTGAGGACAGAGGTGAACCTCTCATAAAATAGAGATGATAATACCTGTTCTATTCCTTTTGCAAGGTCAATGTGAATCTTTAACGGGGCTCTTGGTGCAGATTGCTCTTAGCTCTTTGGAAATGTGGCCCAATGTCACAAAGATCTGAAAAATCATCTCCCACTTCTTTGCTGTAGGTCAGAAGGGGTTCTGTACAAACTATAGCTGAATGGAAGATTCTTCTGAATGCTGACCAATGACAACAATAACATTGACAACCCCATAGTGAGCACCCATTCTCTACACATTTCCTATCCATTTTTTATTACATACTTTGTCCCTTATGAGTTATGGGATGGTGGTCATTGTATAACTGAGGCTCCTTAGGCTTTGAAGTTGTTAGGTGACCTGCCATGGTTCATCAGGAGTGATGTAGTAAATGCACGAGACTGGTGTCAGCATGGTTTCCTGTCTTCCTTTTAATAAAACCCTTTGGAGGTGACTTTGGAATGATTAGTTCGCATTCTTAATGGTTACTCTCTAATGCAGAAAATGGGAATAATTACTAATAATATTCTAGTGATGATTAATTGAAATTATGAGTAACTTGACACACATGAAAGGTAGTTCTTGTTGATGTTGAGTCACAGTGCTACTCTCTCTTGTTTAAGGGGAAGACCTTGGAGGTCACTTGTAAACAACTTACGACATTTGTGACAACTTACAGCTGTTATGCTCCTTGCCACAGTTTCCCCATCTCTAAACCAGTAGAGAACATGAACAAGATGCTTGGTAGGACCCTGTGAGTTTTAATGAAATACATAGATCAATATTGTGTATATGCTGGCATACTGTGTATATGCTGAAATGGAATGCACAGCATTGTTGTAAGAGATGAGCCATTAATCGCCATCTTCATAGAGCCATCCTCTCTGCATATTTACCGTGAGATGGCACTATGGGGATGCACATAATCTCTGCTTGTTTCCTCCCATTGAGTGCTGTTCCTTCAGGCTAAAAACAAATTGGAACAGCTTCTACTTTATTTTTTTAAGTTCTGAGCCTTTTAAATATTCAAGGACTTCAATGATAAGAATATATTCAAGTGAAACTGAAATGCATTTGAAGGACAAGGCACATTTTTCATAGTTAGAATGGCCTTTAAATGATTAAAAAACTGAGGCTAAAAGAAGAAACTGTTTTTGTTTTTGTTTTTATTTGTTTATGGTAGTATTCCTCAGTTTAGAGCACACCTTGCAAATACATTTTGGATGCTAAGATACAGAGTAAATAAGTTGATTTGGAAATTCAATGACCTTCATCTTGTAAATTATTCATGCTATCATGGGAAGTCTGTCTCCAGCATGACTTATTTTTTCATAGTTAAATCCTTTTTTCACTTGTTAAACAAACAAAGCTATGCAATCTGTAGCTGTTTCTTGTCCTCTCATTTTGTTTAGAGTAAATTCTTTTGTGGCCTCTCAGGTTACAGATATAAGAATGACCCCCGGTGTCTTCAAGGAGTAATTTAATGAGTTCTAGGAAATTAAGGGTAGGAAAGGCAATTGGTTTAGTGGAGTAAGCCAAATCTATATCCAAATTCCATGTTGTAACTTTCCAAAAGCTAGCTAGAGTCTTATTTTACCAATATGTGAAACAAATGCAACGTGGCAGATGGCTGAAGCTCCATCAAAGCTAGTTTCCTATTCTCTATCCCCAAGCTTCTTGAGAAAGGAAAGTAATGAAGTGCACTGTTAAAGGTAATGTAAATACCAAAATGTGTTGACTTTTTACAGGGAAGTGTGCTGTGCCATCCTAAATTGAAATCTATTGCTCCTTTTCTAAGATCTGTTTTTAAATTTTGTTTAGGATCTGTTTTGATTTCCTTCTAGTACCATGTCTTGTTAGTCAGTGATAGTAAATGGTTCTAACCACAAGACTGCAGGGGATTCTTCAAGCCTGGAAGAATGCTGAATCTGAAGTTGAGTGTTAATCTAGATGAAGCAGAAGGAACCTTGAGGCCAATGGGACCTTTACAGAATTAGTAAGGGATTTAGGCTGGTAAGAAAGCCTAAGAACAGATCCAGGCTCCTAGTAACCTGTATTAAGACAATAGTAATGTTTTTTCTTTCCAATTAAATCTAAAGATTGATGTGACATTCAAAATATTGTATGTGAATCCTTGATGTATTATTCTGGTTCCTATGCAATTTCATTGGAACTCTTAATCTTTTTAAATCTTTTTTCAGCTTTGTATCTACAGCTATTTGAAATCAAATGTTTTCGGCTCTCTCTCCCTCTGTCCCTCCTTTCTTCCCTTCCTTCTTTCCTTCCTCTTTTCCTTCTATTAATTTTTGTACATGAGAGCAAATAGTGGGGCTTGATGTCTAGTCCTCATTCTCTCTGCTTTTCTGCTATAGCTGGTGCTCTACAATTTAAGCTATGTCTACGCTTCCAGCTTTTTGCTGATATTTGGAGATAAGAGTCTCATGGTTTTGTTTTTCCAGGTAGGCTCTGAGCTGTATTTCTAAGATTTCAGCCTCCTGCAAAGCTAAGTTTACATGCATGAGCCACTGACACCTGGCCCCTTCTTATCTTTCACTTAATACGTTTAATTTATGCTGGATGCATGTCTCCCACTAATGAAAATACACAAAGTCATCTCTTGTGACCTAGATATTGTACCATGAAAAGGTGTGGGCTAGGTAGAAAGCTAGTCTGTTAGCTAATTGCTTTAACTTAAGAAACAATAGCTTATGATCATTTACCCTAAAACACAATCAGCATTTTTATTAAATGCCCTCTAACATGGCATTGACTTAGATCCTTCATTATGCAGAGGCTGGCTCATTTGCTTTCTCAGGGATACACACACACACACACACACACACACACACACACACACACACACACACACACACACACACACACACACATTTACTTTGCAGGAAGTTACATTCCATGAATTCATATTGTTTTATGGAGACAATATAGATTATTTCCTACTGTTTCAGTAGAATAATTGGCAATGATATTTTCCAAAGAAATGTCCCAATAAGGTCTTCATATAAAATCCCTATAATGCAAATATATCACCCATTTTTGTGGGGTGAATAGATGTATAAAAAATTCTATGTAGATTTCTGGGGAAAATAATAGCCTATCTTGAGTCTTACCTTTAGTCCAAGTGTCCATTGATAGACAAAAGATGTAGTCAGACTTTGAATTAGGTATGGCTGCACATACCTATAATCCTTGCATTCAGAAAGTACAGTCAGAAAGATCATGAGTTCAAGATCAATCAAGGTGAGACCATACCTCAGTAATACTGAAATGATGGACACAGCCCAGGAGCTCTAGATTAGATAAGTGGATCCAAAAAGTGTGGTACATATGCACAATAAGATTATGCAATTTACAGATAAATAGATGGACCTAGAACAAATTATGTTAAGTAAGGTTAGCCAAGCTCCAAGTGATAACTGGTACATATAGCTTTTCATATGTGGAAGCTAAAATATAACTGGACATGGTAACCTATAAACAACTCTTGGCATTCATACACACTCAGACCAGAAGAAGATGCCAGTAGGGGAAGAACACAAGGAGTAACTCTCCTGAAACAGAAACACGAGTTATTTATGTTGTTGTTGGTGTGGATGGTACTTGTATGTATGTATGTTTGCTTTATTCCTCTGTTTCTTGGGTAGGCAAAGGGGAATGCAGAAAGAGAGAGTAAAGGTGAACAAAAGAAATCATGCTATTCAGCAAACACAACATAGAAAATGAATCGTGCAACTTGTGGGCAGGGGTGAGAAAGGGGAAACTGGAGGAAAGTGAAGAAAAGGGTGACAATGTCCAAAAGTAAAATGTGGGCATTACCTGCATTGTGAAATGGTACCCACTTGGCACATACCTTAATGGTAACAACTATAAAATTACATTAAAAATAGAATGTGATCCTGTTCCCATGTGCATTTTCTATGATCAGTGTGCAGTATTTGCAGTATAAATATGTGTGCATATCTGTGCATGAACAAAAATGTCTCTTGTAAGAAGTTAGAACTCATAGATAGATGCTAGCTTACATGAAAGCATGAGGATAAGAGCTGAGATTCCAGAGATTCTAGCAAGAAGTTCTTTCCCACGTTCACCATCTGGACCAAGTGGCCTTGCATTCAGACATAGAAAAATCTGACTGGTAAAACTGTATGCCTTGGCTCCACTTCGTTCCCTACCAGTCTTGAAACCTCCTTTAGCTATTCAGCAGCTTCAGCCCTTAAAGGTACCAGTTCCCTCACATACAGAGTTAGATGGGAATTAAATGGAGGAGGCTTGTTGATGGTAACGCATGTCCATGAATACTCTTATGGATAAGAGGGGCTGTAAGGGCATCTTGCCTAGATTGCTTTCCCTGGAATTCTGGGAAAGAACTCATGGCCATCAAGTTCAAGTTATATAATCATATAGCAACTTGCAAATATTTTTCCTGGAAAAGGAGATATATTATATATATATGCATGTATGTCTGTATGCATATATATCTTTTATAAACAACTCTTGGCATTCACTCATAGTCAGACCAGCAGAGGATACTAGTAGAGGTATAAGAATATCTTTTTCCTGGACAAGGGGCTATCTTTTTTCAGCCTTACACAAAAAATATCATATGAGCTAGTAATAGCCTTAGAATAAGCTATAATTTAGTACTTGTATTTCTCACCCCCTTGCTGAAGCATAGCCTTGATCAATCATACTCTTGTCCCAAGGAAATATGACCAATTCAGTTCAGGACAAGAGTGTTAAAAAGTGTACCTAGGAGTGCTCCAAGTGTACTATGAAACCCCCTAATGGACCACTCTTTGGGGTGATTTTATTTTATTTCAACAAAGTTCCTCCACTTTTGTCCTCATCAATATTTGGTATGTGATGTAGATATTCTAAGAGAAGCTCTGGGTGTCTTTCAATGCATTTTCTTCATCCTTGGATTGAAGAAGGCCTTCAGAGAGCTGTGTACTTGAACTTCAGTGTTTGACACCTTAGAGTAATTTTTACTGATTTGTACTTTGCCACGATACTCTTTGTGTGTCCTAGGAGTCTCAGGAGACTGTACCATGTACTGTGTAGTACAGATGATGTTGTCTGTGACAGTTGAACCAATGATGTGTCCAGCACATTTGCCCAACCTTACCTATATTTAGGAAGATTGTTGGTGATAAATTCTACCAATGCTGGGAGCAGGGCTATGGTTGCTCCTAGTGGAAAAAAGCAGGTATAATGGTATAATTTAATCCTATACATATGAGGATATGGGACTATTTTTTTCTTTGGTGACTAGAAAACTCCCAGTCAGATTCACTATCTGTCTTTAGCACCTTTGCAGGTTGAACTTCAGGACAAAATTCCTAATTGTGATGCCTTTTATGTCTCAGTCTGTTTGCTTTCTATGCCTCCTGTGCCTGTGTCTGGCTCTGTATTAGTATCTATCTCATCTCTCCCTCCTTCTCCCTCCCTCTTCCTTTCCCACTCCCTCTTTTTATAATTTGTGTTCTAATCTGTGTTCTAAATCTCACCTCTATCCCATCTTCTCTCTCCTTTGTGTTCTTAATCACCAGACCCCAAACACAAAAATGTCTTGTTCTCTTTCCCTGATGTGTCCTTTCTGAATTCTTTGAGTCCCTAAGATGCTTTCCTCTCTTCCTTTCTTCTCCTCTTCTTTCTTCTGAGGGTTTAACTCAGTCTTGTTCTTGGTTAGACTGATGCTCTACCATTTGAATCATGACTCCAGCCCTATTTTTTGCTATTTATTTTGGAGTTAAGTGAGCTTTTCTGTCTAGGTGGCTTTGAGCCATGATTCTCAGATCTCAGCCTTCTGAGTAGATTATAGACCTGAGCCACTGATATACAGCCTTTCTTTTCCAGTAAGAATAGGCGTATCTACTGAATCTGTAGAATGTCTGAATTTTATGAGGAAATATTGACAATGTAGCTAGTTAGCTATAGATTTCAAATGTTGATTATATATGTATATACTAATTTTGTGGTAATGGAACATTATCAATACTGTTCAAATGAGGTTTGTTGCACAGTAAATTTTTATTATTTCAGAAAAGAAGCAACTTACCTACTCTTTTTTTTTCTTTTAGGAATAGACAAGTCCAGTGTGTGAAAAATCTGAAGAATGTTTCCCAAGTGTAATTTAGCTGTTGGTTGCTGGGTATGGAGGACCACGAGGAAGCTGTTTCTGTTGCTTTCAGTCTTGCTGTTGCATGTGGCTCATCTGGAAGGCAAGAAGGATAATCAGTTCATCTGGAAAGCAGGTAGGAATGTCCTAGTGATTCCATAGCCACATTGTCATTAGTGAGAATCACATTCTTCTCATCTTTGTTCTTATTTATTGTGTAGTAGGAAATACCCAGAGAAGAAAAATAGACTCTTTTTCTTTATTATACAGTTTAAATTGGATTTTTATTTTTGTCTAATTGTCATCTCCAACCATGATGCTTATTATCCTTTGGAATTTTCATGTTGCTGTTAATTAAAGTTATGATTTCCATGGCTACCCTAACTTCTTTGTCAAATATTTCAGCACATTTGTAGCAAAAATAACATCTGCATTTAACTGACATTTTCCCCTAAAAACAGTTTGGTACATACCTTTGTTTCAGGGTTTACTCTACTTAGCTATCATTAAATACTTCCCAGCATACATCTGAGTTTGAGACCATGAAAAGATATTCCAGGAAATTTACTTATTAGTTGGGACTATAAAGTCACCTTTACATATTAGTAATACATGAAAAGTCTTATGTAAGACTCTTTATATATACATATATATGAATAATTTGAGTCCAGGTTTTGAGGCTTATCTCTAACATATGCTCTTTTTAAAATTTTTCCTTAATTTGGCAATGGAGTGATTTGTGAAATTTAATTTCAAAGTCTTAATAATTTATTAGTTTTAATTGTGAACTCCAAACATCTTGCTCTTTGTACAACTAATGTTTTCTTTTGTTCTGGATTTTAATTTTCTTAAAGTTTCACATTCAGCCATTTAAAATTTGTGTCACTGTTTCAAGAGTCCATTCTTGCATATATAGATAACTTATACACTTAATATGTTGGATAGGAAATGTGATGTTGTGTAAGATCTATAGTCCTCAGAGACTTTTCATTTTGGTCTCATCATCTGTAAATTAAATAGACTGTGAACATATTGTCACCATGGAAATATGTGTAAGAGTGATATTTGTAATATTTAAATTACTTTGCAAAAATGAAAATGAATTATGCTTTAAAGAATATTAAGAATGAAAAACCCAGCACCACTAGAGATACAGACTGGAGGAAATTTAATTGTATTAAAGCCTCTATAAATTAATTTAATTGTGGGTTCCAATACCACATTAGTGATTTGTATTTTTTCTCTTATAGTCGTTTTACCGTGCTTTGGAATAGTTCTAAAAGTCAATAGTGCATTTCTGCAAATGGCACTTTGTTTTAATCACAAAAGAGAAACATTTTACCAAATCAAAATAAGCATATTTATCTCGCTATGCTCCTGTCTACATTTCTCCAAGAAATGCAATTAAAATAGAAAATAGCAAATTAAAAAAATGAATGAACAAATGAGCTTATTTTGATGCATATATATAGATGTGTGTCTTTCTAAAAGTAGGTAATTGGACCACAGTTGCACAAAATCAGCTGTTGACTAGTTTCATAACTATCAAGTTGATTTTCAGAAATAGGAATCATTCCCAATTAAACACTCTGCATTGTTCAAAGTAAATATGTAAGTTATTCTTCTCATTTTCATGTCTGTTCATTCCTTCTTTACCTTGTCATTTAAAAAGGTAATATTACCTATCTTTTTCATTTGGTTTTACTTCGACACCAAAATATTTGTAAGTAAGCATCCATTTAAAAAGTACAAAAACTTTACAGAGTATAAATTAAAAGCCAGATTTCAAACTATACATTCAATTCTCCAACTTCTTTTATCTTCCACATATGTATATATGTGTGTATGTGTGCAAATAACACAAAACTTATGTGTAAGTATCTCTATCATTATTATGTGTGTTTCTGCCAGAAAATCAAGTGCCAAGGTAAAAGCTATTGATAAAAACTGTGCAAGAATGAGCAAGGTTTAAAGACATCCATAGAAATTGTATAGTTCCCCACTTGCCAAGATACATCAATGGGGTATCTTTACTTCTAGGTCTTCAGGGGTAAAGAGAAAGAAAAATTCTTGAAATCTGGGAGGAAAACTTTATGGAGTGGATATCTGATAGACACTCTGGCCTTTAGAAGGATTGGGTCAATTTTGGATCACCATCTTCAAAAGTGACCATGACATCTCAAAATCTGTTATTTATTTACAAATGAGTTTATCATATTTTATTTTGATTTAAAGTATTTGGAGTTGAAATTAACTACATTTTAAGTGTGTTTTCAAACCTAAGAACGCAGGCCCATTGTAATCTGGATTTTAAACAGATTTCCATGGAGAGTCAGACAAAGGTACTGTGATTTAGAAACCTATAAACATTCTATGGGTTTCCATTAGGTATCAACCATTTAAACTTTTTGTTAGTCTCCATTATTTTTCCACTGAATCAGAAGGTTATATGATAGTTAACTTCATCCAAATTAGTGGCATTTCTGTGTGAACCTGGTCTTTGAAAACACAATAAGAAATAGTAAGTGAGTCTTAGATTGCTAAAGGTTTTGTACTAAGGAGAATCTGGTGAATTGTGTGCTGTGGGGCTCTTGGTCTGAAAGGCTGATGAATCCCTGTCATCATTGTGATAAGATTCTGTGATCTATATTTAACATTTGAAAATCTATGCTAAGATCATGATAACAACAGTATCAGATAAGAAGAAGTTGCTGGCTGTTTTAAGTATTCAAATATAACTATTCTTGTGTACCTGTCTTGCAGGGATTAGTAGATTATAATCTCTGAGACTATCATAACTATTACCCTCTCAAAAATATCTCAGATTGCTTCTAACACTAGCTCTTGTTGAATCTCTACAATATTCTAGGCATGGTTTCAAGTACATGAAATAATCAATGGAAGGTATGCTAGAAGGTAAAATGTTTTTTAAAAAAGGGATATGTAGTGGTAAGGAGAAATAAGAAGTCTGAGTAGATTGTCTATGGGGTACATCACTGAAGAGATGAATTAGAATAAAGACCTGAAGAATTGTAAGCTAAGTATAAGAATATTGAGATAAAGAACATTCCAGGCAGAGAGTACACAAGGACTAAGATCAGAACAGAGAAGCAGAGAAACTTGAGAAGAGTGATAGGAAATCCGAATAGAGAGGAAATGGGCCAGGTCAGCCAGCTTCCACAAAAATATTGGAGGGTTTTGACAGAGCAGTGATGTGATCTGACTTTCTTTCTCAATAGTATTTGAATAAGATTATCATGATTTGCCAGTTGAAAAGACAAAGAACAAAGACAGGGAAACTATGTAGACATAAAGGAGGATGATACTACCTGGAGTCAAGGACATGACAATAAATGTGGCAAAAAAGTGTTAATATGTGGGTGCATTGTAGCCATAGTTTTCAAGCAGAAATGCTGTGGCCCACCCAGGTCTGGAGACATTTCTGATTGTACAAGGGGGTACTACTGGCATCTGGAGATGTTTCTTAAAGTGAAAAGACCACTTCTTCCGCTAACAAAGAATTTTTATGTCCCAAACTGTCAATAGTATCCAGGCTGTGAAATGCTGATTTAAGGTAAAAATGGTGAGGATGGTTGATAAAGGACAGAGAAAAGGGAAAAGAGATGAGGTGATGCCAACTTGGTTCTCAAAAACTGAAAAGTGAAGGAAGTCATTGATTATATTTTTTTAATGATGGATCTGCTACTGCATATGGTGTTATGAACTCAGGACTGGACATGCACACATTTTAAGACCATAAAAAATTCATGTGGTACTGTTGACTAGAAAGTTGAACATGTAGGATTTGAATGCAGGAAAGGTTTGTGTTGGAGATGCTCCTTTGAGAACTACTGGCAGAGGTAGAATTTAAATGTGGCCATAGAAATGAAGATGTGAACTTGAAATTGAAATTTACAATCCTGAATATGCAGAGAATAACATTCTAATTACTTCCTTTAGGGAGCCAAATGACATTAAAAAAGTTCCTGTGGAAAAATGCACATAACATAAACTTTACCATTTTAGCAGTTTGGAGGTGTAAAATTCAGTGATATTTCATATGCTTACAGTGTGGTAGAGCCATTACTGCTATCTAGTTTCAGAACATTTTCATTAGCCAAAGTCACATTTCACAAGTGAGCTTATAAAAAGACTAGAAAACAAATTTTGCTTTGGATAAGAACTTCTGAAAGAAAAAAAATTGTTCCATAGTTGTTTCTTGTGACAGTTTCTTTTACTAAGCATAAGTCATTCTAAGAGATTACTCCCATTATATAGAAAGAGATAAAGCTTTTTACACAGTCAGAACCATGTTCAAATCCTGAATGTCTAAATGGAAGAAAGGTGTTTTACCTCTCTGAACCTTATTTATCCTTCTGGAATTGATAGTAATAACTAACATTTCACAGGACTGGTCTGAGAATTAAGAGGATATATTAAAATACCTAAAGTACAGTGGCAACTCAATAAATGTTAGCTACTATTTTATAATTGTTATATAATGATTTTATATTTGGAATATTTACTTATGTTTTGATATAATACAATTTTACACTTTTCTTTCTTAGATACAAAAACCAGAAATGGTTACTTGTCAGCTATATACATTTCATTATCAATTATTTATGTTATTTCACTAATATTTTAGATCTAAAACTTTTTATATGTAGATTCATGGAGAGTTTTTATTATGGTAGCTCTAATCAGTAACTAAGAATGGTGAGAATAATGGCCTATGTTTTTAGAATCAAGTAGGTAAAATAGAATTATACTTTTGGGGAAAAGGGGTTGTGAAAATGACATTATACAAAGAAAAAGTATCTTATGTATATTCATACTTAATTATAGCTTAAATAATGACATTATAGCTTAATAATATTTTCAGTATAGGAATTACTTTAAAGAAAAATTAGATTATATTACAAACAAAAATAGTAAACCAGAAATGTTGGATAAAACAAAAATTTCTAACAAGAAAGCAATTTTTAAAATATTCTTTCTGCATGAAGACAAATGCTTGGCTACTAAATAATACTCCTACCCACAGATGAAAAATACCACACCAACTCTGCTACTATACCATCCTGTCTGAAAATTGAAATTACTTCCAAGACCATAGGTGTTTAAAATTCCCAACTAGTAACTTGGTTTCATGTGCATGAATCTCAACCAGAAATACAAGGATTATTTTTTTAAATGGCAATATTGCTCCTATAAAGACAGAAGCACCACAAGAATGTACCCCAATGAAAGAGAAGTGGATGAAATCCAGACAGAGAAATTCAGAAAAGTGATTTTAAGGACGATCAGTGAAATTAAAGAGCATACATATAAATCTATAAATGAATTTAAACAATGCAAATAAACAGCCAAACAAGGTCAAGCAATTCATATAAGCAGCTAAATAAAATAAGGAACACAATGCATAATATGAAAAATGAATTTAATAAAAATATAGAAACATTGAAAAAATCAAGTTGAGATTCTGAAAATATAAAGTTCAATAAGTCAAGTGAAAACACAGTTGAAAGCCTAATAAATAGTTGAAGACAGAATATCAGGGCTTGAAAATCAAGTTGATGAATAAGGACATTCAGAATGAGATAAAAAATGTGAATGGAATATGCAATAACTTTGGGATAGCTTTGGGATTAAAAAAATATCAGCCCTATGAATCACTGACATAGAAAAACAAGGGATCCAAACTAAAGGTATAGACAGCCCATTCAAGTTGGGCTCATACTGGCTTATACCAATAATGCCAGTACTTAGGAGGCAGAGATTAGAAATTGACAGCAAAAGAAACTACAGAAAAAATTCAAACACCTGGAGCTTGAAAACTAGTTTTGAGTGATCAGTGGGTAGTTCATGAAAGAAGGTAGAATAAAATTTTTTCTTAAAATCAGGCAAAAATGGGCTGGGAAGGTGGCTCAGTGGTAGAGCGCTTGCCTTGCATGCCAGAGGCCCTGGGTTCAATTCCTCAGCACCACATACGCAAAAAGAAAAAAGCCGGAAGTGGTGCTGTGGCTCAAGTGGTAGAGCACTAGCCTTGAGCTGAAGAGCTGAGGGACAGCGCCCAGGCCCAGAGTTCAGGCCCCATGACAGGACCCCCCAAAAAAAATCAGGCAAAAATGAAAACACAACTTATTAGAATGTTTGAGAGACAGCAAAGACCTTTCTAAAAGGGAAGCTTCCATGGTTTCCCTCATTTGCAATAATTAGTATACATCTAGGATAATTGTATCAGATGAGCAGAAAAGTTCAAAAGCTACATACAGATGACCATATACGAGATAGTAAGTGAAATTTACCCCATGATGTGGACACAAGACGTCTTTCTTTGTTGTTGTTGTTATTTTTAATGTGCTAGGTGATATATTTTTTTTTTTTGTTTCCTTTGTATGTTCTCCCCTCTATGGTATATACCCTGTTGTAACTGTACTTGATTTTGGTACCCTGCATCGTGTATATACATTTTTCAAATTTAGGGAGGGAAAGGAGAATAACAAAACGCTGAAACAAGGACATAGGATGACCCGTTGCAACAATGATACCCACAAGACAGTATATTGGAAATGAACTTCACAACTTTGGGGAAGAAGTAAGAGAGGTGGTAGAGGGAAGGGATAATGGGAGAACAACAAGGGAGGGGGGTAACAATGCTCAACAAGAAATGTACTCATTGCCTTACTCATGTTACTGCCCCTCTGTAGAGCATTTTTACAAGAAAATAAAATTTTTTACAAAGGAAAGCTTGTAGCCATTTAAAAAATTAGATCTCAGATAACAACTTAATATAGAACCTTGGTATCTTAGAAAAAACTTAGAAAAACTATCTGTTTTCTATAATGATGTTTGGTTTTCTGTTGAGACATATACCATGTATTTGTATTCATATGATATGTTTATTTTATAAACAAAAGACTGCTGCATTTATTTTTCCTTTTGCTTTGTTTTCTTTGAATCTTCTACCTTCCCACCAGTACTCTATTTAAGAGGCCATACTTGCAAACACTGAAGCACACATCCCAAGACTTGTATTGTTTTTTGGGGGTCATCTTTTCCTTCCTTCCTTCCTTCCTTCCTTCCTTCCTTCCTTCCTTCCTTCCTTCCTTCCTTCCTTCCTTCCATCCTTTCTTCCTTCCTTCCTTCCTTCCTTCTTTCCTTCCTTCCTTTTCTTTCTTTTTATGCACTTACATAAATATAATTAGCATATTTAAACATACAGACTTAGATATGCTTTAACAATATAGATTACCTCAAAACCATTAAAATTTTAACATATAACTTCAATTTGATAGAAAATGATTCTCATATTAAGAGATGTATTTTTCAGAAACATGAAAATCTGGCTTTAAACCTATCACAGAATACAACCATTATTAAAAAATTCAGCTCACATTTTCCCTCAACTTTTCTTCCCAACTTCTAATACTTTGGTGTAATAGCCCTACTGATATACAATCTACTAATTTAAAATGTAGACGTAGTGCCCTGAACACATGTTCTGAGTGAAAGTCAGTTTCCAGAAGACCTTTATATAGTTAGAGGAGTCTTATGAACTCACCAGAATAAGCAAATCTACAGAGGCAAAATCTTAATTAGCTGTGGATAAAGGTTAAGGTGGATGAGTGTTAAGGGTGGAATGTTATTTGGTTTGGGATCTTTTTCAAGGGAGATAAAAATGTTCTAAGTGTAAATTGTCTTTCTTCAGCCTTCCCATACAATGTAGAGTGAAATACAGTTGTCATCAGTGGAATATCTTTTCAGTGATCCCTTGTTCTGTGTCTTATTCTTCTTTCTCTTTTTTGTCTTATTCTCTACAAATATTATATTCACCTTTTAGTTCTGCTCAAATGGGGGTACATTGGAATTAATATTTCAAATCATTTCTTGTTGTAAAGGATTTTTATGTATGTCAGGCACTTGATTTATAGCTTGGCTTGTGAAGTTCAAGATTAAAAACATTTTTCTTTCCAAATATTTAATATCTTTTCCAGTGTTTTTTACCCTCTGGTGTCATTACTGAAAAGTTTGATGTTATACTGATCTCAACTCTTTGTCCACTGTTACCTGTTTATTCTTTCTGGAAATTTCTTATGTATAGATTACTAAAATGTCCTGATTATATGTTTTGAGGAAGGTCTTATTTTCTTCATGTTTGGGTTTTATTTAGATATTTCAATTGATATATCCATTTCCTACACTTCTGAGATACACTTCCATATGGTTTCTCTCTGTTATTTTTTGTTTCTTTTGAAACTTCCTACACAGGTGTTGGGTCTCTGTAACCAGTTTACAGATATTTCCTTGTCCTTATGTTTGTCTTTTTCATTTCATTTCTTTTCTTTTTTCTTTTTTTAAGATTTTATTTATTCATTTATTTAGTTAGTTATATTGTGAAAATACCATACAGAAGGGCAGAGGGGTTACAATTACATGGGCAAGGTAATGAGTACATTTCTTATCAAGCATTCTTGCCTCCTCCTCTGTTTCCCCTTCCCATCCCTTCCCATCTCCACTGCCCCCCCCCCACCAAAGTTGTAAAGTTCATTTTTTGACATAATGTCTTGTACTTCTCATTGTTGCGATGGGTCCACCTGTATCCCTATTTAAACAATTTGTTTTTTCCCTTCCCCTCCACAAATTATACTAACATCAAATACAGTGAAAACAAGAGTTATACCATGGGGGAGGACATACATACAAAGCAACAAAGAAATATCTTATAAATATGTTGGAAACAATGGCAAGAAAGAAAAAACATTTGAGTTCTTATCTTGGGGTTCATTTCGCCTAACAACTTACCTGATCGTTTCTGCTTGTCTCAGACATATACTAGTTATTGCAAATAAGGGAAACCATGAGACCTATGTTTCTTTGGGCCTGGCTTACTTCACTTCATATAATTTTTTCCAAGTCTTTCCATTTCCTAACAAATGAGGCAATGTCATTCTTTCTGATGGAGGCATAGAATTCCATTGTGTATATATACCACATTTTCTTGATCCATTCATCTACTGAGGGGCATCTGGGTTGGTTCCATATCTTAGCTATGGTAAATAATGCTGTAATAAACCTAATAGTTATGCTGGTAGCTTTAGTATGGTCTTGTTTGTGATCATATGGGTAAATTCCCAAAAGGGGGATTGCTGTGTCATAGGGGATCTCTATGTGAAGTCTTTTGAGGAACCTCCATGCCTCTTTTCAAAGTGGTTGAACAAGTTTACACTCCCACCAACAATGCAGTAAGGTTCCCTTCTGTCCACATCCCCTCCAGCATCTGGGACAAAGGCACCGATGGGCCAGTGGATTCTACTGAGTTGTCTTTTTCTTATAGTTACTAAAATTTCATTTTTAACAATTCTCTTGTATATATACACACATATATATTTATACATATATATGTGTGTGTTTATTTTGGCGACATATTTTTAGTTTATAAGATGTTACCAAGCACTGATGTTTATAACCCTTGCTACCTAGGAGGCTGGAATCTGAGTGTCCTGAGTATCCTGAGTATCCCTGTAAGCAGGAATCAGTTAACTATCAAAAAAACAAAAGTGAAGGTGAAGGGTAAACAAAGGAGGAGGCTGCAATGCTTCGTAAGAAATGTATGCATTATCCTGCCCATGTAATTGTAACCCCTCTGTACAGTATGTTCTCAAATAAAATAAAATAAAATTAAAAAAAAACAAAAAAATAAACAAAAAAACCAAAAGTGAAGCTATGGCACAAGTGACAGAGCAAGCCTTGAGCAGAAAGATCAGGGAAAGTATCCAGGCCCTGAGTTCAAGCCCAGTACTGGCATGTGTGTGTGTGTGTGTGTGTGTGTGTGTGTGTGTGTGTGTGTATGCACACACAGATAGTTTACTTATTCTGAGAACTGGTTAAAACTGCAGCCTATTTTTCAGATGTAGTGCCTTTAAGTCCAGATGACTTTGATGCTAATAGCTTTTTCCTTCTGTTCTCTCCACTATTTGTATTTTCTTTAAATCACTGTTTGCATTTCACTCATTTTCTTTGAGGGTGGCCTCTGAGAAAGGAAGCTTTCTTCTGATATCCATTGATTATTAGCTATCTCTTAAGTGTCTCAGTAAATGAAGCACTGGTAACTAATCATTTTGTGCCTATGACTCAATTGTTGGACTTCACTCTCAGTATGTCTTCAGTGATAAGCTTTTTTTTTCTTTTCTTTTTTATTCTGTATATGGGTTACATAAATTCTATGCCCACCAATATCTAAAGATCTTTTATCTGAGCTATTATTAGGTGAAGACTAAGGATCTAAGAACTAATATTATCCCAAACACAATGACTTCAAAACACCACCACTTATTTCTCTTATGTGAAAGTTGCATGATTTGTAGTTTTATTTTATTAATTAATTAATTAATTAATTAATTGTCAGTTGTGGGGCTTGAACTCTGGGCCTTTGTGCTGTCCCTCAGCTCTTCAGCTTAAGGGAAGTACTCTAGCACTTGAGCCACAGTGCCACTTCCAGTTTTCTGACTGGTTTATTGGAGATAAGAGTCTCACAGACTTTCCTGCCTGGGCTGGCTTTGATCTGTGATCCTCAGATCTTAGCTTCCTGAGTAGCTAGGATTACAGGCATGAGCCACTGGTGCCAGGCTCAGGTTTGTAGTTTTTGTTGACCTGCAGCTCTCCCCATGTTTATTCAGTCAGACATATTTCTTCTATGTTGTGAAAAGGCATAATTCTTCTTTGTCATCTAAGCTGTGTAAAAGACATTTTCATGCTATAGTTGATGAAAAAGTCACAGAGTTGAAATTTAAGGCAAAAGATTTCAAATAAGAGACTAAGAAGTTGCAAACATGTAATTTTCTATTGCAGTTTAACAGCTATGAGCTAGTGGCTTAAAACCATAATAACCATTATTATTGTCCATACAACGAGGCTCAGCTAGGTGTTTGCATTCTGTGATGGAGATTGACATTATCCACATGCTTGGCACTTGGATTATGGAGAATCAAATTGGAAGAATGGGAACAACTGGGGTTCTTCAAATATCTCTTTCTGTGTGGCCTCTCTATATGTTCTCATCATGAGGAAGCCTCTGAGAAGTCATGATTCTTGCATGATAGGTGCAGAATTCCAGAACAAGCCTCTACAGAGAAAAAGGCAAAAGTTTCATGGCTTGTTCTAACTAACCTAGCATCACACATGGTCACTTTGGCTAAATTTTATTAGCTATAAAGAAGTCTCCAACAAGGAAGCCAGATTCTATCTCTTGATAGAAGTGACTAAGAATTTATAGACAGGTTTTAAAACCACCATGGTTCATAACTTAACATTCCATTGGTGAGAAGTGTGACTTGATCCTCTCTAGCCTGAAGGGAGGATGGAAGATATAACCTGTATTTGAGCAGATAAGCAAGAAAAGACAATCAGCTTAGTAACAGTGAGCAGTTTTCATTAGACTGCTCTTTAATGTTTCTTGAAATTAATTCCTCTCAGACTGGAAACTCTTTAATATTTCTTGAAATTAATTCTTCTTAGACTGGAAAGAAGGGAAGGGGATGAGGTCTGGGCAGAGGTAGTTTGACATTCAGTCATCAATATTGTACCTCATTCATCTTTTGAATTGACACATACATACACATATTCATTACATTCCACTTTGATAGTGTCAAAGATATTGTCCTGAAGAGATGAATTTACCACCTATTACAGTTTTGAAAAAGAACAGGGAAAAAGACTTAGCTGACTAGTTAATTCCACTAACGAACATTTAATTGTTCTTCATTTCAAGTCACAAGTCTTGCTCCTTATTTCTATTTGCCAAGTCTTTCTAGAGTTCTTCAAGCATGGACTGACATTTTATTGTTAGCATATTCTTTTATAGGCACTTATTCTTCGGCTTCCTTTTCCTTGCCTGGAGGTTTGGAGTTTCTTTCTATCCAGAATTTTTTTTACTCCTTTCTCTATATTTCTGTTTGAGAGTTATATCATTCAATACCTTTACTGTGATTTTAGTGAAGTAATGGGAGAGTATGAAAATATATGCATATATTACACTTCTCACATTAATGGAAAATATTCTCATTTACTTTGATTTTTAATCACTTCTACTATAGGCTGTTTATAAAATGGAAAGCATGTCACACTGTGCTAGTCTTAGGATAATTGACTCAGTTGTTTTCTTTGTACATGTGCTACAAAAAATCTAAAATTAAGTGGTCACCAAACTTTATGAAGCTTAAAACTTTGGAAGAATGAATTAATTCAAATAATTGAGATAGTTGAGAAGCAGATTGAAGTATTAGATTGGCGAGTGATATGGGAAAGTGTTTTGCCTGGTACTCAGAGCAGCAATGGAGCACATTCCTTTATGACACCTGGAAATACATACCTTCAACCTTGCGAGTTTTGATCAAAGAGTTTTGATACCTACACTTGAACTATCATTAAAAAATACAGGATTTCATGCAAAGAAAGAGTCAAATCTCAAAACAAGTCACACTTCTCAGAGTGAGACAGAAACATAAATGTCAGTATTATGAATTCCTGAAACAACCTATTTAAAAGCTTACTTTGGTTTTTCTTCCTGGTCATTACTTTCGGTGTTGTAAAACAGCAATGAACTTGATTATAGCCTAAAAGTGAACCCATATTAGTGAATCTTAGTGAATCCATGACTATGCCAAAGGTTATCATATGACTCTAAGTTTACAAAGTATTCCAAATAACTATCAAAATTTATATTTTGATATATATATATACATTTGTATCAAATTTACATATTGATATTTCAACAGAGTTTCTGAAACGTAATAGCCACAAAGGACATCAGTGCCTTACGTGATTCCTGAGACTCATAATTAGAGGTTAAAAAGTGTAGGGTTAGAATCAGTCATATTTCCTATTTTCTTTCATGTGCACACTCTTAAAATTTACTTTTTTAGCAGATGTATGAGCATAGCATAACCAGATTATCTTTTTTTCTTTTTCTCTTTGAGTTACTATAGGAACCAACCTGCAGATTAAGTGAGGAATCTGCAATATTTTTCTTTCATTTATCAGTCCCCACCCCAAGTGTCAAACAGAAAGCCATTGAGGAACAATTTTATTATTGAAGGCTGAATTCTATTCATGAACACTATCTACTTACAAAAGTAGCACATAAATAGTAAGCATACCATGAATTTTTGGACATGTATTTTTCCTGAGGGTTAATAATTTTTTTAATTGAATGCAGCTGTTGAAAGCTTTCTCTTGCTTGTTGTATGCACTCTGAAAGGATGGTACATTTTCTTGCATTTTTAGAAAACTTTTGAGGCTTACTTAGCTGTACATGTGCAAAATTTTATGTAATTTTCAAATGCGGACCTTTGTCACAAAGGAGTTTCCATGTGACACTAAGCAGGGTGATAGAATGTTTCAGAGCATACTGAAATCCATCTGGGCTGGGGTAAGTTCCTTAACTGCCAACTTCTACCTGCTCATCAGAAAAATGGAATACATAAAAACTGTGTGAAATCTAGCTTGCATTTTATACTACGTATATGCATTCAAACTAAGTTTTTTGTACTTAAAGTAAATATCACATGCGCAGACTCATAATGAGCACTTACATAATGCTTCTTTTTAAAATTTATTACTGGTAACTAAATGTTTCTTGAACAGACATATTCTCAGCTCTCTGTCATCTAACATGTAGAAAATAGGATGGGTTGGATAAATAGGCATGCACAATGAAAAAGATGTTTTCCTTTATGTGGAAGACATTGTTCTAAAATAGGTATTTTAAGCTTTTAATTTTTTGCATTTTATAGTGACATCCTTCATAGTTCTTAGCTATTTCAAATATTAGAACTCAAAAGTCTTCCTTTAATATTTCAGGTCATAAAACTCTTTACTTTAAAACAAATGCTGGAGGATTCTATCCAGAGCAATTACCATATAGCCTCAGGGCTTTCTTTGAATGGGCAATGTGAGGCTTATGTGTGTCCAAGCTTGGGTCTGAGTTTAGATTATTCAAAGATTGTCTCCTCCATTCTCAAGACTTGAAGTGGAGAAAAGCAAGTATTTAAATGGTTCCTTAGTATTTGGCAACATGTTCAAAAAAGTTAGAGCAATGGTCTCCCTGATATGTGGATGTTAAATCTAAAATGCAAGATGATATGACAAAGTAAACAAGACTCAAGAAACAAAGGACATCTACCTAATTTGTCATATAATTTCTAAATGACTCCATGTTCTTGACCTCATATATGTGTGTGTGTGTGCATGTGTGTGTGTGTGAGTGTGTGTGTTTGTGTGCACACATCTGAGGGAAGTTAGGAGGAGGGCACAGAATCAGAAGGAAATGGGAAAAATACAACAGAGGAGTCCATCAACAGCACTGGATATTGATGAAAATAAACTAAGCTACTCAAGGGCAGTGGGAGGGAGAGAATGAGAGGGGAAGAGGAAACAGCTAACACTAAACAACGCAGAAGAAATAGTTGTGTTGTCAAAGCTTACAGAATTCACCTTGTGAGGGTTAAAACATGTATGTGACTTTAAGTATCACTATCCTATAATACTGTGAAGTTTGTGAAATTTATGCAAGCACTTAATCTCAATAAAAATTATTGAAAAGAAAGCTGCTGTACAGATGGGCTACAGTTACATGCATAAGGTTCTAAGTTCATTTCCTGTCCAGCATTGTTACCCCTCCTTTGTTTTTCTCTTCATATCCCTTCTTCCCCCCTCCTCCATTTCTTCCTCCATCCTCCAAAGTTGTAAAGCACTTTCTCTTTTCCTTACATTATCTACATTGGTCTCATAGCAGGTGTAGGATGTACAAGACAGGCAAGAATCCCAATTTATTTTACAGTTGAAAAAATTGCATTTGAAGAATATGTTCTAGATGATGGGAATAAAATTAGCCCAGTGCCTTTGCACTAGTTGAGCTTTCAGTATGAAAGAGTGTTGTGATTTGTCTTCTTTGAACTTTTCGTTTTGGTCAGTCTTGGGGCTTGAATTCTGGGCTTGGGTGCTTTCCCTGCACTCTTCAGCTCAAGGCAGGTGCTCTACCACTTGAGCCACAGCCTCACTTCCGGTTTTCGAGTGGTTTATTGGAGATAAGAGTCTCATGGACTTTCCTGCCCTGGCTGGCTTTGAACTGCGATCCTCAGATCTCAGCCTCCTAAATAGCTAGGATTACAGGCTTGAGCCACCGGTGCTCAGCTTCTTTGAACTTTTGACATAAAAAATTGCATATGATGTTGTTACCCCTCCTCATAGAGAATCTATAAACACAAAGAAATACAACTTTTTTATTTCTTAATTTCATATTAACTGGTGACCATTGTTTTGCATTTGATGACACAGATAAATTTATATGCTATGTAGAAACTTCTCTTTCATATCATTATAATATTTACTGACTTGAAATGACAAATCTTACCCGTGTAAATATGTAAGTCAACTTTTTTAAAATTTGCAACCATTTCCAGTTTCATTTTTCTGCATGGCTATTTGTATTTAATTGGTATTCTCACTCCTAGTTGTAGGCAACCACTAAACAAGTACCATGTTGGTATTTTGTGACAGGCTGTTTTCACTTTTCATAATGTTTTAGAGGTTTATTCATGTTATAACATGAAGAAACTTTGTTTCTTTTCTTATTTTCTTATGGCTCAAAACTAGTTCTTTGGCCTGTTACAGCATTTCTTTTTAAATTCATGGACATTTGCATTCTATCTTCTTTTGAGATATGGGTAATGTAATCCTAGTGTGAAAACCAGATGTAGATATATGTTTGCACTTCTCTTGGGAGTGGGATCACTAAGTTGTAGGACAAATATATGCTTAATTTCTTAAGTAATACAGACTATTGACTATTGTCTAATACAGCTACACTATTTTGTGTTTCTACCAGCAATAGATGAGGTTCTTTTTTATCCTTGCTAACATTTGTTACAGCCTTTTTTCTTTTCTTTTCTTTTCATTTTATTGTGAAAATACGGTATAGAGGGGTTACAATTACATAAGCAAGGTAATGAGTACATTTCTTATCAAGCATTGTAGCCTCCTCCTTTGTTTCCCCTTTCCATCCCTTACCATCCCCACCCCAAGCAAAAGTTGTAAAGTTCGTTTTTGACATAACATCTTGTACATCCACCTGTATCCCTATTTAAACAATTTGTTTTTTCCCTTCCTCTGCACAAATTATAACAACATCAAATACAGTGAAAGCAGGGGTTATGCTGTTGGGGAGGTACATACAAAGCAACAAAGAAATATCTTATAAATATGTTAGAAACAATAGCAAGAAAGAAAAAGCATTTGAGTCCTTATCCTGGGGTTCATTTCGCCTAACATCAACGGATCTGACCGTTTCTGCTTGTCTCAGACATATACTAGTTATTACAAGTAAGGGAAACCATGGGACCTATGTTTCTTTGGGCCTGGCTTATTTCACTTCATATAATTTTTTCCAAGTCTTTCCATTTCCTAACAAATGGGGCAATGTCATTCTTTCTGATGGAGGCATAGAATTCCATTGTGTATATATACCACATTTTCTTGATCCATTCATCTACTGAGGGCATCCTGGTTGGTTCCATATCGTAGCTATGGTAAATAATGCTGCAATAAACATAGTTGTGCTGGTAGCTTTAGTGTGGTCTTGTGTGTGATCATTCAGGTAAATGCTCAAAAGTGGGATTGCTGGGTTATAGGGGAGCTCTATGTGGAATCTTTTGAGGAACCTCCATACTATAGTATGGAGTGTTTGAACAAGTTTACACTTCCACCAACAATGCAGTAAGGTTCCCTTCTGTCCACATCCCCTCTAGCATCTGCCCACTTATTTATTGGGCAGTTGTTTCTTTGAGGATTTGTTGTTGGGGGGATTTAATTTTTTGAGTTCCAGATACATTTTAGATATGAGACCCTTGTGTGTTGTATGGCTTACTATTGATCTTTCTATGTCCTTTGTCATGCAGAAGCTCTGAAATTTCATGCAAACCCATTTGTCCAATCTTTGATTGGTTGTGTTTCTGGGTCTCTATTAAGGAAATTTCAGTCTGTGCCAAGGAGACCTAGGATTTCTCTTATTCCATACTGTAATGTTTTCAGGGTGTCTGCTTTGACTCTGAGGTTTTTGATCCATTTGGAGTTGATTCTGGTGCAGGGTGATATATAAGGATCTAGCTTTAGTTTTCTACAAGTGGTTAACCGATTTTGCCAGCACCATTTATTGTAGAGGCCGTCTTTCTCCCATTCTATTTTTTTTTGCACCCTTATTGAAGATTAGATGGCTATAGGTCTGTAGGTTTATTTCTGGATTTTCAATTCTATTCCATTGGTCTGTTCCAGAGGTCTCTTCTTATCCAGTAGTAATCTGTTTTAAAGTTTGATATTGATATTCCTCCAGCACTGTTCTTTCTGTTAAGGATTGTTTTTGGTATTCAGGGTCTTTTATTGTTCCCCATGAATTTTTGGATTGCCTCTTCTATTTCCTTGAAGAATGGGGTTGGAATATTGATAGGTATCGCATTGAATTTGTAGATAGCTTTGGGAAGTATTGCCATTTTCATGATGTTGATCCTTCCAATCCAGGAGCATGGGAGGTTTTTCCTCTTTCTACATTCTGTTTTCATTCCCTTTTTCAGGTTTTTAAAGTTTTCATCATAGAGGTCCTTCACTTCTTTGGTTAAGTTAATTTCTAGGTATTTTTTTTTTTGTGGGCTATTATGAATGGAGTTGCTTTCCTGATTTCAGCCATGTTTTTCTCATTGTTGGCATACACAAAAGCCATTGATTTTTGAGGGTTAATTTTATTACCTTGATACTTACCCAAAGTTTTGAATTAGCTGGAATAATTTGGGAGTGGAGTCTGTGGGATTCTTTAAATACAAGATCATGTCATCTGCAAAGAGGGAGAGTTTTATTTCATCTTTCAATATTTGAATCTTTTTATGTTTGCATCTTGTCTTATTGCTGTAGCTAGGCATTCTTATGCTAGATTGAAGAGAAGTGGAGAGAGTGGACATCCTTGTCTCATTCCTGAGTTAAGAGGAAATGGCTTTAGTTTTTCACCATTAAATATAATGTTGGCTGTAGATTTATCATATACAGCCTTTATTGTATTGAGGAATGTTCAATGGATTCCTAGCTTTTCCAGAGTCTTCATCATAAAGGGGTGTTGGATTTTGTCAAATGCTTTTTCTGCATCTATTGAGATAACCATGTGGTTCTTATCCTTGCTCTTGTTGATGTGATGAATTATATTATTTGATTTGCATATATTGAACCAGCTTTGCATCCCTGAAATGAATCCTGTTTGATCATGATGTATGATTTTTGTTTGGATGAATTGTTGATGTCGATTGGCCAAGATTTTGTTGAGAAGTTTTGCATCAATGTTCATCAAAGAAATGGGTCTATAGTTCTCTTTTTTGATGAGTCCCTTCCTGGTTTTGGGATGAGGATTATGATGGCTTCATAGAATGAGTTCAGTAGTGAATTTTCTCTTTCAATTTCATTGAAGAGTTTGGGGAGTATTGGTGTGAGCTCTGCTTTGAATATCTTGTAGAATTCCACTGTAAATTCATCTGGTCCTGGGCTTTTCTTAGATGGGAGGTATCTTATTTCTATTTCAATGCTCAATACGGGTCTGTTAGGTTGGTTTAACTCATTTTGGTTTGCTTTCAGCATGTCGATATTTGCTAGGAAAAGGTCCATATCTGCCAAGTTCTCAAATTTATTAGCATAAAGGTCTGAGAAGTATTCTCTTATAATGTTCTGAATCTTGGTTCTGTGGTGATATTTCCATTCTCATCTCTGAGTTTATTTATTTGTGTGTGGTCTCTTCTTTTTCTGATAAGATATGTTATGGGTCTGTCAATTTTGTTAATTTTTTCGAAGAACCAACTCTTTGCTTTGTTGATTCTATGGGGTTTTTTTTTTGCATTCTAATTCGTTTAATTCTGATTTAGTTTTAATTATTTCTTTCTGTCCACAGATTTCATCTACTGGGTTTATCTTGCTGCTCTTTTTCAAGGAGGTTCAGATGTTTCATTAAATTGTTGTTTTCAGATCTCTCCTATTTGTTGATGTAGGAGCTCAGAGCTATAAACTTGCCCCTGAGTACTGCCTTTGCTGGGTCCCAGGGGAGCTGGTAATTTGTGTGTTCATTTTTGTTGAGTATCATGAACATTTGAATTTCCTTTCTAATCTTTTCCATGACCCACTGGTGATTCAACAGTGTGTTGTTCAGCCTCCATGTGTTACAGGACTTTCTTTGTTGGCTTTTGGTATTGAGTTCTAATTTTATTCCTGTGTGGTCTGAGAGAATGCAGGGCATAACTTCAATGTTTCTGAATTTGGACAAGTTTGCTTTGTGACCTAAACTGTGGTCTATTTTGTAAAATGTTCCATGTGCTGCTGAGAAAAATGTGTATTCTGATGCTGCTGGGTAAAATATTTGGTAGATGTTGTTAAATTGATCTATGAAGTTGTTTAGATCTGCAGTTTCTCTTGTGAGTTTTTGCCAAGTTGATCTATCTAGTGGGGATAATGGTGTGTTAAAGTCTCCAACAATTAATGTCTTTGGATCTATGTGAGATTTGAGGGAAAGCAGTGTTTCTTAGATAAATTTGGGTGCTCTGTTGTTTGGCAATTAGATATTTAGAATGGTAATATCCTTCTGAAGGAGGGATCCCTTAATTAGTATGAAGCGACCTTCTTTATCTCTTCTCACTAATTTTAATTTGAACTCTATTTTATGTGATATTAGGATTGCAATTGTTGCCTGTTTATGGGGGATGTTTGCTTGGTAGATTTTGTTTCAGCCTTTCCCTTTCAAAATACTTATGTTTTTATGGGCAAAGTGTGACTCCTGGAGGCAGCAGATAGAAGGATCTTGCTTTTTAATCCAACTAGACAGTGTGTTGCTTAATTGGAGAGCCAAGTCCGTTAATGTTGAAAGTTAACACTGAGAAGTGTTTGGTAGTACCTTTCATATTATCCACCTTATAGGGGCTGTGACAACTGTGTTTTTCCTATGGTTCTTGGATTCTCACTTTCGATGCAGTTTCTTGGCCTTTCTTGTGGTCTTGTTGGTTTTCTATTTGTAGGACATCTTTAAATATCTTTTGCAGTGCTGGTTTGGTGGAGATATATTGTTTCAGTTTTTCTTTGCTATGGAAGTTTTTTATTTGACCTTAGGTTATGAAGGAGAGTTTATCTGGGTAGAGTATTCTTGGTTGATAGCTGTTTGTCTTTAGGGCATGGCATACATCTTCCAGGCTCTTCTTGTTTTAATTGTCTCTGCTGAGAAATCTGAGGTGATTCTAATTGGTTTCCCTTTATAGGTGATTGATCCTTTCTCCTTGACAGCTTTAAGGATCCTTTCCTTGGTCTGGACTGATACTGTGCAGATTATAATGTGATGCTTGGATGTCCTGTTCTGGTGTGATCTATTTGGGGTTCTAAAAGCTTCTTGTATCTTGATGCATGTTTGGGAAGTTCGCTGCTAGGATCCTGTTAAATACATTTCCTAGAACATTAACTTCTGTCTCTAAGTGCTCCTCTACACCTATTATACTCAGATTAGGCCTCCGGGTGGTGTCTTCCAAATGTTGAATAGATCTATAATATTTCTTGGATTTGTCTTGGATAGTTGTATGTTTTTCTCTATAATATCTAGGCTGTCTTCAGTCCCCAAGATTTGATCTTTTGCAAAGTCCAACCTACTGTCCAGGCTTTCTACTTTGTTTTTTATGTCTTTTCCTTCTAATTGGTTGGCTTTTCACATTCTTTGTTGCAACTTTGTTTTAGATCTTTACTTCCTTAATTTGGTGTTCAGTATTTATGCTCAAATCACTTAGTTGATTGGTTATGGTTTCCTTGGACTCCCATTCCTTCTGTCGTGCTCCACTCAGAATTCCCATTGTGGTCTCCCAGAATTCTTTCAGCTCTTTATGGATTCCATGAATGCCTCTATTGATTTTTGTCTATTCTCATCCCGTTCTCATAATTTCTGTATTACTCTTTGATTAGCTTCTTCCCATTCACACAATTCCTGTAGTTCTCTTTGACTATTCTCAGCCTGCTCATGGAATCCCTGTGTTTCTCTTTGTCTGTTCTCAGTCTGCTCACATAATCCCTGTATTTCTCTTTCATTGTTCTCAGCCTGCTCACGCAATTCCTGATTTTCTCTTTGACTTCTCGACCTGCTCGTGCAATTCCTGTATTCATCCTTGAGTAGCTTCTTTATGCTCACGCGATTCCTGTAATAATCTTTGGTTGCCTCCTCTTACTCCCTATCACGTTCACACTGAGTCCTTTGCAGGTTTTCAATCTTTTCATTCACCATGTTTACCAGTAGTGTTTGTAGAGCTTTTTGGGAACTTTCCTCTGGATTATTCACTAATTGTTCTGTCACCTGATTGTCATGTGTGGGAGTTGAGATACCTGGACTTGCCATTTTTCTTGTGTTTCTCCAGCTCATTTTGCCCATTTGGTATGAAAGTAACACCAATTTTGTGCTAGAACACTATTTTAAGGCAAGCATCAATCAGAGTCCTGTAGTTGCACAGTCAAAATGACTGCAGATCCATTCTAGTTCAACAGATACAATCTATTCAACATCATACAACTATGGATTAATGGACTAAGAACAGCAATGAAAGATTTGACAAGCCAGAAATTATTAGGTTTAGGGACAAATGTGAGGAAAATTAGTATTAGAGGGATATGGAGAGGTAAAAGGAGAGTGAATTTAACCAAGTCCTAATCTCAGAAAGGGAAATGGATTGGACAGAATGGTAGGAGAGAGATTAAAAAAAAAAACAAGAAAAATGATAAAACAAAGATTTAAATTTTAAAAGTAAAACACTTAAAATTATGAAATTATAAAAAATTATATTGAGAGAAGAAAAGGAGAGGATGAGAGGAGGGAAGGGATAGAAAGGAATCATGAAAAATAAATAAATAAAAATTCTTAAAATTAGTTACTTGAAAACTATATAGGTATAAAGAGATAATACTGCTATTAAAGTAGTTAAGCTTAAGAAATTGTGAATTGAGTAATCATTTCTGGATTACGTATGTACACAGAGGATAATGTCTAATAATCAATGACGAGTATATATCTGGGGATGAGCAGGACACCAATTAAGTTACGCAAAAAAAGAAAGAAAGAGAAAAAAAGTGAAAAGAATAATAAAAATAAGGACCAAAAAGTCAAAAGAGATTTAAAGAGAAAAAGCACACACACATATACACCTAAACTAAAAATTATGAGAGAAAAAAAGATAAATAGAAAACAGTTCTAAAATTTTTTTTAAAAGGTACAAAAAGTTCTTTGATTTTTTTTGCGGGGGGGGGGGTGGGGGGGTTGAGGATGGAGAGGAAATGGGATGATACTGTATCTCCCCTAATCAGTCTCTTGGTGAAGTCTCTGCTCTGCTTGTGGTGTTTGGTTTTTCTGTGGCTTGATTGGTTTCTTAAGTCAGTTTGTTTGAACAGACAGAAAAATGCTCTGTGTTCCATAGGATTTTTTGATCCTCCTCCCAGGCTAGTTTAGTCGGAGGGAGATCTGCTTTGAGTATCAAAAAAGAGGGAGATGGCTGTTTCCTCCTGTTTGGAGATGCTGTGACAAGGCTAGGTTCTGAGTAGGGTTGAGGCCTTTCAGCAAATAGTAGCTTTTCCCTGTGGGGCTAGCTCCTGAGACACTCACAGAGCCCAGCCTGGAGCCATTCTCAGGGTTTATGTTTACTGAATTTCAATTGTGTGTCTAGGTTGCTGTAGGGAGGGGCAGCTTCTGGTTTACCCAGTGAAGAAAGTTGCTCCTCTGAGGGCCGGTCTTTCTCTGCCTTGGTGAGATGACTTTCCCCTGGGAGGAGGTGAGCCTGGGGGGGTCAGGTCAGGATCCTCTGACTTGCTAAATGACTCTTTTGATTTTCTTCCAAGGCCTGAGTTGGAGTTAGCTGCTCAGCTGGGCCTTTGTCAGAATCAAAGATAGAGATGTCTGGTGGTGGGGGAGGGGTGGTCTTCCCTCCTCTGCTCCCTGAGAAGGAATAAGGATGTCAGGGTTCTACTTCCCAGAGAGTCTTGATTCCTGGACTGTCTCTGGTCTGCAATCTGCAGGATGAAGTTATCTGCCCTTGTCAGTTCTTGCTGGTGTTGAGTAGAATCTGCTCACCCACCACCTCTGGTGCCTTTGTCCCGGACTCTCTTCTTAGGTATAGAGCTATGGCCACTGCCACTTCTGCCGCAGCCACCACAGCTGCAACTGCCAGAAAGTGCTCAGATCTGTTTCCTTGCCTAGATTTTCCCTCTCTGGCAAAAGTCTCTGTACTGTGATGGCACACTTGGTGTAATTCTCTAGCGTAGGACTGTTCACTGGAACACTAAAACTGCTTTCTATCATAGAGATTGTTTAGCCTTCAGGTTCTCCTTCGCTGTCTTCCTCTGAATCCTTGTTATGGTCTTTTAATCATAGAAACGTTAATGGGACTAAATAGAATCTCATGGTGATTTGGATTTGCCCTTAATTTGTGGCTAATGATGTGGCTAATTTGTGGCTAATCTTTACAAATATTCATTAATTATTTGCGTATCTTTTTGTTGAAATATCTTTTTTTCTTTTAATGGTACTGGGGGTTGAAATTGGGACATATCACTTTCCTGACGTTAGCCATGCCTCCAGACTTGCTTTTTGCTGATTATAATTTGAGATGGAGTCTTGCAGGTTGGAAATGCAATTTTCTAGGTATCATATCACTTCCTAATTCAGCTAACATTACTAGATATGAGGTACCAGCACACATTTAGTAGTATGCCTTTGCAAATACCTTTACATTTTTAAACTGGAAGGTCTTCTTTATGATTCCAGATACAAATCGGTCACTACATCTGGATAATTTTAGCAGGTTTTTTCCAGTGGATGGCTTAGCCTTTCAGTTTTTAATATTGTCTTTTGAAGTGCAAAAATTCTGTATTCTGATGAAGTCTAATTTACCATTTTATTTATGGATTGTACTTTAGGTTCCATTTAAGAATTGTTTCCCTGATTTACCCAAATGTTCACAAACAAGACCATACTAAAGCTACCAGCACAACTATTAGGTTTATTGCAGCATTATTTACCATAGCTAAGATATGGAACCAACCCAGATGCCCTCAGTAGATGAATGGATCAAGAAAATGTGGTATATATACACAATGGAAATTCTATGCCTCCATCAGAAAGAATGACATTGCCTCATTTGTTAGGAAATGGAAAGACTTGGAAAAAATTATATTAAGTGAAGTAATCCAGGCCCAAAGAAACATAGGTCCCATGGTTTCCCTTATTTGCAATAACTAGTCAAGCAGGAAAGGTCAGATAAGTTGATGTTAGGTGAAATGAACCCCAAGATAAGGACGCAAATGGTTTTTTTTTTCCCATGCGATTGTTTCTAACACATTTATAAGATTATTTCTTTGTTCCTTTGTATGTCCCTCCCCCATGGTATAGCCCCTGCTTTCACTGTATTTGATGTTGTTATAATTTGTGGAGAGGAAAGGAAAAAACAAATTGTTTAAATAGGGATACAGGTGGACCCATTGCATCAATGAGATGTACAAGTCGTTATGTGGAAAATGAACTTTACAACTTTGGTGGGTGGGGAGGAGGATTGGATGGGGGGGTGGGGGAGGATGGGAAGTGATGGAAAGGGGAAACAAAGGAGGAGGCTACAATGCTTGGTAAGAAATATACTCATTATCTTGCATGTAATTGTAACCCCTTTGTACAGTATTTTCACATTTAAAAAAAGGTAAATTAAATCATGGCCTTCAAAAAAAAGAAGAATTGTTTGCCTGTTGTAAAGTGTTAAATAATTTCTCCTAGGATTTCTTCTAAAATATTTTATAGTTTAGCTCTTACAGACTTGTTATGTAAGATAGATTCTAAGATCTGTGATCTACTTTGCATTAATTCTTGGCATAAAATGAGTAAGATTCTAAGACTGTTTTATTTATTTATTTTTTGTCGGTTGTGGGGCTTGAACTCTGGGCTTGGGCGAGTTTAAGGTGAGTGCTTTACCACTTGAGCCACAGCATCACTTCCAGTTTTCTAGTGGTTTATTGGAGATAAGAGTCTCACGGACTTTCCTGCCCAGGCTGGCTTTGAACCTTGATCCTCAGATCTCAACCTCCTGAGTAGCTAGGATTACTGGTGTGAGCCACTTGTGCCTGGCTTTAAGGCTGTGTTTTTTTGTATTGGATATTTATTTTTTAATATAATTTGTTACAAAATAAAACTCTTATGCTTTAACTATTGAATAGGTTTGGCACTTTTTTCAAAAAACAACTAATCATAAGTATGAGACTTTATTTCTGGGCTGTCAGTTCTATTCAAATCATCTGTATCTATCTGAGAGCAGTATTATACTTCTCTGACAACTACAGAGTTTCTAACAAGATATTAAATTAGAAAGTGAGTGTCCCAAAATTTTGTATTTTTTATTCTGAGTATTTTTCATTTCCCTTTTTGTTTTTGGCTTAGTTTGAAAATTTCTATATAGAAATCTTAAATTTTGAGGCTGGGAAGGTGGTTCAGTGGTAGAGTGCTTGCCTTGTATGCATGAAGCCCTGAGTTCAATTCCTCAGCACCAAATAAGCAGAAAAAGCCAGAAGTGGTGCTGTGACTCAAGTGGCAGTGTGCTAACCTTGAGCTGAAGATCTGAGGGACAGTGCCCAGGCCCAGGGTTCAGGCCCCACGACTGACAAAAAAAAAAGTCTTAAATTTTGATAGAGATTGTGGGGAATATCTGGATAAAGTTAGAAAAAATTATCTTAAAAAGATATGTTTATAGGAAATGTACTTATTACGTTGCTCATGTAACAGCATTTTCACAATAAAAAACATACAAAATTTTTTTTAAATTTTTGTATGAATGCAAAACTTCTGTCCATGTTTCTAATTTTCCCAGCAACATTATGTCACTTCCAGTTTAGAAACATTGTGCTTTCTAAGTTAATTTTGTTCATAAATATTTTATTGTTTTGAGTAGAATTATTTTCTTGATTTTATTTTGAGGTTGTTCACTGTTAGTGCCAATATGTACAATAGATTTTGAAAACAAATGTAGACATTTCCTTTTCATAGGACTGGCCATTAACGTTATTAGTCAGTATTTAAGCAAATGTCTGATTTAAAATTAATGATATGTAGTGGCATAAAACTATAGTCCTAGTCACTTGGAAGGCTAACATTGGTGGGTCACTATAACTCAGAAGTTTGAGTCTAGTCTAGGCAGCATAATGAGACACATATCTCAAAGGAATATTAAATAGCATTAGAAATGTTGTATTCACCGCCTAAAAGTTGCTCAACTATGTTCAAATGAACTTGGATAAAATAGTGGGCAACTGGCTTTAAATGATTGTCCCTCTCCTTATGTCCTAGATTTTTGTTATGGGAAGTTGTTACCCTAGGAAACAAATCAATATAACACTAACCCTTTATAGTCCCAAAGAGGTAGGTTAAGGAAGACACTTTCAAATGAATAAATTATTAAGGGACAGCAGAACTTCACATTGTCTTTTAACTTGTATCACATGTATAGTACCTGGGTCAAATAGGGAAGAGAAACTAAATTATTTTTGTTTCTTAAACACTTTGTGTAAAGATCATAAATCTATGTCTGGTGTTCTAAAATTCTCATCCTTTGGGAGTTAGATGTCTAGTTTTGGTTTTAATATATATTTGTATTTTATAATTTTTATGTATTAAGTAATTAGTATTTATCCCTCAACCATATGGTCCATGATAAACGTTTATTGCCTTCTTTATACACATACAACACAATTAAGTTTGTGTGTGTGTGTGTGTGTGTGTGTGTGTGTGTGTGTGTGTGTGTGTGTCCTGGTGCTTGAATTCAGGGCCTGGGCGCTGTTCCTAAGGATTTTTTTAAATTTTATTTTTCATCAGTACTAGTGCTCTACCATTTGAGCCACAGCTCTCTTTCTGACTTTATTTTGTGATTAACTGGAAATAAGAATCTCATAGACTTTTCTGCTTGCACTGACTTTGAACCACAATCCTCAGATCTCAGCTTCTGTGTTGCTAGGATTATAGGAGTGAGCTGTTTATTGCCTTTGTAAACATGATTTTAAAATCAGGCTTTCATGTGGTAACTTTTCTTCTGAGAAAATATGTTGAATTTTATAAGGTAAGTCAATTGGACAATGTATTTAACAAAAGTGAGTTTTGTACTAAAGCTTAAAGTGAAACATGTTTATTTGTCCAAGAAGTTTTAAGAAGTAGGTGCCTTTCAGTACATTTATTTTCCTATTTTAAAAGTTCAGTTCCTAAGATTACCATTGTGAAAATTTGAGGATCACAAACTACTAGGCAATTATGTATTTACCACTCATGGGCATTTATCTTAGATTCAGAGAATCAGATGGGTTTTTGAATGGTGAGAAATATCAGCATATTGTATGATCCAATCATTGAACAATGTAAACAAACTCTAAGTTCTATAGTTGTCCACATGTTGATAAGATGCTAGGGGATGCTTAGCTGGCTGTGACAGTAACTCAGTTTCCTGTGCATAGCATGTCTTGTATGGCTTGTCATGAAAAAAAAAATCACTTTTAAAATTAGAACTTAATAGAAACTTTCCTGCTTTGAACACTAAGCTGTACTCCCTGTGCGATTAGAGGTTTCATTTCTTTCTCAGCAGTTGGGTAATGATTATGGCTCCAGATGCAGTCAGAGTGATAAAGAGATTGATTAATTTCACTTGAAAGGGCATATGTTCAAAGAGAATCCGATTGGAATGCCACGAATGAGGAGCTGACATCTCACAGCCAAGTGTTGTACTCTTATATGTGGTGTCCAACTCAAGCTGGGAAAAAGATAACCAAACCAATGTTTCTAATCCACATGGTCCATAACTATGGGACTAGTGTAAGTGTGTGTGTGTGTGTGTGTGTGTGTGTGTGTGTGTGTGTGTGTGTGTGTGTGTGTGTGTTCTTGATATCTTTCTCTATGTAGCAAGTTAGTTGTGATTGCTTTACCCCAGATGCAATTAAGTTATGTGTTGTTACTGATCAAGAAGATCAAGTTTGCCTCTAAAGAAAGCATGGGTTAATTTAAAGTACGCCACACCTACAGATGCACATGTGAGTACACATATACACACACATGTATGTGCATTTCTATACGAGTTCACTTTACTTCAAAACAATACTCTCTGTAATTTAAAGAATATTTTCAATATTATTATAGTATGTCCATAAAGAATGCCACTTACTAAATTTTACAAAAGACAAAAGATTCAGCTTTTTATCTCTGATTCTTTATCAGCTGACATTTATTTGGTGTTTCATATTTCTAAGGAACACTTTATCATAAACATATCTTTTAATACCATTCCCTTTCATTTTTGTGGATTATGGGATATCTAAAATAAATATTTTATGATAACTTTAAAGTGATTCAAGACCTACTTTTTACAAGAAGAATTTTAATAGCCATAAAGAATGATAGGCTTAAATTTTGATGAAAGAAAGCTAAAATTGCAAAGCTGTGATTTTTAACATGTAGCTAGAATTTCACGAGTATTTCTTCTGAGTCTTTGAGAGGGTAAATGTGTTCCTGAATGAAGCAAAGATGTGTACCATCCATTCAGAACATGTTTTTTTTATTTATAAATCTGTGTTAGGTGAGAAGATTTTATAAATACATAAGATTTAGAAAACTATCACTATAACAGTTTTCTTAGTGCTTCTATAAATCTTTGAATTTTATCCTTTGAATATTGTGATTGTTTTATCAGAAGAGAGATATTTATTTATCAAAAATGTTTTTCTCTCCCATATTTGTGCATATTAAGGACTTAATACTATTCATGCAGCAAACAGTTTTTTTATACTTATTATATATCAGTGCTGTGATATCAGTTACAATGTACAGCAAGACTCAGCTTTGTATCCAAGTAGGGAGGCTGCATTTAATGATCCAGGTATGGATCAGGTAGTTGATGGCCCAGAAGGCACATTCCAAGAAGAATTTCCCTGTGAGTTATATTGATGTAAAACATTATAAAAATTTAAGAATATATGCTTTCATGTGCTTCTAATTTTTGTTTAAAGCTATAGAATATTTTCTAAGGAAGCATACACAATTATTAAAGGATGATAAGTAGATAATGGGTGAGAGGTGGTCTGAAAAGAATTGTGTGGATATTTAGGCATTTCTTGCTGTTTAGATTACATTAAAAGTATTTGGAAAATGATGTACATCATCTAAGTCCTTTAGATATTTTGAAGATATTTCTGTTAGAGTAAACATAGACAACAGAGATTTCCTTGAGTTTTATTCATAACACTCAAGAAAGGAACTCTGTTCTCACCAGGATTTCTTTTTTAATAACCAAGAATACCTTTGAAAAATATTTTATTTTGTATTCAGTGTTAAAGTCAATGATGCATTAAAAGTTCATCTGCGCTGCCATTTATTCAACTCTGTTAGATTCTCTGATTTGTTTGCCCTTGATTGATTTTGAAGTAGGTGGTCCAGCTTTCAGAGAATGATTTAATTATTCCAGAACCCACAGCCCAAAATCAAATTTGAATGTATGTGGACACAATGTTCAAAATGAATCAGTGAGCAGACATAGAGTACTTGTTGCCGAGATCTGTGCTGCATCTCCGTGTAGATCTTCAGTGCTAAATGTCAGAGGATTGCACTTCATGATGCCACTTAATCCAGAGCAATTACTACACTGAAGTTCCACAGTGGTAATTCTGGGATCATTACGTAGTCTACAGTTTAGATAACGTTTGAGAGGACAAATTCAGGACAAATGACTTGATTGGATGGTTAAAAACCTTGTTTTTAATTAGAAGTCTGAACATTGACATCAATACATTAGAAATCAGCTAAAGTACAATTGATTTTTAATAGTTTCAAAGGTTATTATAATTAATAACAGATCTAATTCTCCTGAGTGGCTATAATTCTGGGTGTGATCCACCAACCTCCTGAATTTTCATATCATTTTTTCAAGCTGGAAGAGACCGTGAGATCACCAGATCTGCACTGTAATTAGCAGATGAGCAGAATGAGGGCCAGTAGCACAATTTGAAACAGTGGAGATAGATGTCAGACACATATTGAGTTCATGCTCCTCTTCCATTTTAGGTGCATATCACTTTTTTTTTCCATAGAGACTGATGAAGAGGACTGTGAGGGAAGAGGTTGATGTTCATGGTATTTACTCTATTTCTTATAGTCAACTAGTAGGAATTCAAAAACTAGGAAGCTATAATAAATAATTTAACAAGTAATCTGGGTTAGGAGAAAAGACAGATGAACAGTTGAGCCAAGAGGTCCAGAAAGAATTGTCAGAGGTCAAGATTTCTAAACTGTCATTGGACAAAGGAGCAGCACTTGAGAAAATGGGCCAGAGTGGTAGTGCTGAGACCTGGTAAGAAGCAACAGTCATTCCTGCATATTATCCTGGAAGGAATCAATTTAAAATAGGGTGAAGAATGGCCATGTTTGTGTATCATAGAAGCATTTTAGGTTTGTTGAAATCTGCTCTTGAATAGCTTTCTTCTCACAAATGTTTGACACTGGACCCATTCTTTGCCCTCTTCATGCCATATTCTATATTCCATTTTGTAACTTAGTTACAATAAAAGTCTTGAAGTTTTCTTTGGATACCCATAATAGTAGCCAGAGCTCTGACCTTATTCCAAACACCGTACCACCATTTTGTGTCTCAGAATGGACAACAGAAAGAGTGGAAGATTGGGACCTTCTGTGTGTGTGTGTGTGTGTGTGTGTGTGTGTGTGTGTGTGTGTGTGTGTGTGTGTGAGTGTGTGTGTGTGTGTGTGTGTGTGTGTGTGTGTGCTGGTCTTGGGGCTTGAACTTAGGGTCTGGCACTCTCTCTGAGCTATATTGTGCTCAAGGCTAGTGCTCTACCATTTGAGCTACAGCTCTACTTCCAGACCTTTTGGTAGATAATTGGGAATAAAGTTTCATGGACTTTCCTGCCTAGGATGGCTTCAAACCACAATTCTCAGATATCAGCCTTCTGAGTAGGTAGGATTACAGGTGTAAGCCACAGATGCTTGGTAATAATAGAACTATGACAATAGTTCTCTAGATCCAGAAGAGACCCCTGTGGGGGAGTTGGTGCCTGTGAGGTAAGCCACAGGCATAATTTGAGGGTACTTTTAAGCTAATGATCAAATTTGTAGTGACCAATGTGTCCCTAAATGCTCACAGTATGCATAGTAAAAGGACTTTGTGGGACATTAAAACATATTATTCCATCCTCCAATTAAATACAGTTTGGTGTGCAGTGAGATCTTCATACAACTCCAGTTGAAGACAAGTAAATTTGATGCTCTTGACTGGTGGCACATGCTAGGGACATCTCAGTGGTAACAAACTTAACCCAGGTACTGCATAGGCTATGTTACTGCTTAGTACATGAGCCGCTATGGTCCCTGAGGTAGAGGCAAGTGTTCAGCTCAGTGGGTTGATCCTAGTGTATCATGAGACTCCTCACCACTCCCAATTACTAGATGAGTTCCCACTCAGAAGTCCTTTTAGGGGTGGTTTGGGGGAGGATACAGGGCAATGCTCTTGTGTGACTGTGAAAGGTTGTTGGTCCTTCATTTGCCCTGCTAAACATGGACGGGATCCGAGGAAAGGTAAGAACGCAGCTCACCCTTCCCCAGCCTCCCTTAGCCCCAGAGACAATCAGATGCAGTGGGGAGGCAAGTTAAGCAGGAATTCGTTTATTACCACACAGCAGGCACTTTTTAAAGCAAAAGACCAAGTGGCATGGGAGGGGAGGAAAAGGAACCAACCAATCACTGTAAAGGTCACCCTATCATGAGCTTTTCACCTGGGGCCCAGTGTTTAATTTGCCTCTGTGCTTCTGAACTTTTCCTGCCTTTCAGGAGTAGTTCACGCACTGATGTCACTTTGCCTGATCATGGTATCCAATCAGATTTTAAAGTAAACATCTTGGGCTTTGTCCACTCAACTTCCTCTCAGCGGCCACCTTTGCTGCCCATGTGCCCCACAGATATGAGGTGGGCAGGATGTGGCGGTTGCAGTTATATCAAAAAAGATAGAATCCAAGAGATCCAACTCATGGTTCTACATGTCCATTATGATAATCTCAGTGCAGAAGATTACCCCCTACCTTAGGCAAACCTCAGAAAGAAGAAGTGCCAATTGGGGGAACTTCATAAGAGGTGCCTTAACCCTAACCTCAGCAAAGAGGTGGGTCTGCCATTAAAACAAAAAGGGGGAATATGTGGGGCAAATAGGAAGCAAAGAGAGGAAGTTGAGGATTTGAGTCAAGGTGCTGTGGCCTTGGCTGAAGCTTCCTACTCTGTCTAGAGCCATCTCTGATACCTTGCCACAGCTGGTGCTAAGATGGTGGTGCATTCCTGTTGGGAAGAAGCAACAAGAAGGTTGGAGATCCCAAGAACCATTAGTGATTAATTATCACTCTATCTCAATGAGAGACAATTTTGGAACAAATAGAGTTATACAGAGGATATAGAAAACATGAAAAACAAAATGTAAAAGGGAAGAAAAATGCTTTGCTTCTCGCAGGTGCATATCCAACTTGAATATTTTTGTAGTGTTTTATAGTGTTTCTTCATTTAGAGTAGGAATTTCATAGACTCATATAATGCTGGAATAGATACTTCCTGGAGTTTTCAATTCAGGAAATTGAGTCTGTGAGAGGAAAAGTGATTCGTCTATAAATCGTTGATCTTTACATTTACTAAACAGTGTGGTCTCCCCTGGAACCTCTGAACTATGTCAGTAGCTATGTTGGTGGTGCTTGAAGTAATGCAAAAGTCACTGGTGAGGATAACTGGTTGAACACTTTCATCCTCTTCCTAGTATTGAAGTCTTACAAAACTTAAGTCTACTTTCATTCCATCCATGTACTGTCAGATATTTATACGACTTTTACTGTGGTACATATCATGTTCTAGACCTTGGTATTTCCCTTTTTATCTACAATCAGGGGAAACCTCCTTTTGGTTGGTGAGGCAGCACAATAACAAAATTATAGAAACAAATATAATGGCTATCAAAAACATATCAAAAACATTATGAGAATACAAATATGACAAATGTTCTTTAAATATTGGAAGTATTTAAAGAGTTCTGCATATCAACTCTTATGCTAAATGCTTTGTCTAAATTACCTTGCAAATTCTGTTTTTTATTTAGGATCATGTCATTGATCCTAAAGCCAAATCCCCCTTTATAGCTTACTTTGCATCCTTCATAACCATAAAAGCATTGATTTTTATTCATTAAACATTGGTAGATTGTTCTCATACCTAACATAATAATGTATATCAGATATGATGTGTCATTTTATTTGTAGCCAAATACATCATTGATCACCGCAATTATTTGTCTTAAACAAGTATCATGGAGAATCCAAAATGAAGGGCATGTGATTTCAGGCAAAGACAGAACTATTGGGACAGTCAGATGGAAGAAGTCAGTCCTGGGTGAAGCTACTAGCGTTTTTTACATAAGAGGAGAGGCACACATTCAGCTCTGAATCTTGCATACCCAGTGAGGGACATTAAAAGATAACAGCAGAATCAAGGTATGTCATTCTGCTTGCCTGGGCAGTCCCTTAGGAGTAATCTGGTTCTCAGTCAGTGGTGAAATTATTCAACCAGCCCTTCCCAACACTGTGGATCCTTTGCCTGGTTTTCTCGGGCCTTATTTTTAGGAATGTAAGAAATATTCTATTGCTTGACTAGAATGAATTTTCAAATGAGCACACACTTGTGATGCACTTGTATTATTCAGTTGCAAGCAAGTACCTTTATTAAAAACTTCAGAACTTTAAAGTACCTAAGGCTATGGATTTGGATTTGTGGCTTAAGTGGTAGCTAGCCAGTCATGAGCAAAAAAGCCAAATGCATCCATGAGGACTTGAGTTCAAGTCCCAGTACTGAAACTAAACAATCTTAGTCTTTCAATTTTTTTAATTTTTCTGTTAACATATATTTTAGCATGAGGAAGATTTATTGTGATATTTCCGATACACATATAATACATTTTGGAAACATTTACCCCCTCTATCTTATTCCCATTTCTCCCAGATTCTTTCCCTTTTTTAAACATTTTGTGGGTTCATTAAAAATACATAATCTTTCAAAGTACTTTCTGAATACTTATTAGAAAGAAAAAGAATGTGTTTTTATTGTGTATACATTAGTGTGTATTGATACATACATGTATGTATGTATGTGTTGTGTGTATAGGTGTATCAACCTATTTAACTACATATCTTGGTATAGAGATAGACAGAATGATAAAGGGTAAGAAGTCGTGCACAGACTGATTTTTCTGTACTTATAGGACTTTTCAACTCGTGTAGGAGGATTAGTTGTTGAGGATGGAAAAACCCAAGGTTTTGAGAGTTGTTTTGTGTTTTTTTTTAATTGAGAGAATGTTTTATTTATTAATTTACCTTTTACTACTACTACTACTACTACATCTATCTATCTATCTATCTATCTATCTATCTATCTATCTATCTATCTATCTATCTATCTATCTATCTATAGTTGTACAAAGAATTGCCTTTTAACAAAACAGTTTATGAGAATAATGTATTTTCATCTATGTCGCCTCATTCAACATTCTCACCTGTCTCTGTCCTACTCACTCTTTCTTCCTTCTTCTTAATTTTGTAGGATATACACTGGGTACTTGTCTGCATTTCCCCTCTCTTCTCTTCTTCATTTGCCTCCCCCATTCCCCTTGACCCTACACCACCCTTTCTGAGTAGCTGCTTCCTGGTGTTTTATTTTACTGACCTCTCTCAATTTTGGCTTTCTAAGATATTACACTATTTGCAATCTCCCTTGAATCTAATATTTTTCAGTTAATACATTTGTATGCACTTGCATACCACCTAACAAATTCACTTTTGCATTTCTTAGCTAAAATCTAACTCTGTATATAAGAGAAAATGCGCCTCTGTTGTCTCTCTGGCATGACTTCATTAACATAATTTTTTACTTTATTGATTATGTGAACAGACAAGCAAGGTTATAGGCACATTTAAATAGCAAGTTTGTGTAATGATATAATTGACTTGGAAGTTTCAGTGGTATGTTAGAGTACTATTTCCTGTTTAGAAAACAAACAAATGAATGATGAGCCTATATAGAAGACAGGAAGAAGTGGGGCACAAATGATCATAAACAGACACACCTGTACAATTTATGATCTTGTTAGGTTGGGGAAAAATAAAGACGATTATTAAATATTCTAAGAAGCTCAAACAGAGTAAACTATTGTTTATACTAACAGATAGTCATGTATTCATAGAATTCTTCTATTTCAAAATGTTATTTGACAGAGGTTTGCTCAATAAAAATTGTGAAATTCTAAATATTTCAGTATATTTTCCTTTAAGTAGACTATAAATGGAATATGATGTTAACATTAAATAAGTAAAATATTTTATTTCCTGTAACATAATGAGGAAAATAAATTTAAAAATAACTTAAAGTGGAAATCTAATTTTGTATTTTAACAAAAGTAGGAATGTTTCATTTCCCTTATATTGTATCAAAACATGTGATAACCAAGGGGCTAAGTATGAAATAGAAGAGGATGATTAAACAATGAATAAAAATCATGGAATAATTAATTCATTGTGACTATTACCTTAATATTGTTACCTAAAAGCAAGTTTCAGATTAGTTTCATTGGATATTTTAGCAATTTATTAAAACTCTCCTACATTTGCTTTTGCTTAAAAGCTTAATAAGTATAACAAGTTTCCTATACTGACAAATTATGATTTATAGTTTGTTTGAAAAGTCAATAGTCATTTATCACTGGCCTACAAATATTTCATTTTATCATCATCAGCAGCAGCATCATCATCATCATTGTTGTAATGGTTATTTTTCATGACTGAAAGATTTCAGTGTAGAAACATGTGGTCTTCCTTTTCACAAAGGTGAAGAGTAGATATCGCCTCTGAATGTCAAAGGGTGAATCTTTTGGGGACAGTGTGATGCTAACAGAGGAAATTCAACAAAGGGAACCATAACATGAAAAAACATTTATCTATCATTTTTATATTTGCTGGAAAAGTTAGGTTCTTAAGTTTCTCAAAGTTTAGTGATTGACTTTTCATTTAGTATTTTCAGGGAATTTATTTGACAGCTTTAATTCACAAGTTCATATTTTAAATAGTTTGTACTTTGTGGAGGACTGATGAGTATGGTAGCCAAAGTTCACTTTTTGGAGCTCATTTAGAATATTTAGGACATCATAAGATATGTTGCCTTGTACATATTTAATGATAGTAAAGACATACGTACAAAATTCCTTCGAGAAAGGCTAAAAATAGTAATAGAAATAACAGTTGTTCATTGGCCAGTTTCTAGATTCATGATTACTTTTATATGCTTATTTTATTGAGTCATATAATAATGAGACTAGCTTCATGTTAGTTTGGAGAAAAAGTATGACTAATGCATCCCTTTGTGGCTGTAGAGAAGTGTCTTCCTTGGTTTGATGTATTTTTCAGACAGACTCATGGAGGAATTCCATGCAGATCAAGGAGTCTCATAATGTGCCACTAGTTTACGGAGGAACTCTGCTATGAAGAAGAAAATACATTTAACCACAAGCAGCCAGACAGCTGTATGGAATACAAATGCTCTGAAGTAACAGGCTCTGAGCAGGAAAGGAGCCAGGAGAAAATTATGACTTAGATATGGAAAGATTGGGATAGATCATTGAGTCGATGGTTCTAGAATTTATCTTCTTCATAGAGAGGACTAAAATTATTCTGAAATATAGATAAGGGATAGTTTTCTGAGAGTGACTTGGTCACCCTCATATGAGATTTTATGATCTTAATATGTATTCAAGAATATGAAGTAAGTCAGTTGATTTCAAAACACTTTATCCCTGAAGTGTTCTTTTTTCTGTTTTCATATGAGTATTGTAGTTATTGTAGACAGAGCTCAATTAAACTAAAAATTCCTGAATGTTAAGGGGTTTGTATGGAGAGAGGGGAATCAAAGTGCTTTGATTAACAGTTCAGAATTATGGATGTGAATTCTGTAAACATACAAGTATGAGTTGTAATATGATTTGGGAAAATTTTCTTAAATTCTGTTGTGAATGTATAAAGTTGGGATTTGAGGTATCTGATATTTGGAGTGGTATGGTCAAATTGCATAACATATAAGTCATCACACTTTGCTCTGTAACTAGTACCTAATAGCAAACCATGCTAAAAAAGAATTTAAAGAGATAATTTTGGTTAGTAAGGTCAATTGTGAGGCTGGTTTTTAGCCAAAACCCATATTGCTCTTTTCTCTAAGGGCAGGCAAATCCATGTTTTGCTCTTGGAAATGTTTAATGTGTTTGCCCACTGAGCACATTTGGAGTAATGACTGTGTTGATATGACCCATATTCACTATGAAATTGCTCTTTAAATGCCATTCATTAATAATTCTCTGATCATCTTTGTACTTAACAAAATTGATAAAATTGCTTTCACTGTTTCTTTCTAATAAAAACCTTTTGTCGTTACTCTGGAGATTTTATTGATAAACTCTCCCTTAAACATACATCCAAATTAAATGTGAGAACCTGCAGCTAAAAGAAATTGCTTCAAGGCAATGATTCACTAGGATGAAAAATCAATAGCCATTTCATTAAGGAAGGAAAGATAGTTTAGGTATACTCCTACCTCGCTTTCTTCCTAGTGAAAAAAGGAATAATTCTTGGTTGTCTTCCCTTTAAGATGTAATGTTCATATCTTAGGAACCTGGCTGCTGAATAGTAAGGAGGTGTGTGCTCCTTCAAATCTTTTATATTTGTTGAAGAGAGCTAGTCTCTGCATTTTGAAAATCTCACACACATTTAAGGCACAGTTTCTTTAATAATGCATACCATGCTGAGCCTGCTACAAGTGAGCATTTTGCAGCCACCAAATCCTGCTGGTATATTTGAATTAGTTAGAGTCTAAATCACTTTCAAAACATTATGTTAATTTATTCTTCCATATTCTGCTTGACTGATAGCTTGCTGGAAAGATGGACAGGTAGATAAATGGAAAGATGAGTAGATGGTGGATGGACAGAGAGACTGACAGACAGATGATTAGCAGGAGGCAAGAAGGGAGCAGAGAGGAAGAAAGGATGGCAGAGCTATAGTTTAACATGGTGTTGTGTACACTTTACAGCTGTATAATGCTGAGGGATTGACTTAAGTTCTGCTGTCTTATTTTCATCACCTATAAAGAGGTCATTATACTAGTTATTACCTCATAATCCTGTGAGAGTTAAAAATGAGTTACGCAAAGTGATGAAATCAAGGTCTACCACAGGACAGGTGCGACAGAGACATAAGATGTTAAGCTACAGTGCTAGTAACAGTATTGTTAATGGGTGAATAGGTTGGTGAAATAAACACTAACCAAGATACCACTTTAGGTTAGAAAAAACTAAGATATAAAAGTTCTAGAGGCTTGTAGGAGTTCAAACAAGCCTCTAGAATATCTTAGATGGGATTTGGACTATTTGGACAATAAGAAACCTCAAAAAGAAGTTTTATTTATGGGACTACCACTGGAAGGAATTTGTGCTGTAGAATGAGTATCAATACTTTTTTTCTTTTTGGGGGGTGGGTTGTACAAGGGAATTTGAATTCAGGGCTTTTTGCATAGTAGGCAGATACTTGAATACTGAGCTATACTACTAGTATTTTTTTTAGTAATTATTTTGAGATAGGCTCTTTCTTTCTGTTGGGCTTGGTGTGGACCACCATCTATTCTAAGATTAGCATTGCAGCTGGCAGATGTGTGTCACCATACCCAGCTCCTTTCCATTGACATGGAGCTAACAAATATTTTTGTCTGGCCGGCCTGGACCTGTGATCCTCCTGATCCTAGACAATAGTTTAGGCACAGGACCTGTGGTCAGTTACTGGTTAAGAAGTGGTCTTGTGAACTTTTTGCTTAGACTGGTCTCAAACAGTGATCCTGCTGATCTTAGCCTCTCAAGTAGCTAGGATTACAGCCATGAATCTCTGTGGCTCATTTTGGTATTAAGTAAACACTGTTATAAGAACAACATTGTGCTCTGATATGAATTTTTCTTGCATTTTTAATGTAAGAAAAATAGCTAATTTTTAGTGTAGAAATAATCAAGGCACTCAACCTAGATATGGAGATAGAATCTATCATAAATTGCTCTGTGTAGCAATCAGGTGCAAATATGGCACTATGGTTCTTCTTTTGTGACAGCAGTAGGTGACACAAGTATCAAAGAGATTTTGAAGAACTTCATTATAAAATATTATTTCAAACTCTCAAGAGATTAACTAGTCCATCTGCTCTTTGTCACATTACTCTCAAGACCTGTGAGATTTCACTCAGTAATAGCCAAGCATAATTGCTAACATTAGCTATTTTTTCCTTAACAGCCTGACACTATTCCAAATGATTTGCATGGATTTAAAAAATATTCTTCTGCTTCACATAGATTGTTAAGGGGTTAGTTCTATTAATATTTCAATTTTCTAGATGAGAACACAGAAGCTCAGGGAGGTTAAACACCTGGCCCAAGGTTGCACATCAGATGGGTGGCAGAGATAAGACTTAACTGCACATAAATCTACAGCATAACTCCTACATGAATAGATTAAACAGCATTTAATATTTTAGGTATGGTTATAAGAAAAATCCCATATAGGGCAACAAAATACTTAACACAACAGTTTATTTCAAAGTTTGCATGAAGTGTTTATACTTGAAGCACATTTTGAAATCATTTCTGAATTAATCAACATCCTTCTCTCTCCAATTATCAACATGCATTATTCAAAGATAATAGAAAAAAATGAAAAAAAAAACCTTGGATACTAGTGGCTCATACCTGTATCCTAGCTACTCAGGAGACTAACATTTGAGGACCGCGCATCAAAAACAGCCTAAACGGGCTGGGAAGGTGGTTCAGTGGTAGAGCGCTTGCCTTGCATGCCTGAGGCCCTGGGTTCGATTCCTTAGCACCACATAAGCAAAAAAAAACAAAAAACAAAAAACAAAAAAAAAACAGCCTAAGCAGGAGAGCTTGTGACTTTTATCCCCAATTAACCAGAAATAGTCACAAGTGAAGCTGTGGCTCAAGTGGTAGACTACTAGCCTTAAAAAATATAAAATAAAACTTAAAGATAGCACCCAAGCCATGAGTTCAAGCCCCAGGACTGGCACATACACACACACACACACACACACACACACACACACACACACACACACACACACACACACACACTAATACTTTAAAAGATAAAGAAACACTCTTACTTTTACCAATGATTTTTGTTTTTGCTTTTGTTAGTCATGGGGCTTGAACTCAGGGCCTGGGCACTGTCCCTGAGCTTTATTCACTTAAGGCTAGCACTCTAGCACATTGAGTGAGAGCACCACTTCCTGTTTCCTGGTGATTAATTGGAGATAAGAATCTCACAGACTTTCCTGCCTGGCCTGGCATGGAACTCCAATCCTCAGATCTCAGCCTCCTGAGTAGCTAGGATTACAGGTGTGAGCCACTGGTACCCAGCTAAATCCTTACTTTCCTGGTCTAAATTTTGCTAGAGGAAAAATGTAGGAGTGATTCAATCAATCAATCAATCAATCAATCAATCAATCAATTAATCTATCTATCTATCTATCTGTCTATCTATCTATCTATCTATGTCTATTAATCTATGTATGTATACAAGCAGGATGTATGCATGTATGTATGTGTGTATGTATGTAAGTATCTATCTACCTACCTACCTGTCTGATTTCAGCATACATGATGTATGTAAGAATGTGGACTATGGAGAACTTAGTGCAAAAAGCATTTTTTAACCTCTGCCACATTGGCCACTGGGAAAACTTGGGTTTCCTGATTCAGATTGCACTTCCATGGCCTTGAAAGATATTGTGGCAGCCAGAAACAGACACAGAACAAATAGTACCATTCATGAAGCACCGCCAATGCCAAAGAAGTATGATTATCTTGTATTCTATGTGAGAAGACCCAGGAATAAAGGAATTCATTCACCTGTTCAGTTTCCTAGTTCATAGCAACAGAGCTGGATAGCTGGAACTCTTTTCTACTTTCCTCCATCCCACCAAACATTTTATTGTGGCCCAAGTGACTAAAAAACAAGTTGTTCATTACTTCTCTTCAGGCATCAGAGTCACATGGTTTGCAGTGGCAAAGAACCTGAATCATGATTCTGGTTGTCCTATCTGTGGTTTTCTTCTTTAGTCAGGACATTGCATTCCTTTGAATAGACAGGAAGGCATTTTTCCAGAAAATGCCCAGCCTATATTAGATATAGTGTTATTATGAAGCTTTACAAAACTGTTCTTAGAAGTATCCAGAAAAACAGTATACAGAAAGACACCAGTTTGGCTGGTCTTCTAGTGAAGACTGAATAAAGAATCAATTACTTTCATGAGGAACATTTTTACTATGAAATTTTTTTAATTAATCAAAAATTAAAAATATCTTTAAGTAGTTGTATAGAGGGATTTCCATTGAGCATGTCAGTTCGTGACTACAACCATATCTTGGATAATCACACCCCTTTCAGCATTCTCCCTATCTTCTCCAACTCTACTACCCATCCCCTCAATTTACTTAGTTTTATTTTCACACATATACATTGAATGTTATGACCATATTCACCCACTCTTCCTCTCTTTTATCTGCCCCCTTCCTCTTGCCTTCCCCCACTACATATATTGTAGCTTTTTAGTATTCTTTTTGTTAAAATGTAAGCTAGTTGTTCAAAGGAGCTACACCATTGGTATCCTTCTCTGAAGATACCATACTTTATTTACTATATTAGTTTATAAATGCTTATATACTTACTGAAAGTACCTGATCTCCAACTCCTATGGAGTTGATTTAACATCTTCATGTCTCACTTGGATCTTGCTGTCCAAGTTTCCGTTAGTGGATGGAAGTACACTGCAGTTGCTTTTATAGATATTATTTAGATCATCTAAGTAGAGTATTTTCATGGGCCCTATCAGCAGGAAAGGATGGGGCTGGGTTTTGCCTGGGTCTATGGACTCTAAAGTCAGCTCTTGTCTAAGTGAATTAGAGAGTCAGCTTCCATTTAGTGAGCTTCCATCTGCAGGTGGGGGAAATCAGTGCTTAAGTGGTGTCAGCCTCCAGAACCTAGTTGGCCTAATGGACTCTCCATCACATCTTGGCTATTGAACAGTAATTAGTATACAGATCGGGATGTATTTGGTTTCACTCCAGTCTGCTCTCACAGATGAGGTCCATGTATGATCACATCATATAAATTATTTAAAGTGCAGTGTCTCTGTAACCTGAACCATAAGTAAAAGTTGGCCCCCAGTCTGTTCTGCCACCCTGGAGGATTCTTTATTTTGCAAAGGCAATGGTCCATCTTGTGAACTGACATCATTAGAGTCATAAAAATTCAAATGGGCTTTGAGCGATTTCTTTACTTTGGCATCAGGTCTCAAATGGAATGTCTAAAAGCTTAGCATCCTTTAACTGAAATAAAATGGTTTGAGATTAGGTGGAGGAAGTTTCTAGAAGGTTATTTGCCATTCCAGAATGGTGAGACTAGTCACAATGTGCAGATATTTGAAGTTGTAAGCTGGGTTAATTTTCATGGACTCTGCAAAGTTCAAGTGTTAAATTTATTGTCATGTGTGAACTTATCAATACGTTTGGCTGTATATTCAGGGATGCAGGCATGAAATAGACTGCAGGTACTATTCTTATACAATCCCTTTGGTTTGTGTGTGAGGAATTTCGGGTCTAGAAACAAAAGTTAACTTGCTGAGGGCTGCCACACGGTAAGAACCAGAACTTCCTCCTGAGGGAGGGAAAAGTTCCTGTCCAGGCATCTCCCACCACATCTATTTTAAGAAAGAATCAAAGCCCAGGTTACGTTCATTTTTCATTTCCCCACTCGGGTTTCAGAGAGTTGGAAATGGAAACATAAAGGAGAACTCAATCTGTCCTCCCTTTCCTATGGCTGAATAACCTTGCCAAATATAGTTGCTACACTCTATCTATTCTTATCCTGCTCTAGAGGAGACCTGGACCCCGAGCCTGTCCTTCTTATTTTACCCAAACGTCTGCAATGAAGACATTAGGAGAGATTGTGGCAAGTGACAAGTCACCCTGGAGCCCTATAGTTAGAAGTCCAGAGCTAAAGGGTTTCTAACTCACTCTTTGGAGGAAACGATAGAAAATGGACAGAATTTTGGTGGTCTCTGCAAAAGGAGTTCTAAGTTGGAGCAAACTGAACCAGACCAGAATGGCTCTTTCTGGGTTGGGAAGGAGCTTGGCATCTTCAGTGATTGGCTAGTCTGGTTAAAATATATACATCTGCTAGGTGCTGGTGACTTGTGCCCGTAATGCTAGCTATTCAGAAGGCTGAGATCTGAGGATGGTGGTTTGAAGCCAGCCGGGGCAGAAAAGTCCCCCATGAGACTCTTATCTTCAATTAACCACTCAAATACCAGAAGTGGAGCTGTGGCTCAAGTGTTAGAACACTAGCCTTGAACACAAAGAGACTCAGGACAGTGCCCAGGCCCTGAGTTCAAGCCCGACCCTGACAAAAATAAATATATACACATCTACTCCTGCTGATGGAGTTAGAAGGAACATTTGGTTTCTGCAATATGCTACTTCTTATTATATACTGTTCTTTGGACCTGGGTGAGTAAAAAAGACTGTTCCTCTTTTGGTAGGAGTTTTTGGGGGCCTGGGTAATGTGTGTGGCAGTGCTAGGAGTCCTGGGGGCCTAGGTACTGTGCATGGAACAGTTGCCATCTCTGTAAGGAAGCATTTATACCTCAAATCTTCCTCATTACGTACTCGATTTAGAACTCCTTTGAAATCTGGACGTAGTTCTAATCCCTCAAATTGGTGCTTCCCAAACCCAGAAGAAAAACAGTTTCTCAATGATGGATTCCTTAAAATGCATGCTGTTAAGGACCGTGGTAATAAATAATTGGCTATTCAATAGCTTGTAGTCCTTTTTACTCTCTCCAGGCCCTTGACTAAAAATGGCACACACATAAAACATCACAAAAGCAGTCATTGCCTAAAAAATAATGCCATGGAGTACATTATTTTTTCTTTTGCCAGAATATATTCTTGGTTATTTCCTGGTAATTAGAAATAGCTTTTCACAGTTCTCAAGCAAACAAATTTCCCTGTGCATCCCCTCATCCCTTTTCCTATTTATAATTCCCACTTGCAGTGATCTGCTTTACAGGAGAATATCTTGCTTCATTCTGATGACCAGTGAAATTGTGATAATGGTTGTGTCTAATATAAGTTGTTTCATTACCTTCTAATAGCTTTATTCTAAATGTGCAACATCTTAACACAGAGCCAAATATACCATTGTGACGGGTGGGTCTGTCCAAATTGAAGTTCAGAGAATTTTTCCCTCTGGAGACTCACAAAGAATACCACATAGGCAGGTTCCTACTTCTCCTATGTGCAAGAATGATTAAAACTACAGTATGTATTAGGTTATGTGTGTATACATATATGTATATGACATATTCGACTATACACACACATTTGTATATATTCCTCTTATAAGCCTGGTCAGAGGTTAAGAAAGATGGACTGGGCTGAGGAAGGGGAAAACACAGGTTATGAAGGTAGAATATTTGGGATAGTTTCAATGTTTTATGAAGCATCAGTCTTACTGCTGTAAGGACTAGATGACCATTTCAATTTAATACTTGCCTTGATCTTTGAGATTTTTCTAATTATTAACATTTTCTTTAATTATAGAATTAATTAACTTGTTAATGGAAAAATCATTAGATGGTACAATTCATAAAGCTCCATTTCTGCAATCAATTATTTGCAGAACAGAGTTCTATAGTTTTAATTATAGTCACCAGAGCAAATGGGCTACAATGTTCCTTGACCCTAGATTGTAGAAATTCATGTTCTTTGTCTTTCTGACTGGTTATCATTTTGCACAGCATTTTCTAATTTCTTTTTTTACATTTTATTTATTTTGTTTTATTTTAATTAATAAGTTTTTTATTGTGAAAATACCGTACAGAGGGGTTACAATTACATGAGCAAGGTAATGAGTATGTTTCTTACCAAGCATTGTTGCCTCCTCCTTTGTTTCCCCTTACCATCCCTACTCTCCCAATCCCCACCCTCGCCAAAGTTGTAAAGTTTGTTTTTCCATATAACATCTTATACATCTCATTGTTGCAAATGGGTCCACCTGTATTCCCGTTAAAACAATTTGTTTTTCCCTTCCCCTCCACAAATTATACCAACATCAAATACAGTGAAAACAGGAGTTATACTGTGGGGGAGGGACATACAAAGCAACAAAGAACCTCTTATAAATATGTTAGAAACAATAGCAAGAAAGAAAACTTTTCAAGTGGTAACAATCCTTTGGAAAAGATAAATTCTGATACTGCTTTTTTTTTTTTATTTTTTTTAGTATTCATCTCTCCTTAAGTCTTACTATCTAATCTGAGGTGTGTTTTGCGAATCATTATAAATGTGTAAAAGGAAAAATAAACCAGTTTTCTGCAATGTTTTCTCCTTTTGCCTTTGCTATGCAGGATACACAACTCATGTACTTGTACATGTTCAGCAAGTGCTCTACCATGGAACAATTTCCTTAGCTCTGTAATGTGTTTGCATTTCCTCTAAATTCACGGACCCCTTGGTTCTCTGATACCTACTATTAAGTATGGTGGACATGAGCAGGTGACTGCTTAGCTCGATGTCCCTTGATTCCCACTGGCTGTCCTGCTCACCACAAGAGCTCTTCAGTAGAGAGGATTTGTGCAGCATAATATATGTCATACCACATACTTCTACATTATGATATCTGTCTCACATTTTCCACCCTGAGACAAGAATATATTCTGCATGCCCAGACCTTAGTCAATTTCTGCTGTTGGTGAACAGTAAGGATTATTTATTTATTTATTTGTCCATCCTCTTGAATTCTGGGCCTGGGAGCTCCTTTTGCTCAAGGCTACACCACTTGAACCATAGGTCCTTTTTTGCTTTTTCTGTGATTAATTGAAGATAGGGGTCTCACAGCCTTTCCAGGGCAAGCTGGCTTCAAACTGTGATCCTCAACTATTAGCCTCTGAGTAGTTAGGATTACAGGCATAAGCCATCAGTACCTGGCTGGAACGTATTTTTTAAGCCACATTATTTTATAAGTATCACCCACTTTGTGAGCCATGATGTAATTCCCAGTTTCCCATCGATTGTATAAGCCAGGAATTCTATCTAAAAACTGTAGTAAGTCCTTATCTTTGTATGCTTGTATTTTCTCCAGAGATATGAATATTTAAGTTTGTGATATGCATTGTTTGTTATAATTGACTGATAAACCATTTGTTACATTTAATTTTGGGGTATGTACTGGGAGTTGAACCCAGGGCTACATGAATTCTCTAGTCATTATGAAGGGATAACAGATGGCTGCCCTCACTGGATAGGGGCAAACCCCAGCCCTTTTAACTGGCCAGCCTGGGCCAGAGCATGTGATCTTCCTATTTTATGCTACTTGCCATAGGTGTGATGACAGACAATACTACCATGCCCAGCCTATTTTGGGGGTGGGGTGGGGTGGCTCAGAAACTTTTGGCCAAGTGCAATCCTTTGCAATGTCTGCTTGGTCAAGCACCACCTAGAACTGTTTCTTCATATTAAAACCTCACTTTAAAAACAAGAAAATGAAAGTTTATTTTGTGATTAATCTCTGTTAATCAAGCTAACTCTAGATCATTTTATTTTCATGAGAACAATGTAGCCATATTAGTCCTCTTGTGTGTAAGAGACCACTGATGTTCTGGGTCTTTTGCAGGGGGGGGGGGGGAGGAAGAAATGGCACTGCTGGTAGTAAGGTTTGAAACTCAAGGTCTTGTGTTTTGTTTTTTTGTTTGTTTGTTTCTTTTCTTTTTTTTATTGTGAAAATACTGTACAGAGGGGTTACAATTACATGGGCAAGATAGTGAGTACATTTCCTATCAAGCATTGTAGCCTCCTCCTTTGTTTACCCTTCCCATCCCTTCCCATCCTCCCTCCCCCCCACCCAATTCCCCCCCCCCCAAGTTGTAAAGTTCGTTTTTGACATGACAACTTGTACTTCTCATTGTTGCAACAGGTCCACCTGTATCCTTATTTAAACGACTTGTTTTTCCCCTTCCCCTCCACAAATTATACCGACATTAAATACAGTGAAAGCAGGGGTTATACCGTGGGGGAGGGACATACAAAGCAATAAAGAAATCATCTTATAAATGTGTTAGAAACAAATGCATGAAAGAAAAAAAAACATTTAAATACATATCTTAGGGTTCATTTTTCTAACTTCACCTTATCTGACCTTTTCTGCTTGACTCATACATATACTCCATATTGCATATAAGGGAAACCATGGGACCTATGTTTCTTTGGGCCTGGCTTACTTCACTTAATATAATTTTTTCCATGTCTTTCCATTTCCTAACAAATGGGGCAATGTCATTCTTTCTGAAAGTCTTGTGTTTGTTAGGCAGTTAGTTGATCTACCATCTCAGCCATGCCCTGGCACTTTCTTGCCTTTATTATTCTTTTATTAGAGCCTCAGATTGTGGGCCTCCTACCTATGGTGTTCCATGTAGCTGGGATTGCAGATATAACTTTTATACCCGGCTTATTGGTTGAGATGGAGTATCACCCACTTTTTGTCTGGGCAGGGCTCCAGCTGCTATCCTCCTGATCTCTACTTCTTAAGTAGCTGGTATAGGTGCTGGCCACCACAACTGTCCTCTAGTATTTTCTTCCTCAAATTGTTATAAATAACACATAACCTTCAAATAATTACTTAATCATTTTCAGTAGTGTTAAATGTATTTACATTACGGTACAATAGCTTTATACAACTTTTGCTTCTTGCAAGACAGAAACTACACCATTAACTAGACAATAAATCCTTATCAGTTTCCTCAGCTCTTAGTACTTTAGAGTTTTATGATTTTGACTACTTTGGATATTAATTGTGTATGATTTTAATAAACTGCTAATCCTTCTGTGACAGACTTAGTTCCCTTAGCACAAAGTTCTAGAAGTTTATCCATGTTGTGGCATGGGACACAGATTTCTTCTATTTAAAGGCTGAATAATATCCAATTGTGTACATATGTGTATACACACACATAAACATTTCTCTATCCATTCATTTGCTGACAAACATTTGGATTGTTTCTAATTGTTTATTTCATTTTATTGTAAAGATGCTGTACAGAGGGGTTACAGTTACATGAGTAAGTTAATGAGTACATTTCTTGTTAAGCATTGCTACCTTTTGTTGTTTTGAATTACATGATAAATATGAATGTGCATTATTATTTTAGTATTTATGATTTCACTTCCTTTGGATATATAATCACGAGTGAAAATCATATGGAATTAGACTTTTTAACATTTTGAGGAAACTCCATAATTTTTGCTATAACTTTTGAGCCGCTCTGTGAGTAGCAGTACTAACTTTTGTCACTTCTGATCTCTTGATAGTGGCTATCCTAATGGAGGTGAATAATCCCTTATTGTGCTTTTGGTTTGTATTTCTCTTACAATTAAATATATAGCATATCTTCACCTGCTTGTTGTCTATTTATATCTTCTTTGAGAGCTGTCAATTGAAGCCCCTCACTCATTTTTAAATCAGATTATGTCTGTTTGGTTACCAATGAGTTGAAGAAATCTTTTATATATTCTAGATGTTAATCTCTTATCAGATATGTAATTTTTGCTTATTTTCTGTCTAAATGGGCTATTTTTATATTTTAAAAAGATGTTGCAGAATATCTTTATGTAGTTCAGGTTGTCCTCAGTCCCATGATTCTCAGCCTCCAATCTAAAGGTTTACAAGTGTGTACCACCACCTTTTCACTCTTTTGTTAAGTTTGATGCAGCGCCATGTATTTATGCTTTGCTTATGTAATTTTGGTGTCAAATCCAAGAAATCACTATGAAAACTAATACTCTTAAGCTTTTCCTTATGAGTTTTATAGTTTTAGGTGTGTAACTCTTTATTTAGTTTTATAAATTACAAGTGGAAAGTCTGGATCCAACTTTCTCCCTCCCTCCCTTGGTGTTTCCCTCCCTTCCTCCTTTCTTTTCCTGCTTTCTTTTTTTGCTTCTTCTTGTAAATGAATGTCTAGTTTTCCTAATATCATTTGTTCAAGAGGCTATCCTTTCTACATGGAGTTATCTTGGCCACTCTGTCAAAATCAGGTGTGTGTGTGTGTGTATGTGTGTGTGTGTGTGTGTGTGTGTGTGTGTGTGTGTGTGTGTGTGTGTGTGTGTATTACTTGGTTTTCTCCTTTGTATCACTGAGTTATATATCCACATTCATTCCAGTGCCTTGGTATCATAATTGCTCTTCTTTTGTGGTGTATTTTGAAATTAAGTGGTGTGGGATTAATTTTTTAAGATTGTTTGGCTATCTGGTAGCTCTTGAAAATCTATATGAATTTTAGAAAAACTTTTGTAGTTTTACTGAAAAGTGCCATTTGGATATTGATAGGCATCGTAATCCTCCACATTTCACTTTGGGTAGGTGGATGTTGTAGCCCTGTCTGTAAATGTGGGATATCTTGCCATACTGTGTTTCTTTTTTCATTTCTTTAGTGGGTTTGATTCTTTTAGGGTGTAATTCTTTCATCTCTGTTGTTAAGTTTATTCCTTAGCACTTTATCCTTTTTGATTCTATAGTAAATTGTTTTCTTAATTTATTTTCAAATAAGTCAGTTTTTGTATAAAATGCAATTGATTTTTGCATGCTGATTTGATATCCAGCAGCTTTGCTGAAACCATTTATTAGTTTTATTGAGCTGGTTAGTATGTATGTGTGTGTGCATGTGCATGCGTGTGTGTGTGTGTGTGTGTGTGTGTGTGTGTGTGTGTGTGCAGTTTTGGAGGTTTCTACTTAATATGGTCATGTCATGTGCAAACAGATAATTCTACTTTTTTTTTCTAATTTATATCAGTTACTTCTTTCCTATTTTACTTGCTGAGAGAGGAACAGGGAAACAGAAAACAACAGAGACACTATAAAAAACAGAAGTAGGCTCACTTACTGTAGCAAGTTAATCAAGAAGGAAGGGTGGGAGATGGAGAGCTCTGGGAAAGGGATGAGGCTAAAATAGTAGGAGTGATCCCTTTTTAACAGCAATAAACAAAAGATGGGGCAAATATTCTTTCCCTCTGCATTCTCTTTAACTTGGGCATTGCCCTTCAAAGAAAAGATAGTAACAACATGATCAAGGATAGCACTTTCTTTATAGGATGGGAATTATAAAGATTATCAAATACACCTGTGATCTTAATCTCCTTTGATGCATCTGGTATGCTAGATAATGTTGGAGTATTTTTCCCCCTGATATTTATTTTCTTTCTTAAAAATATTTTTCTAATTTTCTTCCTAAGTCTGTAGACAGTCTTTTCTTCTTAATAAACTCATTTCCTTCAACTGCCCTTTAGTGTGCTTATTCCGCAGGGATCTGCCTTCCCTGTGGCTATTGTACTTGAATTCTCTCCCAGAATTGCATCTACATTTTGAATCTTTATTTGGCATACATACCATATACACAGACACAGACACACACAGAGAAACTCAGACACTCAGACAGACAGACAGACAGACAGACAGACAGACAGACAGACAGACACACACACACACACACACACACACACACACACACACACACACACACACACACACTTCCAAATTTCTTCTGAAGTCAAGAGATGCTTTTGGCCTATAAATCTTTCTGGATCTTTCAGTCACTCAAACTCATTTGCCCAAACCAGTGCTCATCAGCAGTGAGAACCTGCTCTATTCACAATTTCTGTGAATTTTTGGGAGATTTTCTCAGTTGTCGACGAGTACAGCTTACTGTACCAAGAGACAATTCCTTGCCCCTGCCAAAGTCTTGTCTATGTCTTAGATTTTCCTGTCATTTTTCCTTTTTTATCTTCTCAAATGTTCTGCCATTCTATTGTTCTTTAATGGTGCCCCTGTCTATAATTTTTTGAGTTGATTCATTTATCTTAAAAAAACTTGTTTCTGTGCCTAATACCCTTTAATAATTACCTACCTGTTGCAGGATCAATTCTAAATGCTTTTTCATGCCAAAAAGACTCTTTAGGATTTATCTTGTGCCCCACCTTGATATTCTGTGTTCTTTCACATGCCAGTTTTGAGCAATATGGAACTTCTCCTTGCAGGAAAATCTATTTATTTTCTTTCCATTATTAATTTTTTACAAGTACCTTCTATTTCTTCCTCCTTCAATACTCCCCTCTCCTTCTTTGACTCTCCCTCTGAATTTCTCTTTTATCTCCTCATAATAACCTTGCCTTACTCCTTTTAGAGCAGGTAAAACTCACCCTGCTGTGCCAGCTCCTCCTGGCAGCCACCTCAGGGGTGCCCACCTGATTAGAACAGGCTTCATCACTTGCAGAGCCCCAGAAGGCTGATTTCCAGGGGAGTTAGTTATCTTTTCATTAAACTTAAAATGATTTGAGTTTCAGGCAAATTGACTTCTGGAATACTAGCGACTGTATTTTTTTTTCTGCGTCGGCCCCTCTATAACATGTATCTTTTGACATTTAAGGAATGTTGTGGTATCCTTATTATATAATTGGCTTTAGAGATGGAATTCTTGTTCAGTGTTGAGCAGATAAGGTCATCTATGTCGCTGGCAAAGGTCTTGAGTGTGTCAAGCTTCAGGACATTTAGTTAGAGTTGGAGGAATGAGTATTTCCTTCTAAGAAAGGCTCCCTTGAGCCAAGGTAGTATTTACCTCTGGGAATGGAATCCACTCTGGTTCAAACACAGAGACAGTGAGGAACGTTTGATGACAGACATAGCTAGGGGATAGCCACTGTGTAGAGGTGCAGGGATGTTGACAAGAGCAAACATTTTCCCAGCATTGTGTTTGACACCAGCTCTTTCACAATTGTTGCTGCTTGTTAAGTGTGGTCCCCAAGTAAAAACTCCTTCAACTGTCTGTTGAGACACGTTGAGGTGTATTCATTTTCATCACACATTTCCCCTCTAGCTTTGGAAGACAGGTGGAAGAGAGAAGAGGGGACAGCCATTCTATTTATGTTGATTTTTACCTCCAAAGCCATCCTCAGTCTGATATTTTTACCATGTAGCTTATATGTACCTGGTCTATTAAAATAGTATTATATATAGTATATATTAAATAACAATATATTTGTATATATTTATAATATTCTGAAAGTAATTGTATAACATTTCCACTGCATCTTGTGTTTGACATTATTGTCATCTGACTTATTATCATATGTTAGTCATATTATGTGATTGTACCCTCCATTAAACTTTGAAGGACATATATTTAATAGCATTAGATTGGAGAGCCATTCTTAATATGAAAAGATGATCATTTCTTTGGTTAATGATTTATCCAAGTAATAGCATATTTTACATATAACCTTAAATACCTAGAATTCATAACTGAATGATATGCTTCTTGTTTTTATCTGAGGAAGTCTAATATTAAATGATTCACTTAGAATAAACCACAAAAATACTTTTCAAAAGAAAACAACAAAAATTAATTTATTACAGATTTTCAAAAAGCCCAATGCAAATACATCTACACAGTAGGAAGACAGAAGAATCATAAAATATAATACATGCAAAAAGAATAATCAATAGAAAATTTATACTTCTCTTTTTCTTTTATTTTAATCATACAAAAAATTCATGAAGATTGCTCTATAAACAAAAGTGAGCTAGAAAATATTACCAGAGTATTAGTTTCTAGAGAAACAAAAATGAAATTTGAGGATGAGATTTATCATCTTCTCACTTTAATTTGTACTCCTGCTGTACTGTAAATGCAATAACCATCAACATGAAAAATGTAACAGATTGATAATACCATTGAGTTTTAATTAAACTAGTGAAATGAAAAGGACCCAGATGGATAACTGGGAAATGTAGTTATCCTTTATGAAATGAACAGGATTGCCTGTTTGTTCTGTTCCTTGCAAATTAATGCTCTGCCAAAAATAGTGCCCCATCAGAAGATTTACTAAGAATTAATCACTTAAGTTTATAAAACAGATGGTTGCTCTAGTTTATTCAATTTAGTTTTGAAACACTTATCACTCTAAATCAGCCATTGTTCCCTTTCTTGTCCCTGCCTGCTCTGACTTTCCATTTCTGGGCTTTGTATATAAATAGATCAATAGCACTAAAGTATGTGCATCTTGTTTTTCTAGGAAGTCATTGGTCTGATTTTTTTTCTTTGAAATGTCAGGTCCTTTGCATATGATTTCTTAGCTGATGTTAGGCTCTGTGAATTCATAAATTAAGGTAAATGCAGTACCACCTTAAGAAGCTGCTTAGTTGGCAAGCTTTTCTCCCTTGTCACAACAGCCACTGCTGACATAGGGCCAGCAAAGGTGTGATGAAATCATATGTTTTTTTATTAGCTTGATGGAAGACTGAATTAGCTACTTTAGATTCAGGAGCTAAGGTTTTCAAATGTCTTTAGGAGACAGATGCTGGTGTCTATAACTGCGGACCACTGACCTGTTTACAAACAAGAACACCAGGTTCCCCCCTTTGGGAGACTGTGTACAGAGAAGCTGTTGTAAACATGTGCAAATTTCCAGTTTCTCACCCCATGTCACATGACCATGTGAAGATGACCTTTATCTAGCAACAGAACTGGACTTAAATGCTGAATTAGAAATGTAACATTTTCATGACAGCTACAGAGAAATGAGACAGATGAGTTTAATCACACTGAAATTCCTCTGGTTTTACCCTTCTGTTAACTACTTAGGGTGGGGAAGATGTTCATTGGTCTGAGAAGGGTATCACAATTGAATGCTATCAGGGGCACTTTAAATCTGACACCTTGAAACGAGAGAGGTACATCCCTGTTCTCAAGCTCTTATAATCTAAATAAAGAGATGGCAGGGCCAATAAGAAATAATAAATTATTATGCAATTGATTGAACCTGCATGCTGCAAGAATTTAAGGAAAGGGAGAGATCTGTAGGAGTTGCAGATAAAAATAGAAACAAATTGGAGCATTAGGTTGGATTGAATTATTGGATTTGGAACAGAGAGGGTAAACCATTTTGGGTAATGAGATTAGCATAATCAGATGTCTGGCAGAGAATGATTGCGACATGGTCAGGGAATATTAAGCATCCCCAAAGAGTAGTTCATCTTAAGGAACAGTAGCAAATCAACTTGACTAGGTAAGGGAGGCCAACCAATGCAGGAGCTTTAAGGATAAGTGGCAGATGTTTGATGTCTTATGACAAGTCACATAAAACCCATGTTAGTTCTTGAGCTTGAAAATAATATAAAAGGATTGTGGTGGAAAGATGAATTTGAATGTGGTACCCAGCTAGAATATGATATCAGTTATCTAGACTGAGAGATTTATTGGGGGAATGAATGATGATTTGTGACTTTAAAGAGATTCAAGGGGGGAAACAAAGGAGGAGGCAACAGTGCTTGATAAGAAATGTACTCATTACCTTGCTCATGTAACTGTAACCGCTCTGTATGGTATTTTTACAATGAAAAACTTATTTAAAAATTCCCTAATTCTCAAAAGAAAGAGATGCAAGGGTAAATTCTACACTCTACAGAAGTATAGAATTCAAGGTGCTGGCATAGTTTTTCAAAGGCTAATGTCTTTTTCCACTTAGGATAGCTGTCTTGCTTCCCTCATCTGAAACCTGTGACCCTTCTGTCCAGGCTTAACCTAGTTCAGTATAGTACTGCAGTCCTCAGGGCAGAGTAAATTGTTCAGGAATGATCATTTAATTCTGTATGGGACAATAACAATGCTTTCTCAATTTTTTGTCTGATTATCTAGATAGAAAATGTTCTACTTTTCTTCTGTTCATAAGACAAAAAAGATAAAAGACAGCCGTTTGTTACTAGTTTAACAGTATCGTGTCTGATTATCTAGATAGAAAATGTTCTATTTTTCTTCTGTTCATAAGACAAAAAAGATAAAAGACAGCCGTTTGTTACTAGTTTAACAGTATCGTGGGACAACAAGTCTGAGCGACCGAAGCCAAAATGCCGAAACATGTGGATAGACCAAAGACTACAGGATTGGAAGGAAATATATACATGTGTGTGTTTGACAAGAAATGTACTTAGTACCCTGCTTGTGTAACTGTAACCCCTCTGATAATAAAAAAATGAAAATAAAAATAAAAAATTTGATAAAAAGTAAAGAATGTAGAAAGAGCCTGATAAATTGGCTCCAAATTAGTACTCTTATGGAATTACCTGTCCTCACAATAGTGAAGTACTGTTCTATGTTTGAGATAATGATAAGCATATCTTTTCTGTTTTCCCGTATGCTGGAAGGGTATATTATTGGCAAATACCGCTGTGGTGAAGTTTCTCTCTGCAGTTGGAATTTACATGTGCTTTCATTCTCCACCTGTGAAGGGTTTTCAATTGTATTAATATAGGACACTTTTCTTCCTGAAAAATAAAAATATTTTAAAACATATAGTCAAACCCTGGCTAATAGAAATCTATATAATCCATAAATGTTTTGTGCTAATAATGAAAAAATTAGGCTTCTATTGTTTAAGCCAAAGCCCAATAAACCTAAACTTTATCTATGGCACTATTCGTATATAGTCACATTTAGTCCTAATAGATAGGAGGAAATACTTGTAGAACTTTCAAGTGATATTTTAGGCACTTTTAAAGTAATTTAATATGGCTAGTAATAAAAATTTTCAGCTATATTTAGTATAGATGAACTAGATCTAACAATTTCAAAAAATTACATTAAAGTTGATCATTCTGGTTCAGATATTGAGTTATATTTGTAAATTTTCTTTTTCTTGCTAGGTGGATATTTTATTGAACTTTATACACATTTACTAGAAAGTGAAATTTGAATTTCTTTCTTTCCTTGGACTGGCCATGATACTCTCTCAATGTTCTCACCCACAAATCAAAAGGGCAAACAACGGACACTATACTACCTTATTACTAAGCAATGAGATTTTGCAGGTGATGTATAAAAATACATATTTTCAATTTATAGTGAGTTTATCTTTGTGTGATTTTGTCAAAAATTGAAGAACATGTATGTATATATATATATTTTTTTTTCTAAAAACGTCTTTGGCATAACTTCCCTAGAGTGACATTAGTAAAAATAATATACTTATTAGTATATTTTTGCCCAAACTTGACCCTAAGCTTAATAGTTCATTTTTAGTAGACTATACTATGGAAAGAAGACTACTATGGAAAGAAGAGAGGCAAAGAAAAAGGTAAGGGATTATTTTATTAAGAAAATGACTAAATTTTTTCTTTTTTTTTTTTTGTCGGTCGTGGGGCCTGATCTCTGGGCCTGGGCGCTGTCCCTCAGCTCTTCAGCTCAAGGCGAGTGCTCTACCACTTGAGCTACAGCGCCACTTCCGGTTTTCTCGTGGTTTATTGGAGATAGGAGTCTCACGGTCTCTCCTGCCCGGGCTGGCTTTGAACCGCGATCCTCAGATCTCAGCCTCCTGAGTAGCTAGGATTACAGGCATGAACCACCAGCGCCCGGCAAAAAATGACTAAATTTTTGAAGAGATACAGAAGCATGAAAAATGGATAGTTTGATATGCCAATAAAATTGAAAACTGATTCCAGAGAGAGGAAGATAGAATGAAAATACACTGTGAATTTGTAGGGTGAAGGGAGAGAAATAAGAAGCAAAAAGCTCAATAGTTTCCCCTCCTGTCCACCAGGGGGTGGTAATACCCCAGAGAAGCTTGGAAAGTACCAGAAGTTCATCTGAAGGGCTGTCCTGGGTGCAGATTTATTACAGGTAACATTGAGAGTGCTTAAAGGATAGGAAAGACAAAATATATCAATCTGGTTTCTGTTACTTAGTGATATCATAACATCAGACTTTATTCAGGTATCGATTTTTCCATTTATAGATTATGCATTCTCTCTCTGTCTCTGTCTCTGTGTCTCTCCCAACTATTTTGTTATTTGTAAAGCAGGTCAGCTATAGAAATAAAGGTTAAGCTGTCGTCAATTTTTACTCTTACCTAATGAGAATTAAAATTCTTAGTAAAGGCATTCCAACTTCTTTTTATAATTATTGAAATATTTGCTTCTCTATCTTTTTAGACAGTTACTTGGTCTTCAGTTTTCTGCCTTCTCACTGGTCCCCAGACCTTTTCTGCAGCATTGTCACAGAAATCACTAGTCTGTTATACTCTCATTTCACAGTTTTACTATTCTCTAATTTTTGATTCTGAGTTGTATTACCTAATTGATAGTAAACTTAACTGAAAAATTTAACCAGTTCTTCATCTTTTCTTTTGACCTAAAGTATCAAGTAAATAAGAACCAAGTGTGAAATCAGAATACCTTCCAAATCCCCTCCATGGTAGGTTGTACTGTTAAGTGAGCCTAGAAGTGTATTCATTTTACCTCTTTACAGACACATCAATTTGGAGTTCAGACTGTTTGCCAGACAGCCTTTCTCTATAAGCCCTGGTCACATAAAAAGCATTAGTCTAATTAAATTAGGGTCTATTAAATCTACAAATTAGCATCCTAAGTTAGAAAAGTCAATATCTTATTAGTTTCAAAATCTTTTATCTTACTCCTCTTGAATTTTGTTTCAGAACTTTTTATAGTAAATGACATGAAAATTGATTTAAAGCTTACAAAAATTGGCGATCAATAATTGTTTTCTAGTCATGGAGAAATTCATTAACTTCTATACTTATTGAATTGCCACACATTCTTATTGAACTCTCTTCTAATCACCACATTATTCTTGGCTGAAAACACATTAGCTATAAAAATTCATGAAATGAGAAACATAACATTATAAAGACTTTGTTTAGGTATAGTAGTTAATGGATTGTGCAGAACAGTGGAACACTCTTGCATTTCCAGTAAAAATAAATTTATGTCTTCCATTGTTTTACATTTAAACATTGATAACTTCACGGCTTTATCATTGTATAAACAAATTATTACTAAATGAATTTGTAGACCTACAGAATTTTTATTTGTCTAGCAAGATGTAGAAAGCCAAGTATCTTTTGTAGATGAAGAAAAACAGCTATGGTTGTATATACACTAAAGAAATGTATTTTTAAATAAGAGAATATTTATTTTCTCAGCATTAACTTAGAAAATAACTGTGATAGAACAAGAAATTACACTTACATAATTTATGCTACAATTTTGATGTGATTTCTATGCTTTGGGTGCATTTGAATTTTTAATCATATTAGCATTTCTCTACATCCTGAGCAATTTATTCGATGAAATGCTGTCATTTGTATTTAGATTTTTGCTCATCATTTCAGAATGTAAGCTAGTTAATAGAAAAATTATCACTAATTTATAAATTATTGTTTTTAGAGCATTTAAGACACTTTTAAATGAAAACAACTATAAGAGATGTTTACCTCCTGCTGAAATTAAACTGAAGTATTTATAAGGAACATGGTCATGGAAAGATGTTCATGGACCCAAAGTCAATTAGAAGTTAATATTCAGACTTCAAAGACTCTACAAGTTTAAGAAATGATTCAAATGTAAAACTTCATTATTTTCTGTGTTCTTGTTTCAGTTTCATGTGTGTGTGTGTAAGTGGAGCTCTATTTTTTTTCTCCCATTTGAAACTTTCCTGACTGTAGTAATCTAACCTGTTAGAATACTGACTACATTACTAGTTGGGAAGAAAATCAGTACCTTTTCCTGAGCCTGCCTTTGCATGTACATGGTGAGGGTTATTATATCTTCACCATGGAATTGAGGTAAGGATTCAGTGAAGTCTATAGAAATTGTTTAGCACCTAATAGTAGAGTGTCTACACTAAAATCACATTTACTCTTTATAATGCAGAGAACATAACTAGGAAGCAAATATCCAATGAATCCCAAACTATTACCTACTTTAAGCCATCTGCATATTAACAGAATAGGGATAGTGATAAATGTTCCTAAGTTGATGGAAAAATTTGCAGAGTCGCCACAAAATCAGGATCATCTCTCCAGTATCTCCTGCATCATGATTGACTGCTAACCAGATCTGTTGTCTTGATGTCCATGAGAACAAGAACAGATGGAACTTGTGAAGACTCCCCCAGGCAAGAGTAAAGAATGTAGACACTTATTCATGGGGCATATATAGAGATATTCATTAGATCTTAGATTAATTCTATCAAATATATATTTAATTTTCTTTCATTGTAAATATGCTGTCCAGAGTGGTTACAGTTAAATGAATACATTTTTATCGAACATTGTTAAGACCTCCTTTATATTTTTCCTATTATTTTTTCCTCCCCTACCTCCCCCACTTTTGCCCTCACCCCCTCCTCCCCACCTAAGTTGTAAAGATCATTTCCAACATAGTGTCTTGTGAATATCATTGTTTCAATGGGTCATCCGATGTCCTTGGTTCAGCATTTTGTTATTCCCCTTCACTTCTCCAAATTAGATAAATGTATAAACAAGATGTAGGGTACCAAAATCAAATACAGTGACAACAGGGTATATACCATAAGGGAAAGAAGATACAAAAGAAACAAAAAAAATCACATAGTACATAAAAAACAACAACAAAGAAAAACACCTTGTGTCCATATCTTGGGGTTCATTTCATATAGCATCATCTTATATGCCATTATTAAGTGGGATAAAGAGTTAAAGAGAGACTGCTCTGAAGAAGAAATTAGTATGACCAATATACACATGTAGAAATGCTCAACTTTTCTGGCCATAAAAGAAATTCAAATCATAACAACATTGAGATTCTACCTCACCCTAGTTAATTAAGAAATCTAATAACAACAGATGCTGGAGGGGATGTAGCCAAAAGGGAACCCTACTGCATTGTTGGTGGGAGTGCAAACTTGTTCAAACACCCTGGAAAGCAGTATGGAGGTTCCTCAAAAGACTCCACATAGAGCTCCCCTATGACCCAGCAATCCCACTTCTGGGCATTTATCCAAATGACCACAAACAAGGCCATACTAAAGCTACCAGCACAGCTATATTTATGGCAGCATTGTTTACCATAGCTAAGATATGAAACCAACCCAGATGCCCCTCAGTAGATGAATGGATCAAGAAAGTATGGTATGTATATACAATGGAATTCCATGCATCCATCAGGAAGAATGACACTGCCATATTTGTTAGGAAATGGAAAGACTTGGAAAAAATCATATTAAGTGAATTAAGCCAAACCCAAAGAAATATAGGTCCCATGGTTTTTCTTATTTGCAACAACTAGTATATGTGTAGAATAATCAAAGATAATTTTGAAAACCATAGTGACAATCATAGTCAGGGTCCTTTTTCCTCACATTAATAAAACACATTTATTGAGATAGAATATATCCATTTACCCATTTAAAATGTTCAGTTAATTACCTTTTATTTAATAACAAAATTGTGCAACTACATTCTGATTTAAAAGTTTATCACTGCTCAAATGTAATATTGTTTATTATTTTTTTAGATGGACACACAATTTTATGTGTCAATATTTATTTTTCTGATTTTTTAATTGTGAAAATAGAGTACAGAGGGTTACAATTACATGGGCAAGGAAATGAGTGCATTTCTTCTCAAGCATTGTTGCCTCCTTCTATGTTTTTCTTTCCCATACCTTCCCATCTCCCTCCCCCCCCCCAGCCACTATTCCCCAACCCCCCATTTGATCAATGAATACTAGTAATAAGGCAAAAATCAACATACCTATTACTCCCCATTCTCTTCTACCCTTTGCCATGGACTGCATACTATCTTTCTCTTCCCTCACATGTGAGCCTTGTTCTTGCTTTTATGGCCTGCAGGTCACAGCCAGCCAACCAGTTCTCAGAGACAAACCTGTCCTTTCAGCTGAATGTAAAATTTTCAGTAAAGTTACAGTGGAAAGGAGCAAAAGTAATCCATGGTCACTGAGCCACCAACAATGCTAAGTAAGGTAGGAAGATGGGGAAGTTGAAGTTTGGCTTGCAATGCAGAAGGGCATTTTGAGATGTTTTCTTTTAAAACACTAAAATATTGGGACTAGGTATGATGATACTTCATGTAATCTCAACTACTTGAGAGGCAGAGGATTGTGGTCTGAGGCCAGACTGAGAAAAAGTTAGCATGAGACTCTAGTTAAACAACTGAATTTGTCTGAGACAAGCAGAAACAGTCAGATAAGTTGATGTTAAGCGAAATGAACCTCAAGATAAGGACTCCAATAGTTTTTCTTTCTTGCTATTGTTCTAACATATTTATAAGATGATTTCTTTGTTGCTTTGTATGTCCCTCCCCCACTGTATAACCCCTGCTTTCACTGTATTTGATGTTGGTATAATTTGGGGAGGGGAAGGGAAAAAACCAATTGTTTAAATAGGGATACAGGGGGACACACTGCAACGAGATGCACAAGACATTATGTCGAAAAACGAACTTTACAACTTTGGTAGGGGGGAGGTGTTGGGGAATGGGAAGGAAAGGGAAGGGGAAACAAAGGAGGAGACAACAATGCTTGATAAGAAATGTACTCATTACCTTGCTCATGTAATTGTAACTCCTCTGTATGGTATTTTCACAATTAAACACAAACAAACAAAAAACCAACTGGGGCTTGGCTGGTAGAGTGCTTTCTTAGCAAATAGAAGTCTGAGTTAAATCCTCAATACCACCAAACAAGCAAATGAGCAAGCATTCAAACAAACAAATAAAACATGCCAAAATCTTAATATTGATCCATTCCCATTACTCCTAAGATATAATATATTCTTATTTATTTATATATCTGTGTATGTGTGTAGATGAGTGTATAAATAGTATGTGTGTCTGTGTGTTTGTTATTCAGAGACTTGTAATACATAACATCTGACAAAACTAAAACTTCTTTCTCTTAATTTTAGAGTCAAACATAACATTTTCTGCTTTTGTTGTTATGAAGATTAGATTCTGTTCCAAGAAACATTTTTCCTTTTTATACCCCAAGGCATCACCTGGAAGGTTGCATTTGATGTTGCTATGTGTGTACAGAGCTTTTGAGGGGGAAAATATGATGTAGATTCAATTAATGAAGCTCCCATTGTGTCCTTTCTATAAGAGAGTAATTCCATGAAGAAACCTACCTGATGTGGTGTGGTACCACAGAGGTGACTGTCAAATTAGAATATTTGTTGTCATGCAGACTCTAATCACTAGAGAATTAAGGCAAGCATACATGAAACTAATACTATAGAAATTAAGATATATTCATATCTCTTGAAAATGGTACTGAGAAAGATGTCATATAATGGTAGATTATTCCTGTAGATGCAATTAGGCACTAGCCCAGCTGGGCAGGCAAAACAGAATTTGACGAGTTTCTTTCCTTCAGGCAGATTTCCCTAAAAATGAATTATTTGTTCCTTTCAATAGTCCTATCATTTGTTTGTCTACTCAGCACTCATTTCTTAAGTTTTCTCCATTTAACATGAGTAGGGAATATATCTTTCCAATTAGAATCTAGTCTCTGAGCCTCAGTTCACTAGTTTCTTCTGCAACATCTTCTTTTCTCTCTGACCAAGACTGATGATGTATTTTCAGAACCCTGTGTATATATTGTGCCTGTGTTAGAACACCTATTAAGTACTGTATATGCATCCCACTTCTAGAGACTATACTTCTTTTTCTTCATTGTATAGCCACAACTCACACCATCCACTGTGCCATCCATCAGGTGAATGTTTACCCTTTATCTCCAGGAATCCCCAGTCAGGAGAGGAGGGATTCTTCAGTACCCTCCACTACTACCAGGGCCATAATCTCATTCTACACTACCTAGTGTTAACACACAGCTTTAACTTTTGAATAAGAGGATAGTACTTCCTAGCCTGCATAACCAGCATTCTACCCAGAAGTCCTTCCTTCTGTGTAATAAGTATGATCTATTAAAGTAGTACCAAATTAGGTTTCGTCTAAATGTCAGTGATTGTATGCAGCTGACAATGAGCTTTTCGTTCACCTGGGAAAGTATTTGAAGCCTTTCATTTTGTATTCATTGTTGTGTTTTTAGCTATTACAGCATTTAAAGACAGAGAGAGGTGAGAGATGCCTAGTGATTGTCAGATAAAAATATTTAGTTAATTGAGATATTTGAGGAATTGTTTTCTTCTTTATTTTCCTTCTTACACGGTGCAGTTTCTAACATACTAACTATGCCTTTCTATATTTCCAGTAATTTTCCCAATTTGTCAGAATGCTTTGATAAACAATGGTGACTTTTTAGAACAAAGAAAAAGCTGCCATATGCCAGTCAGGGGATGAATTATCATTTAAGTTACACTGTTATGGATATAATGTCCTGGAGGATAGACAGTTTAAATCTAAGGGTTTGTGATAATAGATGGTTCTGACCAGAGATTATCCAATTTGTAGATAATTTTAGCTTATCTCTCTTTTCCTTCTGCCTGATTTGCCCCTGCTAACTTCCCTGAGAAGTTCTTTTATCTAGGCAGAGAGAGCACGCAAGAGGGGAAATCTGCACTGGTTTTGATTCCAAGATGCATATAAAGTAGGTGTCAGATGAAACTCTTAATTTCTACAGATCCTCTGTGATTTCTGAAGATCAATTTTTACATAATTATCCTTTGTATGCACTCTGGAAATCTAGAAACTGAACACTCCAACTTAAATCACTACTAAGTATGTTTGTCACTGCCTTGCTCCAACTTTCAGAGCAGATGTCTGCAGGTTTCCTGCAGTGGAATGTCCTGCCAGCATTTCACACTGAGGCGTCCAAAATGGGCTGTCACCTTCCCCACCTCCTGAGAGCCTATACTTTTCCAGCCATGGCAGTATGCTTGACTGAGTTTGCATGATGGTTTTCTCTGTCTTAAAAACTAAGACTTGTCAGTAAACAAGTGCTGCATCTGCCAGGTGCCAGTGACTCAAGCCTATAATCCTAGCCTCTTTGAAGGCTGAGATCTGAGGATTGCAATTTGAAGACAGTTTAGGCAGGGAAGTCTGGAGATTCTTATCTCTAATTAACTAGCAAAAGGCCAGAAGTGAAGCTATGGCTCAAGAGGTAGAGTGCTAACCTTGAATAAAAACACTAAGGAATAGTGAGTGCCCAGACCTTGAGTTTGAGCTCTACTTCTGGCAAACACACACACACACACACACACACACACACACACGGAAAAAGAAGAACCTGGATTATGTATGTGTGTGTGTGTGTGTGTGTGTGTGTGCCCGCGTGCGCGCGTGCATATGTGTGTGTTGATATAACAGTGACTTCGAATAATGTGAGTCATAAATATTTACTGAATCCCATGAGATTCATTGCTGTTGCTCAATCATCACAGGCCTTTTTGATCTCTAAAAAAAGGACAATTTCTTCTATCATGCTCTAGTTCACCAATCTGCAATGACTCTCCATTATCTGCAGAAAGCTGGTGGATGTGAAATACTGACTGTCATTGTTACTGACTGCCAAAGTTATCTGGCTTTTTGCCAGTCTACTTTTCATCATGCATCCTTGCTCCTTTAGGTGTGTCTGAATTATTTATCAGTGAAATTACTCATGGAAGGTCCTGGTCCTACTCCACACGATCATATAAAAATGACTCTGTTTCTAGCACGAAGTGGGTAAAGAAAGTCAACTTTTCAGGCACAAATGATTGTGTTCCATTTTTCTTGGTCTCATGTTTCTTTGAGGAACTGTGAAGAAAGACTAGTCATCCTTTTAGTATGGCATCTTATGTTCAGTGATGAGGAGAATGAAAGTTGAAAAACTACCTGATTAGATAGTGAGGAGGCTCCTGTGGTGATCCATTCATTCATCATTTGATTCTAGCATGTTCAGGCATATTAAGGTCAGGGAAGGATGATGTGACCTTGTCAGGAATTAGTTTAACTGAGAATAAAGCATGCACTTGGGAGTTGGCCTTTGTGAGACTGGCTTATTGAGGATCTAAGTGTGCTATGGTTTAGGTAGGAATCCTCAAAAGATCCATGTATTAAAGTTTGGTTCCCAGCTTGTGGCATTATTGAGGCTCTTTAGGTAATGGAGACATACTCAGAAGAGTTGTGGGAGCCCAGCTCCTACCTATTTATTTGTTCGTTTATTTTTGTATCCTGTCATAAGATGAGTGGTTTTTCTGTATCACCCATTCCTTCCTTGATAGCTCCAAAGTTATGTGATCAATCAATGATAGACTGGATTCTCCAAAACTAGGGGCCAAATAAACCTCCCTCTTCCTCTTCTTTTCCCTTCCCCCCACCCCCTCATTAGAGATACTAAGATTTGAACTCAGAGATGTGTACTTACCAGATAGGAATTCTACTAGTGTAGCCATGCTCTCAGCCTTCTTTGTTTTAGCTATTTTTAATAAATAACGAACTTGACCATTGTCCTCCCATTTATGCTTTCTACCTAGCTGGGATAATAAACGTGTACCACCATAACTAGTCATTAGGTGAGATGAGACCTCATTAACTTTTCATCTGGGCTACCCTCAAATTGAAATCTTTATGACATCAGTCTACTGAAAAGAAATTATTTTCTTCTAGCTGCCTTTTCTCTTTTTAAATACTTGTTCACTTATAGCAAATAATACAAAGACTGAGAGATACCACATAATAGTCTGTCTCCCTTATTCCTCATTTTCTAATCATCCCTACTAGTACACACACACACACACACACACACACACACACACACACACACACACACACACACACATTTGCATTTAAGTAGTTTGGTGATAATGCGTCCTGAACATTTATTTAGGTAAAAAACATAATCACCATTCTAATTGTAATGTAGCAAATTCTAGTGAGCCATATAATTTTTTTTTTCCATTAGAAAACTCCATTCCTAGTGAGTGAATCTGGAAGAAAAAAGACCCAAATAGTAAATCGACTATAGAGAAAATGTGTCATAATCAAAAGGAAATAAGAATAGTTGCTTGAGCCCAAATCCTATTTAGAAATTTACTAACTTAAATGTAAGTAATTCATCATTAAAATGCTTTTTCTTTTTTCTTAATAAAGGATAGTTACATTGAACTCACTGAAAGCATATCAACAAATTTTACTAGGTTGTATATGCCAGTGACTTTCAAATACAGATTTTTTTTTGTCTATGAGGTTCTTTCTGTATTTGAATATAAGAAATACACTGTAGCTCAGTTTTCATCAACAACAAAATGTAGCGAGAGACAATCTGGGCAGAAAACCTTTTTGTGTGTGAGTTTTTTGTTTCCTTCTTAGTGTAAGTTATTGACCCTCCTTTCCTAGAAATGCCTGAGATGATTTAAGAACAGGTTTGTTCAGTGGCAGAAGACCAATATTGAAGGATGTTTACTCCTTCATTTGAGAAATCCATTTTTAAACTTTTACTCACTATGAATTATTATCTAATCTGCATATTTTCAGAAATTATGAAGAAATTCTTAGTAAGCCTAAAAATTCCTTTGCTTTATGTTTAATTTGGCAACAAAGAGGTATTTATTAGTCATTTATTAGGTTGAACATCTTCATTATGTCCAACTGTGAAGACACTGAACCCATTTCACCTTTGACTGTGAATGATCTTTGGAATTTGTGTTCTTCAGGGATAGTCTTGATAAATATTAAGATAGGATATTGCCTTTCCCCTTGTATGTATTTGCTATTAGCTATTGGTAGGAATTTAAAAATTATAAACCACTTATATCTACAGGTTCACATAGACTCTTTTAGAGCAAATATTGTGGCAGTTTGTAACTGCTTAAAGGACATATAAACCATGTAAAAACTCTTAGGAAAAGAAAGAAAGACTACAGTAAAAACTAAATATGTAAAATATCATGTCAAATAACCTGTCAAAACTTCATGTATTATAAAGCCATTCAGAAGTTACAGAATATTTATAAAACTATAGAAAATATGCATAAAAATTAAAATAGCTATGTTCTTGTTCTGAGAGAAAGGATGAATGGGGGACATGGGTTTCCCAGGAGAGAAAAAAAATTTCGGACTAAATACTTAAGACAAATGAACTTATTTGTAGTCCTTCATGGCTAGCTAGCTAATTTCTTTCGAAGACACTGGAGTTTTATCTGGTTATTACTTTCAGAGAACACATTAAGCTATTTTAACGAACAACTATTATCAGCCTCAGGACTATCTCCTTACATTAGGTTTTACTATTAACTATCCAAGTACTAAAGGAGTAAAACAGAAAGAAAGAACTATATATATTCTATTTATTTTTTTCTTGTATATGTAGTGATTAGTATGAGAGTTATTTCATTCTTATGACATTTATACTAACAGATTTGAAAGTAAGTCATTAACAGTTTCCTTGGGTCAGTTTAAATGGACTACCACATGGAAAGAGGAATAATCTCATCTTGTCTCAGAACAACTTCTCCATCTTCAAGCATTAACAGAGTATCAAATCCTTCATGGATTAATTTTATCAATCCTAAAACACGTGTAAACACAAATCATGCAAGCAAGCATTTATTCTTAGAACACCACCAATAATTCTTAATCCTTAAAAGCTTTAGCAAAGCCTCTTCTGAGATTCTCATGGACATTATCTTATTTACTCTGCTTGTTCCTTCCTGAGACATTGAGAGTCATTAAATCACCTTCATTCCTAGAGTTCAAATCAAAGATATGTGAGGGATTTGCTTAATGGCAAATGTGTTGGAAATTTAGTCTTATCTGGTTCCCTGAATAGTGATATAATCTGAAATTTTATTTTAGAGTTATAAGAAATGACTTATAAATGAAAGTGTTTGGTGGTTTCTTCAGTTATTCATTCGAAAATTATTTACTGGATTATATATTGACACTACAAGGTACTAGGAACATGAGCAGGAGCCTGCAGCCATTGTGTTCCCAATGAAATAATCAGATATTGAAAAAATCGTTCCATTACTTAGTATAGAGTCTCATTTGTGAAATGTGCTCCCAATGAAGAAAACAAGCTATTGTAGAAGTTTAATGGAAGGGAGGCTCCTCTGTTTTGGGTGCTTGGAAGGCTCCTTAAGTAGAGTAAATTTAAGATGAAATGTGAAGAAACCCATCAAAGGGTAACCAGGTGAAAAAGGTAAAGGGCTTTCTAGATCTTCCTTGCTCAACTCATCCTTCCTCCTCCTTTGATGTGTTGACCAGTTAGTGTCAGTGTTTTGCTTTTAAGATATCACATAGCAGCTTTTCTTTTTTTTTTTTTTGCCTTTTCTTCTTCCTGTACTCTTGAATTAGACTAAAAAACAGAACATTTCTCAGTTCTCAAGCTTTGGCCTTTGGTGTATCAGTGTGTTTGTGAGAGAGAGAGTGTGTGTTTGAGTCAGTATTTGCATGTGGCTGTCTGTAGTAATTATTTGTACATTTTTCCAGGCTCTGAAGACATATTATTTCATTTTTCAATAGTTCTTTTTTTGTGTGTGATACTGTGGTTTGAATTCAGAGTCTCATGTTTGCTAGCTAGGTGTTCTATTGGCAAACCATGTCGTTAGCCCTTTTTTGTGTTTTGTGGTTTTTATTTTTTAATTGTTATTATAAAGGTGATATACAGAGAGGTTACAGTTACATAGGTTAGCTAAAGAGTACATTTTTTTGGACAGTTTCACACCTTCCCTTGCTCTCTCCCAGTTTTTTAAAAATTATTATTATTGTGAAAATACCATATAGAGGGGTTACAATTACTCCTACTTTTTGTGATTAGTTTTGAGGTTATTATTTTTTAGGGTTTTACTACCTGTTCAGGAAGTGGATCATGATCCATCTTATTTAAGCATGTTCCACTGTTGGTTGAGAACTTGTTGAGCCTATTTCCCATGCAGGCTGACCTCGAACTCCAATCCGCACATCTCAGTCTCCTAAGCAGGTAGAAATACAGGCATGAATCTTTATCTTTAGGCTACACCAACAGGATTTAATGTAGCTTTCTTAACTGCTATTACCCCTCATAGTTCCCATAGTTGGATCAACTTTTCTCATAGGACTCCAGGAATACTATAATGGAGAGAAAAGGAAAGCTCAGTTATGCTAATGATGAAGGTTTGAGGACCTGTGACTCACTTCCTGAGTCACAACATAAGGAATTTGGCCTTTGATAAGAACCAAAGACTTGACAAAATAATTGTGTGCCATTTAAAGTGAATTTAAGATAACCAGAATATAGAATCATCTTGATAGAACTGATGTAGAAATGCAAATTTAGAAAACTATTGTTTGCCCAGATCTTTAACTGACTAAGTCTCAGTCCATAACAGCAAATTGTTGTAACTTAATTTAGAAAATCACCTAGCTAAATTAGCTGCACTCCAGAAGGGAATTGAATTTTATATGACTAACATAATCTACTCTGTATAGATTCTTCCCATGTGTTAATAATAGCTTCCCATGCTCTATAAAAAGGAAACTCTCAAAGAAACAAATATGCCAGCTTAGGAAATTCAGCCACAGAATCAGCCACCAGACTGCCTTTAATATAGTTTCCTTTAATTTTCAAAATGTCAATGTGTTACAGCTATGGGGTATTTATTGTTTGATTCTGAATTTTTGGAATTGGAGTTGATACAGAAGTATTTTAGAATGCTGTATATGAGGGAAATGATGGAAAAAGTTGAGCTAAAGTGAGGGCATCTAATCTATAGGAGGCAATGAAATAAAGAGATATAGAATTGACATGCTTTATTGTACACAAAAATATTAAGATTCTCACTCTCATGCAGTACAAATTTAATAAATCAAGCATAGTGTAAAATTAAATTTACCCTAAAATTTCTGAATTAGTCAGGATTCCAGCTGCATGAAATCTTGAGCTAAACCTTTGATGTTAAAGATACTTTGCAAAGCAGATATGACTGATTTTTTAAAACCTAGTGTCAATATAATTACTTAGCAGCATAAACTGCCAGTTTAGCTATGATCAAGAATAGAATGTACATCGGCTGAAATGGAAAGTGCAATACAGGTTTTTCATATCTGAGAGGATGATTAGCCTATATTTATCTGAAAATATTACAAGTTATACTGATCGGTCTAACTGACATAATCACCTTCCTCTTTTGTATCTGGCAAGGTGTTCCCTATAGTTAGTGTACAACAAGAATTTTATTAGATTTTATTTAGTGGCCCTTTTCTGGTCATTGTATATCCATTGCCTCTTGCTCTGGCCTAAATAGGTCGAATTTCCACTTTTTTCCTGCTGTGGTCTATAGGTCTATAGGTTCCCTCCTATTTCCAGATGGGAGCACATGGTTTAATCTGACCGCTGTGCCTCATTTAGCTCTCTCTGTTGGGTCATTGACTTATTCTGGTCACTGACTTATTCTGGCTGGTGTTACAGAAGAGATTAATTTTTTCCAGTCAAGACTAATTCCCAGAAGACACAAGTCAATAGCTATGGGCAGCCATCTTGCTTCCATGGGTAGCTGTCTTGCTTCCAGGAGCAGCCTGGGAACAAGCCAACATGAAGGAAGGTGGGGCTGAAAGGTCAGGTCCTAAGACTTCAAGAACCTGAATTCTGCAGAAGCTACTTTTCAGTTACACAAATCAGTCTGTTTCCCCACTTAAGTGCCTCATCAAATTCAATTATTGTTAATATTAATATTTGCTTTGGGGAAATTGTAGAAGAGACACCCAATGAATAGAATTTTATTTGTGTGACTGAAACTTTTTTCTTTTCTTTGTTGTTATGTTGAATAGAATGCTTTCCATTTCATATATGAATTAAAGCATTCTGAAAAATGTGGTAGAAATAACGCCATGTACATTTTAGTACTTCATATAATATTATAACCTCTTAGATCAAAATTTGACACAAATTATTGCTCATAGACAGAGTGGTTCTTGACTAGTTGAATATATTTAAGTTACAAAGACTAAAGTACAATATTAATGTTATGATTAACAATGTGTTAGTATATTTCTAAACATTTTCAAGTTAGCTACTAACAAAGATACCCATCAGTGGGACACATACTGATAGGGATGATTTATATTTTTCATATGTAAATCAGGATATGCAAAGGCCTTCAATAGCTAAAACAATTATTTGTGGGTGACAAGATGAAATTTAACAGATTTTTGCTTTTACAAAGTAATGGTGCTGTTTGGTAAGATTCATCAAGCCTATTTTCCACTTTAATTACATCACTTTAAAAAATATATCTACTAAATTCATATTGTCATTTAATTAATTTGCTTTGTGGAAATAGTTTGAATACATAATTAATGAATGAGAAATTAAGAGATACTCCGAAAGATATTTTGAGCCTATTAAGATGAAAATATTGGCAAATTTATTTTTTTAGGCATCTATAGATGCCTTTAAGTAAATGTGTATAGTTGTGCTCTTAAAATAAATGTGAGCTTAAATGAACACAGGCATGGCACCTCTGTGTGTCTGTCAAGTTCACTGGAAAAATAATTCAGTGGATTTATTTCATTGTAAGCAAATGCAATTTAACAACCTGTTATAACATTCAAAATGGGAATTCATTTTAAAGCATTGGTTCAGATATATATATAACCACAAATGTAGGAGGTTATAGTCTCCTTAATTCTGGGATGATAGAGCCTCATCTTGAGGATTCCATTGCTTTGCGATTGTATTTGTGGGATGTTGACAAAAAGATATGTTTTAGAGGAATGGGAGACAATTTAAAACTGCCATTATTCAGAGGAAATTTGGAAGGTCTGCCTTAGAGAAAGAATCACATCTTAGGCTGCTTTGTGTCCCTCTAGCAGAATTCCCAAGCCCAGGTAGTTTACAAATCTTAGGACTTTATCTGTCTCATGATTCTGGAGGACAAAAAGCCAAAGAACATGGCATGAGCATCTGGAGAGAACATTCTTGGCATCAAAACATTGTGAGACAAAGTTAAGTGTACTAGTTCAGGTCTCTCTCTTCTCATTAACCCACTAATGGAGCTCCACTTTTATGACCTATCTAGCCTTAATTACCTCCCAAAGCCCCCACTTTCATGTACAATTAACATATGACTAAGAGGATTAAATGTCCAACACATTAACTTCTGAGAGACACATTTAACAAATCAGTGACTTATCTTATTTTAAGCAGTGTTTGGGGAGTGACCCTATATCTGGTTTATGGGAGGAAGATTTTAGCTGACAGGGCCAAGCTCATTAAATCAAGTAGTCTAATAGAAAAGGGACTGCCCCAGTGAAGTCTGAATTTTATCAGAGTTGATACTTTTAGACATTTGAGCTTTGATCCTCCTAAATGGGTTACTCATATTTCTTACAAACATGGCAAAGGGTTCAGGCCATCAGGTCTTGAGACAGTAATGATTGTGATGAAAGTAATGCGGAAGAGATGAATAGTAAGAATATACATGACTGGAATTCTGGAAAGTTCCTTGAGAAATTTATTTTTTTAATTTTAATTTTTATTTTTATTGTGAACATACTGTACAGAAGGATTAAAATTACATGGGCAAGATAATGGGTACATTTCTTATCAAGCATTGTAGCCTCCTCCTTTGTTAATTGGTTGCACGTGCTATTAGAGGCAGCAATGTCACAGGAAAGGTATAAGTGCAAATACTAAAAGTCATGAGTACATGCAAGAATAAGGAGATAGTTTAATGTACTATCTTGCCAGTTTGCTTGGGTCATTATGAAATTCTTAATGATTTCCTGTTTTGTTGTCTGACAGCAGGGCATTCTGACAAGACTTCTAATTTGTGGTGACCTAAGGGGATGCAAAAGAAACAGATTAAGTTGTTGCCCTTTTCTGTTGAACTTGGGCCAGGAATCTTTTCCCAACAAGTCACAGCATTTGTTGAAGTGAGTTACTGAAGTTCACTTCTGTTTCTTCTCATAGAGCTCATGTTCTGAATTTACTCTCTCACTGCCTCAAAACACAGTTTGTTAGAAACTTCTTTTTACATTCTGTTAAAAATTACCTGCTTGAAAAAACAAACTAAGAAATAAAAACAACTGGAATTAAATCTAGCTAGGAATAGAGTGCTAGCTTTTTAAAAAATTTTAATTTTTATTTTTTATTGTCAAGGTGATGTACAAAGGGGTTTCAGTTACATAAGTAAGGTAATGAGGTCATTTCTTGTCAACCTTGTTACCCCTTCCCTCAATTTTCTCCTACTTTCCCTCTTCTGAAACCCCCTTCCCAAGTTGTACAGATTGTTTCCAACATGTTGTCTTGTGTATATCGCTGTTGCATTGGTTCATCCCTTGTCCTTTGTCTCACCCTTCTGTTGTTCCCCTTCCCTTCTCTAATTCCAGTAAACATATACAATACCAGGGTACCAAAATCAAATACAGTAACAACAGAGGATATACTATAGGGGAAGAACATACAAAAGAAACAAAAATGCTGGGTGCCGGTGGCTCACGCCTGTAATCCTAGTTATTCAGGAGACTGAGATCTGAGGATCAAAGTTCAAAGCCAGCCTGGGCAGGAAACTCTGTGAGACTCATCTCTAATAAACCACTAGAAAACTGGAAGTGATGTTGTGGCTCAAGTGGTAGAGCACTTGCCTTGAGCTGAAGAACACAGGAAAAGCACCTAGGCCCAGAGTTCAAGCCCCACAACTGACAAAAAAAAGAAAAAACACAAAAAATCACATAGTACAACAACAACACAAAGAAAAAACTTCTTGTGTCCGTGTCTTGGAGCTAACTTCCCTTAGCATCATCTTATATGGTCATATGCACATAGTTTTTAAGCTTTTTTGCTTATCTGCTAAGATTATCCTAGATGTATACTAATTATTGCAAATAAGGGAATCCATGGGACCTATGTTTCTTTGGGCCTGGCTTACTTCACTTAATATGATTTTTTTCCCAAGTCTTTCCATTTCCTTATAAATGGGGTGGTGTCATTCTTTCCTATGAAAGTATAAAATTCATATATATATATATATGAAATATCGATATATCATATATAAATATATCACATTTTCTTAATCCATTCATCTACTGAGGGGCATCTGGTTGGTTCCATGGTGAATAATGCTGCAATAAACTTGATCAACCACTCTGGAAAGCAGTATGGAGGTTCCTCAAAAGACTACACATAGAGCTTCCCTATGACCCAGCAATCCCACTTTGGAGCATTTACCCAAATAACCAAAAATGAGTGAGTAAAAGCAGCTCACAAACAGCTTCCAAAGCTTAAATTCAAGTCCCAGGATGAGTGTGTGCACATGTGCACCCACGTGCACAGACACAAATACTCGTCAGAATACTAATATTATAAATATTTCATAATAATACATTTGGTTGGGTCAGAGAAATCATCTTGAGTATTCTTGTGGATTTTTTTTAGAAAGGTTGGCTGAACTTCAAGTTAATTAAAACCATTATTGTCCCTATCTTAAATGCTTTTCAGCCTAGAATTGAATACATAACTAATGGGGAAGGAGACTTATTCCCCTACCAAATTTATCTTCCTAAATATGTTGCAACCATCCAGGTACCAGTGGCTCACACCTGTAATCCTAGCTAATTAGGAGGCTGAGATATGAGGAAGGCTGCTAGCTGCCAATGTAGGAAGGAAGTCCACCAGATTCTTATCTCCAATTAGCGACAAAAATCCCAGAAGCAGAGGTGTGGCTCAAGTGGTAGAATGCTAGACTTGTGCCCAAAAGAAAAGGAATATGCCCAGCCCTTGAGTTTAAGCCCCAGTTATAGCATAAGCACAAAAGTAGATTGCAATGATAGAAGTATCTCTGAGCTTGTTTAAAATAATTCTCTGATTTATTCTTAATTTGAGCTGAACACTGGCAAATGTGAAAGTGATACCCTGGAAGGGGCTTCAGAGTCAAGAATCAGGTATTATTTGGAGGCAGGATTCAGGACACTAGACAGTAGGAAGGAATTCTGACTCAAGATTAGAAGTCACATGCAGATTCAAGAGCTGAGAGCTAACCTGCTAACCTTGCCGTTCACTTGTCTTGGAGGGATTTTGTGGCAAATGGATACCAATCTTTGAGTATTCTTCTGAGAACATTGTTGTGATAGATTGGAGACCGAGCTGGACTGTTTTCTAAAGCCTCCTCCAAATAAGTCATGAGCCTAGTACTGATAGAGATATGCTTTGATGTGTGGAGTAGGTGATTTCACTGGTCTATGAACATCATAGAGTACACTTACACAAAAAGAAGATGGATAAGTCACTAGTCCTGGTACTGGTTGGCTGGAGCTCTCCCAATTGAGCCATACTCCCAGCCTTGCCTTTTGCTGGTGATTTTGTAGATGGAGTCTAGCAATTTTTTTTTCTGTCCAAGCTGGTCATTAACTATAATCTGTATCTTGGCTGGCTCAGTAGCTAGGATTATAGATGTGAGTGCATATAGATATATGGTCTATTGTTGGCTGTAATGTCATTATGTAGCACACGACTATGAAGTTTCTATTCTTTTTCTCCACCCTTGATAGTTTCAACAAGTTCATTTTGGAAGGGAAGTGCATTTAGCTTTCCCATGGGCTCCTTCAGCTTGGCTTCCCTCGTTGAAATGTATAACACCAATATTGTTCTTGAGAAATGCTTCTGACCCAAAGATTTTAATATTCACTCTCTCCATCTGTTCTTCTCTATCTAATGAGAGACTCATAACGAACCTTAAAATTTTGGAGTTGAGGCTGCTACCCATTCTTCTACACGCAGGCAAGGAATTCTGACATATCTGAAGATATTAAACTGTGGAAGTTTTAGAAAATTTTCAGGTAAAGACGTAAAGCTGCTATATTAACTAACAGGTATCATGGCCATTTACTATGTTGCAAAGCTTTGAGGAGTGCCTAGAATGCCTTTTTATTACTTTTTATTACAGATTCACTCTTTAGAGTTCTGTGTAATTAAGATAAATTACCAGAGAAAAAGAGACCCTTGCATGAACAAGGGAATATGTATGCGTTAGCATCTGTAGAGTAATGGGAGAGAGAAGAGGCCTTATATGACAATGGACATAGTCTATCAGAAAGACCATTAGGAATTAAATTAAACTGTGTGTGAGAACATAAAAGATGATTTCTTAGTTTTATAACGTTTTCATCTATGGAGGCAGACTAATACCCCATCACCATGAGATACCCAGATTGTAATGCCAAGAAACTTGTGAATAAATTATGCTCTGTTGCAAAAGAAAATGAAGGTTTCAAGTGGGATTATGGCTGCTAATAAGCTGACCCTGAGATGGGAAAGGTTTTCTGGATTTTTTGATAGACCCAGTGTTATAACCAGTGTCCTGATGAGTAGAAGAGGGTAAAAATCAGTGATGCCTAAGAGGAAGATTTGGTCAACCCTTGTTGGTTGGTTTTGAATAGGAAAGGGTATCACCCTCTAGAAGGTGGAAAAGCCCAGGGCTTTTCAATGATCACTCAAACTCTAGAAGGCTCAATTCAGAGTTATGTTCTCTAGAAATGTTAAATGCTAGATTTGTGTTGTTTTAATTCATCAACTGTAGGGTAACTGATACAGTGTAATAAGAAAATAATATGCTAAATAAACTGTGTCTTCGCAATATATGACTATATATATATATATATATATATATATATATATATATATATATATATATATATATATATATATATATATACTCAAAGTGGAAGATGTTGCCTTAGGAATGAGCAGAGTTGTGAAAAGTTGTAATATCTTTACCCAGCCTTCTGTGTGTGAAGAGGAAATTATATTCAGAGTAGTGTATGTTATGTCTATTTTCTGTACATGAAAAATCCAGAATCTCTGAAGGCAGTTGGACAGAAGAAAGATGGCAAGAGAGTTGACCTGGGCTTGAGAAACTACTTAACAGCTTTAGTGCAGAAATGTACAAGAGACTCTGGGGAAAAATTGTCAGTAAAATGATTTGAAAATACTGCAGAAAATAATATATGTATTCTTCTGAGAAATATAAATGATCTATTACTTTTCTCATGGGAAGAACTAGTTATTTGTCAGTTATCAAATACAAAGAAGATTTTAAACAATGAAAATAAAAAGGACAACACTGGAAGAATAATCCTGAAGTATTTATTTTAAAATTTAAGACTTTTAGGATCAAAGGAGAAATCCAAATGGAATGGAAAGTAGGCAAAATAGAGATTACATTATCTTTCCCTAATTTCATATCTTGAGATGGATCTCATAGATCAAATTGCTATTTTGGGACCATGATAAGAATAATGTAATTAACACTGTATAATAGGAGCAAATGTGTGACTGATCACCATCTTATTCTATATGGAAAATTGTGATTGGCTGGTGTACCAATACAAGTTCTGCAGCTTTCCCTGACTTCGGTTCTGCCATCTTACTTTGCAAAAGATAGTACTTAATAGAGGAGAATAGAGTATGAAAATATGGGTATTTTGCATGGGAAAGACTCCTGAATTATTCAAAAGAAGTGGCAAAGAATAAAGATAATAGAAGAGATGTTAAAGGAAAGAACAGAGCCTATGTTAACTCTGACCTAATGAAGAGTTGTTAGTAGATTGTGATATAATGTTTTGAGGGTGTTTCTGGGCAGATGAATTAGTAAGAATGACAAAGTGCTATTTGGATGTAATTAATTGGTCTTTTTAATGTAGTTTGAGAGACAAATTATTCCTACATGCCTTTTGCTAATGTGCTGAAATGCTGAGTATAGATAACATAAAGAAGCTCTACTATCTATTTGGGTTGTAAGAATGCACCTGTTTCTCACGCTGAGGTAGAAGATAATTCAGGTTATGGTCTTGAACCCACTTCTTTCTCTGTCTATAGTTGTGCCCTTGCAAATGAGCTTAGCAGGGGCAGAAGACACAGTTTTCACCTTCAGATTTCATAAATATTAGTAGTATTTAGATTTCTGTCACATCTCTCTAGTCAATTCCTTTCATCATGCCTAAGACCACTGATTTTTACTTCTTCTTTCTTTAAATCTTCAGCAGACTCAACTCTTCTTCCATGAAGAGAATAGTCAAAAGAGGTTTTTGTATTCTGTTTACTTACTTCCCTCCACACTAGGCCTTGTGGCTTTTCACAAGGTTGGGATTGTCTCTCTATCTAGGGCCATTCCCCAAGATGTCTGAAACATAGTACTTTATTAAATATCCCCTTTCTGCATTATTAACCTATCTTTCTTTCTTGTTGAACACATTTTTATTCCTATGTAACTATGTTGTGACACTTTCTATTTAGAATAAAGATGAAACTATACCATCATCTATCAGCCCATTTCTCTTCTGCACATAAGAGACTTCTTTTGGAGGATTCTTTATACAAGCTACCTCTGCACCCTCACTATCCATTAACACTTTTACCTATACCCTTTGTTCATTTAAAATTGCTTTTTACAAAGTCATCTTCCAAAAATTCAATGATCAGTTCTCTGCTTCAGTGTTATCTGAGCTTTCATGTATCCCAAATAATTGGCTACTTCAGTAGTTTCAGAGTATGCTCTGTATACACAGTGTCACTGGCCTTGTAGCTGAGAGCCAACTAGACATTTTCCTACTTTTATGGAGCTTGCACTTGGGCAGATAAAAAGGAGTATAAATATTTAACATATATGATGCATATTGATTCAGTGAAAAATATACATAGAAAGAAAAATAGTGCTGAGGGTCACAACTGTAAATAAGAATATGAAGGCAGAAGTCACTAAAAAGTTGGCATTTGAACAAAGACCTAGAAGAGAGGAATAAGCAAGCCATAGGGAAAGTGTCCAAGGAAGAGAAGACAAGTTTATAACTCTTTCTACCTCATATGACTTCTCCCTTCCTGGAGATCACCAAAGACTGGAAAATTGTCAGTAGCATTTCTCTACAGATTTCTCTTTGACATCTCTGGTATATTTGGCTCTATTAGTCTTTAGCCTCTTTTCTAGTTACTACTTAATTGAAATAATTATTTTTTCTTTTGTTTCTGGTTTTTACTTACCCTTCTTCATAGTTTCTCTTCTTCCCAATTATAAACTTGTGATTGGTTATACCTTCTCCTTTTACTTTTTTTAAATCTGTTTCCTTAAGCCAAATTTTTGTCATAGTATATTACATTGCATTATTGTTATGCACATTATTTTTCAATAAGTTTATTAGGAACATTTTTAAATCCCTTTTAAATCTCATTTATCTGGATACATTGTAGGTTTTTTGATGAGTAACCATTTTTCCTGAGTGAATGCTCTTATTTTCCCTGGCCATATTGGGCTTCTTTGGTTGACAAATCAGTTCTGTCTCATCATCTTTGATGATGAGACAATGCATGATTGTCTCCAAATCACCTCCTTCTGGTTTCCTTCTTTAGGGTTCTCAGGAACCATTTTCTCTAGATATCAAATTCCAAAGCTGACATTAGCTATTCCTCTTTCCAAAATTCATTTAATATTGAATTTTCCTAAGCAATATTTCTTGAATCAGTTCTAACATTATCCATTCAAATGTCATATTTAAGATTGTGTCTTTATATCTTTTTGTCTTGATTACAATAGCATGATTTTTTTGAACTGTGCTCTTCCTTTTTGGATTGTTTTCTTACACACTATTTAGTTGATGAAAATTCTGGCCCTATCCTATACTACCGGTGTTGTCTCTGTTCTTTGTCCCATTCTGCCTTGATTTAGTGTCCTCTAACTATTAAATATATATATATATGTTTATATATATATATATATATATATATATGAGCTCATTGTTTTCTAAGTCCACACAGAAATCAAAAGAGAAAGAATTTATTTTCTCCTCACTCTCTTTCTCTCACTCAGTTTCTCTCACCCTTTCTCCTTATCTCTCTCCCTCTCTTTCATTCCTCTGTCTTCACTAGGTTACTTATTATTTGTCATCTTCGTAGCTTGTCTCCCCTTGCCTCCTCTTTAGCTGTCATTCTGTTCATCTATGTGCTGAATCATCACTTAAATTATAAGCTTTCTGGGGAAAGAAAATGCTGCTTATCTTTTACTGTGTCTTCAGCACTGCTCAGTCAGGAACTTTGCAGGTGGGAGATACTGAGAAATGTATTTCCTTGTTAGGTCTTTCAAATAAGTGGTTGCCATAAAATTACAGCCATGAATGAGTGGTCCAAGCCCATTGATTATCTTCACATGGATTTCATCCCAATGTGTTAAATTCAGAGTGTTCAAACTATTCCTTTCCTTCGTCTGCCTTTCTCCTAAACATTTGTACACCTTCCTTTGTTGACCCTTTCTTTTAAATGACATATTTATCATACAATTTGCCTGAATAAAATGTAGAGAATACCTTCATGTATTCTGTTTTACTATGTTTATTGAATTTAGGAAATCTCCTGATCCTATTAATTCTAGTTGTACTGTGGTAACTTGCCATTCCAATCATTTCGCCTTTTCTGTCATCATGGAAGACCCCCAACTCCTGTTTCTGGGCGGCTATAGTAGCCTCTCCCTCCGATTTTAAAATGTTTTCTGCCTTCCTATTTTTGCCTTGTTTATTTTTTCCAAAATATGTATGTGTTTATTTTATTTATGTTGGTAGATACACTTAGGAAAATGAATATAAATGAACATTTGATGAACATTGGTATCACAGCTCCTGCTTAGAAGTAGAATATTGTCTATGTTCCCTTTGCTTTATCCTATCATACTCTCTCCTTCTTCTCACCCAGAGGGAAAGCACTGTCACTGATGTATGTAATAATGTTTTTATTTGTTTTTACAACTACCTCTGATGGTTGATTCCTAAAAAAAAATATTGTGGTTTTGAACTTTATGTAGATTTGTGTATTTGAATTTATATGACACATGGGTCTTCTGAGATTTGTCACTTTAACCCTGAGAGTTGTTCTTTCTGAGATTCATTTATGTAATGTCCTAAGTTTTTATTGCTGCATAGGCTTCTTTGGAATTTTAGTATCCCATAATTTATTTAAGTTATTCTACTATTAGTGGAAATATAGCTTGCCACATTTTCACTATTACAAACTACTTTTGTGAACATTTTATGACTGTCTCATGATGTGGATGTACAAAGGATTTTCTGGGATTGTACATCTTCAGTCTATAATTACTGACACATTCTTTTTCAAAATGATGAAAGTAATTTACATTCTATGAACTATATGAATTATGCTTTGAATATATAGGAATATACTATGCATATACATGAATTTTATGAACTATGAATTATACTATGATCACAGCGGGTAACTACATCATTCTGTAGTCTAATGATGTGTATCATGAGAGTTTATTAAAAATTTAGGATTTTTTTCTCTGTGCCAATTACAGGATTGCAATTTGTCAATTACATTTCTGCAATCCTAGCTACTCAGGAAGCTGAGACCTGGAGTATTGAGACTAAAAGCTAGCCTGATAAAAACTCTGCTTAAGATTATTTTGCCAATTACTTAGCAAAATGCCAGACTGCAAGCATGGCTTGAGTTGTATAATGACAAACATGAACAAAATAGGCCAGAAGAGTGCAAGGCCCTGAGTTCAAGAAATAATCCCACCACAAAATATTTTTGCATGTTTATTTTATATATTTGTGTTTAAAAACATCTTTGGATTTATTAATTGCTAGTTGGGGATCTTTTTGTATGCTTATTGTCATTTAGAATTTCATTTTGCTAAATTCCTCCCTAAGATTGTACTTGTTGGTCAATTCTGATTCATTTTTGTTGCTTGTTGATTTGTAGGGAATCTCTGAATATTCCTAAAATGAATCTTCTGTTGTTACACATGATTTAAACACATGTCTCTTATGTTCAATTTTTGGGATTTCTTAAATAGAAAAGATCTTGAGACCCAAAGAAACATAGATCCCATGGCTTCCCTTATTTGCAATAATTAGTATACGTCTAGGATAATCTTACCAGACAAGCAGAAATGGTCAAAAGCTATGTACATATGACCATATAAGATGGTGCTAAGTAAATGAACCCCAAGATAGTGACACAAGAGGTTCTTTGTTTGGTTGCTGTTATTTTTAATGTACTATGTGATTTTTTTGTTTCTTTTGTATGTTCTTCCCCCATGGTATAACCCCTGTTTTCACTGTATTTGATTCCAGTGCCCTGCAGCTTGTATATAATACATTTTTCTAATTTGGGGAGGGGAAGGGAAATAACAAAATGCTGAAACAAGGATACAAGTTGACCCACTGTATCCATGAGACATACAAGTCACTATGTTGAAAACAAATTTTACAACTTCACGGGTGTGGGGAGGAGTTGAGGAGTTGGAGAGGGAAGGGATAATAGGAGAAAAACAAAGAAGGGAATAACAATGCTCGATAAGAAATGTACTCATTACCTTACTCATGTAACTGTAACCCCTCTGTATAGTATCTTTACAATAAAAATAAAAAAGTATAAAGCAAAAAAAGAGGAAATCCATTTCTACCTCAAGACTTTATATATGCATATATATACATATATATCCCATTATTACTTTTTAAAGTTTTAATATTATCTTCAGTCCATCTTTGATTTTTATTCATGCTCATAATTCTGAAACCACTGCTTATATATTATGCATATTAAAACTGTAAGGCATGTTACCCAGAACATAATAAAAATTAATTGTCTAAATAAAAATACTAATAGCACTAAATTGCTAAGAACAAAGCTTTCCACTGTTTCTTAAAATTTTTATTGTTAAGGTGACATACAGAGGGTTTGCATTTACATAAGTCAGATAAGGCAGGTGTCTCCTCCTCCTCCTCCTTCTCTTCCTCATTCTTCTTCTTCTTTTTCTGATAGTCGTAGACTGTGAACTCAGGACCTTGAGATTGCTACCACTTACTCCACATAACCAGCCTTTTGGTCTGGTTAATTTAAAGATAGGGTCATACAAATACTATGGACAACATGGACCATGGTTCTTCCATTTCTGTCATAACTAGGATGACAGGTGTGAGCCAACATGTCTTCACACCCAGAGGAGCCTTTTGAGATGAGTTCTTATGAACTTTTTATTTGACTGGGATAGCCATGATCTCTGCTCACCCTGATCCCCACCTACTGAGCCCACCTACTGAGTACCTAGGATTTCAGGTATGAGCCCCCAGCACCTGGCCTACACTTTCAAATTTTTACCAGATCCCTGAGTAGGTACAACTATCCTTTGATAAAAGGTTTCGTTTGACTTCCTGGGCTAACTCTTCCCTTAACCTCTTCCTTACCTAATCCTAAACTTCTGAAGTCTTTCATGTCATGTGAAATCCAGATCCTTCTCTAAGTTTTTCTATGACTTTTTTTTTACTTGTGAAAATACCATACAGAGGGGGTTACAATTACATGGGTAAGGTAATGAGTATATTTCTTATCAAGCATTGTTGCCTCCTCCTTTGTTTCTATAACTCTTGACTGAAAAATTGCTGCGGTACATTTATATCACTCCATTTTCCAATATGTGGTTTTGACATACTACGACAGTTAGAATTTCTTCTCCATAATATTAAGCATCATAGATGATTTTTAAGTTACTCATGTCAGTATCTTTTTCTCTAAATATTATGAACTCTGTGGAAAAAATATTTAATTTTTGAATTCCTCCCTTCTTTCCTTCTTTCTTTTCTTTCTTTCCTTTCTCTTTCTTTCTTTCTGTGTCATTGTTGGGCATGGAACATGGTAACAGGGTCTGGGCACTTTCCTCAAGCTTTTGTGCTCAAGGAGAGCTCTCTACCATGTGAACCACAGTTCTACTGTTTAACTGGAGATAAGAGTCTCACTGACTTTCCTACTTACGCTGGCCGCCATCTGCAATCCTCAGAACTCAGCCTCCTGAGTAGCTAGGATTTATTGTTGTGAGCCACTACACCAGGCTCTAATATCATTTTATTGAAACTTTCCTAGTTTAAGTTTTAGAAATTATTTTTCCAGGAAGTTACTAAGTTGTTCACTGTAGTAAAAAAAAAAACTGTAAGCCAATATAGAAGAAACTACTGGGGACCACACTAAAGCTACCAGCACAACTATATTTATTGCAGCATTATTTACCATAGCTAAGATATGGAACCAACCCAGATGCCCCTCAGTAGATGAATGGATCAAGAAAATGTGGGATATATACACAATGAAATTCTATGCCTCTATCAGAAAGAATGATATTGCCCCATTTGTTAGGAAATGGAAAGACTTGGAAAAAATTATATTAAGTGAAGTAAGCCAGGCCCAAAGAAACATAGGTCGCATGGTTTACCTTATTTGCAATAACCAGTGTATGTCTGAGTCAAGCAGAAAAGGTCAGATAAGTTGATGTTAGGGAAATGAACCCCAAGATAAGTATTCAAATGTTTTTTTTCTTTCATAAAACTGTTTCTAACATATTTATAAGATAATTTCTTTGTTGTTTTGTGTGTCTGTCCCCCATGGTATAACTCCTGTTTTCACTGTATTTGATGTTGGTATAATTTGTGGAGGGGAAGGGAAAAATCAAATCGTTTAAATAGGGATACAGGTGGACCCATTGCAACAATGAGATGTACAAGATGTTAGGTCAAAAATGAACTTTATAACTTTGTTGTGGGGGGGAGGATCGGGTGGAGGGGTGGGGAGGTATGGGAAGGGATCGGAATGGGAAACAAAGGAAGAAGCTACAATGCTTGATAAGAAATTTACTTGTTCATCTCATTGTTGCAATGGGTCCACCTGTATCCCTATTTAAATGATTTGTTTATCCCCTTCCCCTCCACAAATTATACTGACATCAAATACAGTGAAAGCAGGGGTTATTCTGTGGGGGAGGGACATACAAAGCAACAAAGAAATAATCTTCTAAATATGTTAGAAACAATTGCATGAAAGATAACATCACCTTATCTGACATTTTCTGCTTGACTCAGACATATACTAGATATTGCAAATAAGGGACTTTACAACTTTGGTGGGGGGGAGGTTTGGGTGGGGGGGTGGGGGGAGGATGGGTTGGGAAGGGGAAACAAAGGAGGAGGCTACAATGCTTGATAAGAAATGTACTCATTATCTTGCCCATGTAATTGTAATGCCTCTGTACAGTATTTTCACAATAAAAAATAAATTAAAAAATTAAAAAAGAAATTTACTTGTTATCTTGCCCATGCAATTGTAACCCCTCTGTATGGTATTTTCACTATTAAAAAAAAGATTTAAAAACAGAAAAACAGATTCAACTTCAGGAACATGCTCCTAAATCAGATAAAGATGGCTTGTAGGTTTTGTACATTATAAATTTGACATTATGTTTAAGCTGAGTACAGATTTGCTTCAGTTTGTTTCTAGTTTTTCTGATGTTGGAAGAAGTAGTCAAACTTGTTAAGGGATTCACTGACACCGAGGAGATGACTTCCTATGGAAGCAACTGATCAGAGATCACATCCCCATGAATACCATTAAACTGTCCTAATTAAATTTTTTCTATAGTTGCTAGAAAAAAAGAAATTACTGGGAAATATTCTTTGCTAAATAAATGTAAAGATATGAGACCTAGACATAGAATACATAATACAGGCAACACTAAGATAACATGAATTTCCAGGAAGGCTGTCACTGGAGGTTACAGAATTACAGGTTTTTCAAGTGGCTTAAAAACTACTAATCTGGTTTGTAACTGGAGATAAAAGGAGCCCTTTAAGAATTGTGTTCATGGGCTGGGTAAGTGGCTCAGTGGTAGAGTGCTTGCCTTACATGCACATGGCCCTGGGTTCCATCCATAAGTACCACATAAGCAGAAAAAGCCAGAAGTGGCGCCATGGCTCAAGTGGTAAAACAATAGCCTTGAGCTGAAGAGCTGAAGGACAGTGCCCAGGCCCAGAGCTCAGGCCCATGGCCGACAAAATAAAGAAAGAAAGAAAGAAAGAAAGAAAGAAAGAAAGAAAGAAAGAAAGAAAGAAAGAAAGAAAGAAAGAAAGAAAGAAAGAAAGAATTGTGTTCATGCTGGGTGCAGGTGACTCATGCCTCTAATCCTAGCTACTCAGAAGGCTGAGATCTCAAGATCACGAGTCAAAGCCAGCCCAGGCAGGAAAGTCCGTAAGACACTTATCTCCAATAAACCACTCAGAAAACCAGAAGTGGTGCTGTGGCTCAAATGGTAGAGCATATGCCTTGAGCTGAAGATCTGAGTTACAGTGCACAGGCGGAGAGTTCAAGCCCCACAACCACCAACAAAAAAAAAAAAAAAAAAAAAAAAGAAAGAAAAAAAGAAAAAAAAGGAAAAAATTTTGTTTATAGATATAGATTAGATTAGATGTATTTATGGATCTGATATGTCTTGGCTTTCTGGATATGGTTGTGATTTGTGCCCATGATTCTGTCATAGTCACTGATGATGCTCTCCTAAATGTCTCAGATAGATATTCACATTACCTAGTCACCTCAGACATGGGAAAATTACTCAAACGGTTTCAGTGGAAGGTTCCTGTGTCAAAGGAGGGAATAGAAACAGGCAGAAAGCAGCCTACACAAGTAAGAAATAAGTTACATTTTAAATTCTAAGGACTATCATATAGAAAAGAAAATTGTATAGGTATTTAACACTACAAAACTTACATAAACGCACAAAACACAAGCCCCAAATCATTGACTTGGCAATCACACATAATTACATATAGTAATGTACAGCTGAGAAAGTGAAGATCCATTCAATTAATTCAATCCATTCAATTCCATTTACATTTGATACCAAACTTGTGCCTGATGCCTGTAATCCTAGCTACTCAGGAAGCTGAGATCTGAGGATCACAGTTCAAAGCCAGCCAGGGCAGGAAAGTCCATGAGATTCTTACCTGCAATTAACCACCAGAAAACCAGAATTGTTGCTGTGGTTCAAGTGGTAGAGTACTAGCCTTGAGCTGAAGAGCACAGGGACAGCACCCAGGCCCAGAGTTCAAGACCCACGATGGACAAAGACAAAAACAAAACATTATTTAATAGATTAAAAAGTTTAGGTATAAGGAAGGTACTGACAAAGAGCTGTTGGGGCTAAATTTTTTCTTCTCTATGAATGTTTACTTCTTCCCATAACTCTTTTGGGTTTTATTCTTAGGCAGACAGTAACATGGCTGCAGGATTTAAGTAACAGTATTATAGCCCATTGAACACTTTTCTGTAACATTTAATCAATTCTTTACTGAAAGGTATTTAGGATGAAAGTTTTTTCTTTTGTAAGCAATATGTTTCTTGGCTCATTGAAAATACTTAGGCATTTTACAACTATTAACTACACTGGGACGTGAGACAACTTTACATTAGGAAGGAACTCTAACAGTGGTTCTCAACTGCTGAATTACATGGCCATCACCTGGAGGGGTTCTATACAATCTCAGTGCTTGTACTATACCCTGGTGGGGCATGGATTTATCAGGAAAACTCATCTAGTGACATAGGGAACATCAAAATTTGAGAATCACTACAAATTTAGATTTACTAGATTTCTTCCGCCATCTTTCCAAAAGTTTAAGTCCTGATATTAAATCACTAATTGCGCCCATGGTGTAAATCAAATCCAGGTGAGAAGTCTGTTATTTTTTATACCCAATACTCTCCTTTACACTTGTATCCTCTGTATTTTTGCTCTTCCTGTAATAGAAAGCACCACAGTCATAAATAGGGAATTGTTCTTTTCTTCTTTTCACACTTCATGGTATAACCAGCCTTTTCATTCTCTGAGAGGAGTTGAGGATGGATTGGCATTCTGAATTTTGTGTTTCCATAACTGGCCTTAAATTCCTTTCAATTACACACACACACACACACACACACACACACACACACACACACACACACACACACACATGCGCGCGCGCACGCGCGCACACACACACACACTCACGTTCCACTTTTATACCATTCATATTTGAGATTCTTGTTCAATGCTCCTTCCAACATAGTAGACTGTTTCTATTTTGACATTTGCTTTGGCAAATAGGTTAAATTTGAAGTCTAAATGTCTTTATTTTTTTCCTCCACTTTATTTTCTTATAATGGATTTTTTATTTTAAGGCAGTATTTATTATTATAGAAAAAGGGAAATTCATCATTTTCAAAAATTATTTCTGGAAATGGATTTCCACCTCTTTAACTTAATTCCTTTTATTACTGTACCAGCAGAAAAGTGTCTTACAATTTACTTTTTTGATCAAAACCAAACTTGAAAAATACATTGTACTGCTGTGCCATCTGTAGCAAGCTGTTGTAATTACCCATCTGTTTCAAATTGCTGTTTTGCTAGTACATTCTTGCATTTGGTGTTTTGCATAATTAAGTTCATTAAATTAACACCCTTGAGTTTTAATATTTTGAGTAATAATTTTGAACTGTGGCATTGTGGAGAGTATAGATTAGTATGTGGAATTTTGATGAAAGAAGATATTTTATTCCTCATGGAATGGTATTAATGTGGTTAATTAGTTTAACAAAAGTATCATGAGATAATGCATCAGATAACATCATACTACAAAAGGAGATTCTACTTCAATGAAAGTTGGGCTAACTAGAAATGATTAAGTAATGATGACTTAGATTGCACTGTTTTTCTCATTATGGTTTATATAAAATCATAATGAATGCTCATCTGACTTTAGGACATTTATTTTTATCATGCTACTGCAAAGTGTTTGCTGCTTGCACTGCATATTGTTATATATATAATAATATCTTTTTGTAATTTTATGATTTAAAATGCTTTGTGAAAGTTATGCAGAAATACACTGCTTTAAGAACTCTTTTTTCTTTCTTAAGAAATAATTTTATACATTAGTTTGTATCAGAAGACTGTATATATAAATATATATCATACATACATAAACATGTACAAAATAGTAAACAATTCACCTGGATAAAATTTACTATCAGTTGAGATACTGAAGTTCATTTTCAATGGACATTTTGTAATTGATAGAGAACTGATCTCTTGGTGGCCAGGCTTGTAGCTGGTCACAAAGACTGGATCTGAGGCTTCTTGTTTCAAAACGCTGAGAGTGTGAAAGAGAAGAACATGAAAAAGGCAGCACTATGTGCCAGTCTCGACTCTGGAATGTGTGTGTGTGCGTGTGTGTGTGTGTGTGTGTGTGTGTGTGTGTGTGTGTGTGTGTGTGTGTGTGTGTTGTGTGTGTGAGTGTGCATGTGCCTGTACATGTTTATGAGGTGAGGTTTAATTTCCACCTTGAACTTAGGATTTGGTAGTTTAAATAACTAACATGACTGAGCTTTTCCATTTTGTTTGTTTAATAACCTTACTTGTCTCTGTTTTTTTTTTTTGTTTCTTAGTAATCTATACATCTCTTCCTGGAGGTTGCTCTTAGGCACAGAGTATCCTCATTCACCCTATGTTAATGCTTGCTGAAATCTGGGTTCTAAATTAGAATTGTTACTGCCATGCCTCAAGTTAAAGTCAAGTTAGTGAACTTCTATTGAATGCTTTCTGCTTGTCCACTCAGCAAGTTTCCTCTTCATATTCAACTTCTCTAGGAAACTTATGGAAGTTTTGCAGGCTGAGTAGGAGCCCTTGTAAGTGCTCAAGTTTACATGTCAAAATTATGTCACAGGATGTAGCATACTATATTGAAATCACTGGATTGCCTAATTCTTGATGTTGTTGTTGTTGTTATGAAGTACTTAGGTTTGCACATGGAGCCTTATACTTACTACCAAGGTACCCTCCCATTGAGTTGCTTTAGCTATTTTTGAAATAAGATATTGCTGTTTGCTTTATGTGTCTTATATAGCTGGGTTTATAGATAGGAAAGAAATATCATGCTAGCTTGTTTGTTGAGATTGGGTCTCAATAACTATATGTCTGGTCTGGTTTTGAAATGTGATCCTCTATCTTCTGAGTATTGGGGATGGCAGGTATTTGGTACCATGCACACCTTAATTCTCTTTCTTGTTGACCTGTGTGTATGTAATGAGGATGATTTTGTCTCACATTTATTTGTTGTCATGTTTTGATCGCACTGCCAGGGTTCGGTGAGAACCAGTATGTAAGAGGCAGTGGATATCAGTGCCTAGGGATATCAAGATAGACATGATGCCATTTAGCTTTCAAGAAACTAGTGTACCTGATTAGGAATACGGACACATAAACACAAACAGCAACATACTGTAACAGCAGCAGTGGAGAAATGCACCATGTCAGAGGGTGCAATTAGGCTGGTAATCTATGACATGGCAGGTGAAATGTGATAAGGCCCCTCTTTCTGGAACTTGAAGTCTGGCAGTCTGGACTTCATGAGGCAGTTTGGTATCATAGTTATGATCCATAGCTACTAGTACAAAGCAGACTCTCCCATCAATGAAATCAATGGTTTAGAGTAGTGACAACACAGACTGAAATGTTTCGCAAGATGCAAAACATAAGTCAAGTTCATTCTTAAGGCAGTAATTAATGTGCAGATGGAAAAATATGACATGAAGGCTAAAATGGAAGACTTTAATAATGAGAAACATATTTTTGATAAGCACCAAGAGGAAGGCTGTGATGAACAGTCAAACAGACAATAAGTGCTGTGAAATTCATGCCCTTCTCTTTCAATAGGTATTCTCTATTCATCTCATCTTGCAGAATGGCCCAGTTATAGAGGATAGAAAATGAGCAGGTATTTGGAGGCAAATAGCACAGGAAAGTCGTTGGACAGGTTTCTAAATGGAAAGTCATTGAAACATTTCTTTTCCTTTTCTTGAGGAAATATCAAATATCACTGATGAGGCCAGGATTCTTCTCAGAGTCAGATTAATGTACATTACTTAAGAAGGCAATACCAAGGAAGATCATCATTCCTGCCAATGACAGCAAGTGGACCTACGTAAGGTATCATCACAGAAAGTTTATTTCTGTCACTTTGTCAGTTCTCACTAGTAAGAAACTGCGACTCTCTATAATTTTGGTAATGGAACCAATGAGATTTTTGATGCACTAGTAATTTGACTATGGGTTTCCACAGAACTTTGGTGCCATCCCAGAGTCTGGAGGTGTTGGAGACAAGGGAATGATAGATTCTGAATTATTTCACCATCCGAAAGTCAATATCCACATTATTAGAGCTCAGCACTGTTAGCGCCCCATCTTTCAGTAGTACTGTAGTGTGATTGGCAGACAAGGACATGTAGAGTCACCGTGGTTCAGACAGTGTTTGATTTGCCTGTTTCTAGAGCTGTCATATTTGGCATTCACATTGACTGTTCACATCATTTGCATATATGCTACAGAACAAATAAGAGAGATCCTTCTTATGGGCACCGATGGCTCATGCCTATAACCTAGCCGCTAAAGGGGCTGAGATCTGAAGATTATGTTTCAATGCCAGCCTGAACAGGAAAATCCAAGAGACTCTTATTTCCTATTATCCACCAAAAAAGCTGGAAGTGGAGCTATGGTTCAAGTGGTAGAGCGCTAACCTTAAGCTCAAAGATGGTATTCAGGCCCTGAGTTCAAGCCCCAGGACCAGCACACACAAAAGAGAGAGAGGAAGAGAGAGAGACAGACAGACAGTGAGAGAGAGAGTAAGAGCAAGGAAGGGAGGGGGAGAGAGAGAGAGAGAGAGAGAGAGAGAGAGAGAGAGAGAGAGAGAGAGAGAGACTTTTTTGATGTTGCAGTTATTTGGCTAAGGCAAACATATGACTCCTACAAAATGAGAAACTCTAGTGTCTTATTTTTACTATATTAATTTATTGTTTTATTATATTAATATACAAGTGTGAGAGCAGGAAAAAGGGTTCATATTCATTGTGACATCTCCATACATGGATACAATGTACTCTAAACTGTTTCACTGTTATGCCTTAATTGGGAAAGAATACCATACCTGTGGCAGTTCTGGCATGGAAAACCACCAGAGACATTCACTTATTGAATACCTAGATGAAAATAGTAAATTTAAATTTAAAATGTAAATTATATAGTGAAAACTGAATCCAAATGGCTAAGTACAGCATAGATAATATGTCCAAATATGTGTGAATGCATTCACATGAGAAATTATGTTTACATCTTCACTATTAGGGGGAGGAAATGAGGCAGCTATGGCCACTGCAAAGCCCCAGGTTATGAAGCAGGATTCTGAGAGAAGTCAAGATCCTGACAAATCCATCTTCCTGACTAGCATTTCTGTCTTGCAACCCAAGAAACTGTTGATGAGCTTTAGACAGGTGTCATTTTATCTGGTTTGGATTATTCCCTCAACATTTTTCATAACCTTGTAACTGTGTCCATTTGCATTTGGGAAAGTGCAGGATATGTGCCAAAGATTTTTATCTCTAGTCACTTTCTATTTGACAAGAAAAGAATGAAAGGAGAAATGACACTTTACTTTGGAGTGGAAGCTACTTCCCTTGGGAACCTCTGCCACTATATTAGGCCGAGACTGTCCCACACTTTTAGATTAAGGTGAGGAAAGAAAATAAAATACATTTTAATATGGAATATTGTCTTGGAACTGAATTCCAGAGGGTAATCAGCTGATTAAAATACTTTGTAAAAATAAAAATTGCAATCCATAAAATTTACCTATTTTAAACATGCAATTTGATCACTGTTAGTAAATTTTCTGAGTTGTTCTGCTATCATTATGAGCCTGTTTTAGAGTATGTCCATCACCCCAGTAAGAACTCTGCTGCCTACTACAGTTAATATCCTTTCTCACCTCTAGCCCCAGGAAACCACTAATGTACTTCAGTTCTCTACAGACTTGCCAATGGATTTATTTTAAGAAAAGCAAGTTGAGTCAAAATATTCTTAGGGTGGATTTTCCTTTCTGTTGTCCCCAAAGGAATGGTAGCAAGTACAAACTGGGGTACTTCTCCTATGAATTTCTATAAATGTAATCCTGGGCAGAGAAAATAACAACTTCTAAATGCCTAACTTCTAAAATAAGTCATCTTCCAAATTAAGTTCTATGAAGCAAGAAACTCCTTTACAAAGCAGTTTAACATTGCTTTTTTTTTGTCAGTCATGGGGCTTGAACTCTGGGCCTGAGCCCTGTCCCTCACCTCTTCAGTTCAAGGCTAGTGCTCTTCCATTTGAGCCACAGTGCCACTTCCAGTTTTCTGGTGGTTTATTGGAGATAAGAGTTTCATAGTTTTTCCTGCCCAGCCTAGCTTTGAACTGTGATCCTCAGACCTCAGCCTCCAGAGTAGCTAGGATTACAGGCGTGAGCCATCAGTACCTGGCACATTGCTTAATTTTTTATCTGGTCAGTTAGAGAGTTATTCCAGATGATCTAATTTGGGAAATTGACAAGCACTGAAGTTTGACTTAACTGGTTCCCTGTGTGAGGACCTTCCATTGACAACTGTCCTTGGGGTGGCTGAAGGCTAGATATGTGTGTATTTATTTGATGAAAATATTTCTGTTTTTTCAAAGTAACTTACTAATAACCTTGAGAAGCCTTTCATGGATGGTCTCCTTTGGGCATGTGAGTTTTTCCTACAAGCAATGCCTTATTGTTGTTTTCTTTTAAGAATCGGTAATGCAACAGCTGTTCAATTTCTTTCTTGATTCAAGATCACATGTATCCTTTAATGTCTAAGAAGGCTTTACTTTCTAGTTATTTTTCTTTTTTCATTTATCCACTGGACAAGAATTTATCATGTAAGCATTATCTGCATGATAGAGATATAAACATGAATAGAAAAAAACCCAATGGCCCTGTTTCCTTATAGATAATATTCCAGTAAAGAGAGAGAAGTAACAAGCCAATATATACAGTATATTCAGACAGAATTAAGTGATACAAAGAAATTAAAGTAAGGGTGGGGTAAGAATGAGTGGTGGGGATGATACAGATGAATGATTGAGAAAGCCTCCTAAGGAGAGAGTCATTTCCCCTGATAATGACTACATATGGACACTAGCTTTATGAAGACTGGCTAGACTGGTATTTCTGAGTACATCAGGTGCCAAGGCTGAAGTAGATGGCCATATGCTTGGTATATTTGAAAGACCAAAGAAAGGGGAATGTGGTTGCAACTCAGTATGGAAGAAAGCAATTCCAGATGAAGTCAAAAGGCTTGGACTAGAATCTATCCTAAGCCACAGAGGAGAAGAATGGTGATAGTAGTTCATTTATATTTAATCCAGATGAGTCTAAGGGGTTGGTGTACCATCTAGGCATCAGATGAGGAAGCCAACACATCCATTTGGAGGTGAAAATGCCAGTTACTCACGCAAGGGATCTTAGTGCATTCTGTTGTTTCACATGTGTAAATACCTATTTGCTTATTTGCATATTTATTTGTTCAACTTTGTTAGCAATATATTAAGTTGCACATAGTAAGAAGTTTCATCATGACATTTCCATACATACCTATACTGTAATTGAATCATCATTACCCTCTCATTATTTAAGTACTTAACATAATGTTTTTTCTCCATTTGGGTGCTTCTCTCATGTTACTGACTTGTATTCTGCTTTCTTTTTTTGTTGTTTAATATCCTTGCTAATTAGGCTAAACTAAAATGATGATGACTTTAATATCACAAATGCTCTTAGCATTAATATAGTGCAATCCTTTTACTTTAGAATTGTGGTGCTTGAGTCAGAGGAAAGTCAGTGACATTTCTGAGTTGATACATATAGCTAATAGCTAAGCCAATAGTAGAATGCAAAACTCAGGTTTCTCTTCAGTTATTTTTCCATGAATGGTCTGCCTACTTTATATTCTTATAAAATGTTTGTTATCTTCTCTAATGTGGAGGGAGATAGATTGACCATTGAGCAGAGGAGCCTGAGATAGTTGGACAAGGCGATAGAGTAGATCACTGTGTCAGCCCAAGGTGATCAAAAAGACCTAAGAAAGTCTGGAAATTGACAGGACTTTAAAAGGTCAGAGCAATGTAGACAGCAGATGGACAGAACTGTAGGGGGGGATATGCCAGGCAGGGGGCAGATGAACCTGGGACTGTTTGAGGGCATTACAGGACAGTCAGCAGATGGGCTGTGCCGGAATATGGGGTGAGAGTCACTGTCATTGACACTAATTACGCATGATGGAGGTGCTTTGCAAAACATCGGGGGGATTGGCCTTATTTCATAAGACATTTGCTGCAACAGTGGACAAGTTTGCGACTGCTTCCTGCATTAGATATGCTAAATGAAGGAGCCAGGGAAATAGATGCAGTGTGGTTCTTTTTTTCCTTTTCTTTAGTACTTTATTTGAGACAGAAGTAGTAATGAAGGATTGTTATGGTGCTTAGTCAATGGCATGTGTGTGTGTGTGTGTGTGTGTGTGTGTGTGTGTGTGTGTGTGTGTGTGTGTGTGTGTGTGTACTGAGCATTTTCAGAAATTAAAATTCCCCTTTAATGTAAAACATTCAGGAGCGAAACAATGCAAAGCAGCACATTGAGATGATTTAACTAAGTCAGGGGAAAGAGATCTGGGAAAGACATGGATACTGTCACAATCACATTGTTTCTTCTGGCACAGTTAAAACCTAAAAAGAAAAACAAATGGCCATCTATTTAATACAAAGAAGCTGGACAGATTTGCAATTCACTGGAAAGAGTATACATTTTGCTGCGAAAGTACTAGGTATATAACTTAAATTTTTCATCCAATTAATTCTTTTAGTCGTAATTATGTGCTGGGCTTTGATGGTGCAAAATTAAGCAAGACAAGATCCCACATCACAAATAGCTCAGCATGTAGTTAGAGATGAATCTAACTAACACAACTGCTATTGTGAAAGGAAGTAAAAAGTGCTTTGGTCATGTGGATAATAAGCTTTTATGATAATCAGAGTAAAAATAAAATTCAAGCATGATCTGGAGAAGGATGTATTAGCTAAATGCATAAGTGAGTCTGTCTTTTGGTTGCTTGATGTTGTTAGACATTACCAACATACTTGAATGTGTAGCTGACAAGGGGGCATTTTCTCTCTTGGCTTGTAAAAAACATGTATCACTTTTCTTTATCTTTCATGTAATATTTTAAATTTTTTGTATTGTTATTTTTGATGAGTTGCACAAATGTATTATAATTTCATAAGTCAGGTTATGAGTACAATGCTTGCTTCCTGGGGAATGTCATCCTAAACATTTATCACTTTTGCTGCAGAATATTAAAACCCTAAAGTAGTAGATGGGTGATGCTCATTAACTTAAGTTTTGAATTCAGGGCCTAGGAGATATCCCTGGGCTTTCTTTCCACCCAATCTCAAGGACGGTGCTCTACCACTTGAGCCACAGTACCACTTTTGGCTTTTTGGAGGTTAATTGGTGATAAATGGAAGTAACTGGCCAGGCTTGTTTCAACATACAATCCTTAGATCTTAGCCTCCAATGTTGCTAGGATTATAGGCATGTGCCACCTGCCAATGATGCTTAGTTCTTTCACATTGAAGCTGTAGAGATGGGTGAGTGGACTGGAGTACATCCTTTTGGTTGTAATATCTTTTGCTTGATGTTCATTATAAGGCAGTTCTAATTGGGAATGTTACTCCGCCTTATTGTTTGCATTCTTTATTCATAGGAAATTCTTTTGTCCCATTAGTTTTTTTTTCCTGCTTCATGTCTTTTCTTCAGATTCTCTTATATTCCCACCACTGCCCCCAGGCTGAATTAAATTTGTCAAGAGTACTTTGTAACTTAGGTCCATAAATGTTGAATGCCAAACTGCAACCATTCAGTCTCCACAATTTTCAGAAGCTTCTCCAGTCCTATAACAGCATATCTTGTTGATTTCTGGCTTTTCCATTAGTCATTTTGCCTTAATAAAGATTACTGACCCCTTCAGCAGTCACATAAGCTACAAAGTCACATTTGTGAAAACAAATTAAAATGTTATCCTCATTGTCTCTCTTGCCCAATACACCAATGTATAATTTTATTTCAGACTTGGAAGAAATAATTTAGTTGATTGATATAGCAATAAAGAGACATTTAGATCAAGCAAGATAAAAGGCTTGGCTGAACTATCTTTGCCTCACAATGATCTTTTTCTTCAAGTTAGCAAGACCTTACTTAAATGACTAACGTATGGTGCATAAAATTTGTTCTGCTGCAAAATGTGTACTGAAGGCAGACTGGTCCAGATATGAAGAAGTTTCTACCTCAAAGTATATTTTGGTTCTGGGAAAAAAGTGTGGAAAACAATTGTGCCTTGCTTCTTGGCTATCTCTAGCTATGTTCAGATTATTACATATATCTTTGATACAAACTGGGGCTACAGGTCTGAAAGATGAAACCGAGCACAGAGGGTTTACTTGGGAAGTCCAGGGAAAACCTATTAGGTGGAGAAGTGATTCAGGAAAGAGAATGAGCCAATTGAGGGAGGGAAGCATTAACTCAGCAATACAGTATTATTGTGTTGCCTGAAGGTAAATCAAAACTGAAGATTCTAGGAGACAAGAAAATACATAATCAAGGTGGTATGGAGGAAGAAATTTTGCATCAAGACATTGGCAGAGACCTGTGCTGTCTCTGAGGTGTTAACTCCTTGATATTTGTAGCCTGTGTCCCAGTATCACATCCTGGCATCCCACCTTTCCATCAACGACAGAGCCAAGGGTCAATTATTAGCACCTGTCAATCAGGTTGATATCTATGGAAAGGCCCCAGGACTATCAATGGGTCATTGGCAGTGTCTGTCACTACTTTTATGTCCAAATTTAGATTATCTGAAGAATTGAGGAACAGAGAGAACAAAGTTAAATCCTGAACTCTTTGCACCCATTTCTTGCCATTAGTTTCCTCTTTGCCTCTCATCAATAATCTACTCAAGTGACTTAGATTCTCACATCTTTCTATTCATGATCTTGCATTGGAGGACATACTCAGGCAATCAGGTAGAGGCAAAATGAAGAGAAACAAAGCTACCTGAATGATTCATAGACTAGAGACACGCACATAATGAATAATCAGGAGCTGTCAGTACAGGTCTCCTCAACCAAGAGGTACTTAGATATTTCAGACAGATATGAGAACAAATCATCACATGCTGTATCACTGACATCACTAACATCTCACCTTCATATGAATATGACATGTTCAGGTAGTATAAAAAACCAGCCAATAGAGTATGTTCCTTCCCCCCGCCCCCGGAGTCTACAGTTCTAAACAATGAAATGAACTTAAAGCACAGTCCAGAATGCACAAAATTCAATCTCTTCAGCAGCCTCAAAAGGAAAGCCCAAGGATAGCACCTAGGCCCTGAATTCAAAGCTCAGGACCAGCTAAAAAACAAGTTAAAGAGCATAACCCAGCTACCACCTTAGGATTTTAATATAATAGTGCATGATTGAGTCTTTTGACATAGTAAATAAGTGTTGCTTCATCCACAGCAGACATCCTGTCCTAGGGTGACACTAGCCCAGTGGGTGTGAATCAGTCCAGCTTTCCATAATAGGCATTTGACACTGACGTAAATTTCAGTAGTAAATTTGTGAGCATTTAAAACTCTGTCCCATAATTATTCAAGTAAAATTTTAAATAATTGCTTGAAAACTTTGCTGCTTACTAGAGAAAATACCAACCAAACTTGACTTGAGATTTTTGACTCACAAATATTCTTTAAAGTTTGGACAAGTATCCTTAAAAGCCCATGTATGTTAAATACTTTGTTGTCAGCCTATGGTGGACACTTCACAATGTGAGGCCAAGTAATAGGACTTTGGACTAACCTGTAGACATCCATGAATACCAAATGACTTTCTTTGCCAAAGATCAGAATGTATGTGGATATATGTCTGTGTGTGTATTATGTATATGTTTATGTGTGCCTGCTTTATGAGAGAAAGAGAGAGAAAGGCTGACCTGATATGCTTGTGAAGAATATTTATACACACATGCTTGCATTTATATGTATTTTACGTGTATATCTAAGGTATATGCATAAGTATCATGGAAAACAATGAGGAAAATGTATTTTTGAGTTTCTGAGTAGGGAGAATAATAAATAACTATTTTCCATAAAATTCTGTTATTTTTAACCATTTCAATGTTGGAACAAATTAGTCTGACTGTGTTTTTAGTATGTGATATTTGGAGACACACTGAGGACACAATTTGAAGTAAATAACTTAATCATTTATCAGTCAACATTCATTGATCACCCTTGCAATGAACATACTATGCTAAAACATGTGTCAGCATATTGCAAGGTAAATAAATTTGAGTTGTCTAATGTCACTTACCTATGGAGATGTTTCTAGGAACTTTGGTTTGTGGCCTTAGAATATGAGAAATCATATACTGAGAATTCCAAGGTACTTTTGTGATTCAATCCTCAGGATAATCTAGTGTGGTATAAAGTAAACAATATTGGAGAAGGAAAATCATACTATCTATGCATGTATTCTATATCAAAAAGGTTAAAAAGGAGATTGCATTGCTCTTTTTTAAAAAGTAAAATATATTTTTATACATTTTTATTGTGAAAATACTGTACAGAGGGGTTACAATTACATGGGCAAGGTAATGAGTACATTTCTTATCAAGCATTGTTGCCTCCTCCTTTGTTTTCCATTCCCATCCCTTCCTATCTCCCCTGCCCCCCCCAATCCACCTCTAGCCAAATTTGTAAAGTTCGTTTTTCGACATAACGACTTGTACATCTCATTGTTCCCATGGGCCCATCTGTATCCCTATTTAAACGATTTGTTTTTTCCATTCCCCTCCACGAATTATACCAACATCAAATACAGTGAGAGCAGGGGATATACCATGTGAGAGGGACATACAAAGCAACAAAAAAATCATCTTACAAATATGTTAGAAACAATCCCAAGAAAGAAAAACCATTTGAATTCTTATCTTGGGGTTCATTTGACCTAACATCAATTTATCTGACCTTTTCTGCTTGTCCCAGTTATTGCAAATAAGGGAAACCATGGGACCTATGCTTCTATGGGTCTGGCTTACTTCATTTAATATAATTTTTTCCAAGTCTTTCCATTTCCTAACAAATGGGGCAATGTCATTCTTTCTGATGAAGGCATAGAATTCCATTGTGTATATATCCCACATCTTCCTGATCCATTCATCTACTGAGGGGCATCTGGGTTGGTTCCATATACTTACCAATATTCCAACCGCATTCTTCAAGAAAATAGTAGAGGCAATCCAAAAATTGATATGGAACAATAAAAGACCCCTAATAGCAAAAATGATCCTTAACAGAAAGAATAATGCTGGAAGAATCTCAATACCAAATTTCAAACTCTACTACAAAGCCATAGTAATCAAAAAAGCTTGGTACTGGCGCAAGAACAGATCTAGGACCAATGAAATAGAATTGAATATCCAGAAATGAACCCACAGACCTATAGCCACTTCATCTTTGATAAGGAAGCTAAAAAAATAGAATGGAAGAAAGACAGCCTCTTCAGTAAGTGGTGCTGGCAAAATTGGTTACTCACATGTGGAAAACTAAAGCTAGATCCTTATATATCACCCTGCACCAGAATCAACTCCAGATGGATCAAAGACCTCGAAGTCAAAGCAGACACTCTGCAAACATTGCAGGAAGAAATAGGAGAAACCCTAAGTTTCCTTGGCACAGGCCCGAAATTTTTTAAATAAGTTTTTTGTTGTGAAATACAATACAGAGGGGTTACAGTTACAAGATCAAGGTAATGAATACATTTCTTATCAAGCATTATTGCCTCCTCCTTTTTTTTTCTCTACCATCCCCTCCCACCTCCTCAACTACACTGCTCCCACCCTTGCCGCCTAAATTATAAAGTTTGTTTTTCAACATAACGTCTTGTACATCTCATTCTTGCAATGGGTCCACCTGTATCCCTATTTAAACATTTTGTTTTTTCCCTTCCCCTCCCCAAATTATACCAAGTATATATCAAGTACAGTCAAAACAGGGGTTATATCATGGGGGAGGGACATACAAAGCAACAAAAAACATCACATGGTACCTGATAAATACATTACAAACAATAGCAAGAAAGAAAAAAACCACTTGTGTCCTTATCTTGGGGTTCATTTCGCTTAACATCATCTTATCTGACCTTTTCTGCTCGTTGCAGACATATACTAGTTATTGCAAATAAGGGAAACCATAGGACCTATGTTTCTTTTGCCTGGATTATTTCACTTAATATTTTTTCCAACTCTTTCTGTTTTCTAACAAATGGGACTATGTCATTCTTTCTGATGGAGGCATAAATTCCATAGTGTGTGTGTGTGTGTGTGTGTGTGTGTGTGTGTGTGTGTGTGTGTGTGTGTGTGTGTGTGTGTGTGTGTGTGTGTGTGTATCACATTTTCTTGTTCCATTTACCTACTGAGGGGCATCTGGGTTGGTTCCATATCTTAGCTATGGTAAATAATGCTGCAATAACCATAGTTATGCTAGTAGCTTTGGTATTGTCTTGTTTGGGATCATTTGGCTAAATGCCCAAAAGTGGGATTGCTGGGTCATAGGGGAACTCTATGTTGAGATTTTTGAGAAACCTCAAAAACCTCAGCTACTTTCCAAAGTAGCTGAAGAATTTCACACTCCCATCAACAATGCAGTAGGGTTCCCTTCTTTCCACATCCCCTCCAGCATTTGTTGTTATTAGAGTTCTTGATTATAGCCATTCTAATTCCACTCCCGAAATTTTCTAATAGAGACCCAGAAACACAACAAGTCAAAGAAAAGTTGGACAAATGGTATTCTCTTTTTTTTTATTAGTTGAAATCCTCCTCACCAAAAAGAAAGGGCAACAAAAATGCCCTTTGTTTTCTAAAATTAGAAAGATGTAAGAAATCCTGCATGATTGAGAGATGTCTTTGATTGGGAATTAAAAACATAAAATATCTTATACAAGTGACATTCCCTGTGTGAGTAATTACATGACGATCCTGACGAACTCAGGGACTGGGCATTATCCCTGAAATTTTTTTGCTCAAGGCTAATGTGCTACCACTTGAGCACTTCTGGCTTATTTGCTGGTTAATTGGAGATTAATGGAGTTTCCTGCCTTAACTGGCTTTGAACTGAGATCTTTAGATCTCATCCTCCTGAGTAGCTAGGATTACAGGTGTGAGCCTCTGGAACCTAGCCTTATATACTTGATTTTTTTCTATGTCATGTCATAAGACTGAATAAAATAATATCTTGAAAACAAAGAACACATTAAAAAATATCTTCATCCACCATGTTCAGCTTCAGCTGCTTTGGAAAATGGAAAGCAGATGCCACTAATGGGAGGTAAAGAATGTGACAATCTGTTAGGTTTCTCTGAGGGAAGACAAGCAGAAGTGAACGACATGGAGGTGGCAGACAAGATCCATCTGACAGTTTGAATCCTATTTTCCTCCCTGCGTCACAACAAAATAGAAAAGCTCACTCATGGAGAGGACAAGAGGTAATGACCTCTTGGTTAGTCTCATTGCTTTCTCTCATGAGACTGATTCAGAGCTTCCATTGTGTCATTTGAAGTGGGAAGATATAGAAAGAAGTTGAGCTCAAAGCCTCGAACGCACACAGGCTTCATGGTGCTGAGCTTCAGCCACTTTCCAACAAGAAAGCATGGCTTAGTCTCCAAAGTTTTCTTAAAATCGCAAGTTTTATGTAAAGGAAGGGTGCTATAGAAGAATAAGTAAGATTTAAAAAGCCAAGAATTCTGAGATGCACCTTAGCAACCAACTGGACAGGTTACTCAGGACAGAAACTAGACCAGCTGAGACTAAAGAGCCACACAAAGTCAAAAGAGACCCCACTTAATTTAACTGTTACTACTTAAACATTTGCTACTCTTGAAAGAGAAGAAATATACAGAATGCTAAAAGGCTCTAACTTATCCTTAAAGGACAAAAATTAATGCTATAAATGGAAAGATAATAAAAGACTAAGAATACTCATCTCTTCATTCCCATCAGTATCTCTTTTCTGTATCCTTCAGATAAAGAATACATATTTTGCCTTCACAATTCTCCAAAGATAGATGAGAACATACTGTTTCCTTGGTACGATTATAAGCTCCATCAAGACAATCAAGACAGCAACCACATCATGTGTTCTTATCTTCTTCTCTGAGAACAAAGGAGATAACTAATAACTTGGTAACTGAAGTTAAAGCTGGCAAACTATTTACCTAATAAAAATAGCACAATAGAAATTCCAGGAAAATTCTTTTAGCTACCTCTGCTTAATCATGAATTCCTTCATGTTTGATAAAAGGTACAACTTGGTACTCTTTTGTGTTGCCTTTAAATAGGAAAGTTAAGGTAATTTACTGATATAAAACCATACAGACTAATAACCTTCAGTTAAAATTCATTTTTTCAAACATAGTAGTGAGTCTGATTTTTCCTTTTGGGTCATCAATATGAACTGGACTGATCTCACCCTAGGAATACTGCAAAATCACATCAGCAGATCTGGGATAGTGAACTCCTTAAATCTGAGTCTGTTCCCTGGGCTGCGAAGGATATGGGTTTGGCATCTGGCTCTCTAGCAAGCTGCAAATCTTCAGCATTGGGAAGAGAATCTCACAATATTCAAGAAATATGAGCATACTGCTTAGATTGCACATGTCACATATTGCACCTCTCTCTTAATGTGTGGCTAAAGCCCAGCTGGAAGGTAATTTGGGACTAGGGGAAGTTGTAAGCCAATTTGTATTTTTCAAGTTTTCTCGAGAGCTCAGTTCAGAGAATCCTTCGTGTTGCTAACTTGTTCGTTTTGGCACCTTTGGGGAGTGGCTGGAGAGCATTCAAGGCTCCAAACCTAATTGTGTGCAATTTTCTAGACCTGTTATGGTGGTTTCCAGTTCTAATAGAGAAATTTCATTAGACAAGTCTATGTGAAGACAAATTGTGCTTATTATCTTTTCATAAATTGCAGTTGGAAAAATGAACTGAAGATATTTGCTAGTAATTTTTCTCTGTTGAGGTTACATTATTTTATGAAGCTGAAGGAACCAACCTAGAGTTCAGATATGATGACAGGAGAGAGTATAGCTGCTATTATGCTTTGAACATGCAAATCAGATATGCCTAATAAGTCTTCTACTTTTTTCCAAGTTGGTAAATGATTGCTTAACTTTACAAAATTTAAGAGCATTGAGACTGAATTTTATGGTGGGAACTAGGAATTGTAGATTTCCAACCAGTCAGAATGTAACTGGGAAGCAGTCCTGACATTATAGAACCTGCAGTATCATACCATAGAAAGTCTTTTTATGCTTAATCACATAAAGTGATCACATACTTTAATATGCAAGATAATTGTCACTGCATGGCTATGTTTAGCATTTAGGAAGGAAGACTAATCTTGTGGGGTTTGATTATTAACACAGTTATTGTATTCCTAGTGTACTCATCAAACTCTTTGATAATGCACTCATAATTTATTTTTATTTTGTATCTTAGAAGCATTGTTATGGGTTAATTGGCTCTATATTTTACAAGTTTGCATCACTAATACCAATAAAAATCTGTTTATATTGTTCTTTGGGGATTCTGATTGCATTAAGGAATGATTAGTACTAATTAAGTTCTCTAGTCTATACTAATTACAATCAAATAAGCCTGTACATAAAAATGTGAAATTGTGCTGAAGTAAATGCATTTTTGATCATTAATTAGTGAGAACTGCCAGTCATACCTTTGCAGATGTTGTTGTTTTAATAATTTTGGTTATTATTTTGGTTACCAATAAGCCGTTGCATTTTGAAAGGGTACCTCCTATAGTTCTAGGATCAGCCATCTAGTTAATGATAAAGTTGAACGATGTTTCCTTGTTTTATTCTTCATGAGAATTAAGGCATTCTCAGTGGTTCCTCAACACCTTTCAGGTAGTAATACTAGGTTTTCATTATAGAAATAAAAATGACAGGCTGAAGTTTTAAGAGCATGTGTCCTATTACATCCCCTCATTTAAGTTATATTCACTGAAATCTTTTTCATGTGGTACATTCTCTCTCTCTCTCTCTCTCTCTCTCTCTCTCTCTCTCTCTCTCTCTCTCTCTCTCTCTCTCTTTCTCTCTCTCTCTCTCTCACTCTCTCACTCTCTCTCTCTCTGTGAATGCTGTGGACTCACTTTGACGTACCTCTGTGAGGTGGTGATAGTTCTTCTATCTGTAATTCCTGCTATAGCAATGACTGATGAAAAGTTTGCATTTGTCTTAAGCACCTTGCTGTTTAATACTAGTTGCATGAATTCGATGTATATATAGAAAGGATAAATAGGATACATCACAGTTTCTGTACTCTGTTAGGAAGCACTAAGTGAAGTAGTGGCTTCAAAACACAGTGTGGCTCCTGGTGCATGAAAGGGTTCAACACATGTTATAATCAAATCAGTACTCTGCATAGTCTGGTTTTAGATCAGTTCATTGGTTTGGGGCTCAGTGGGGAGTAAGAATTTCATCAGGATTCTCCAACAATTCCACTTGCTGTTTTTCACTATTCCTGCTTTAAGATACTTTGAGTGTGACCGCTGAAACACTCACAGAAATCAGAATTTCTTGGCAGAATGAATGACCTTGAAATGCTCCATTTGATACAGTGCTAAAGGCTCTAGGTCAGAAATCACTCAAATCTAACCATTTATCTATGTTTCACCTACTTTTTCTACGCTCATTTTTCACAACTACTCTTCTGTATCAATGAAGTTTCTACATTAATGACATGCAATTGCTTTTCAATTTTTGTTCCTTTTCCTATACATTGTTTACTCTCTGAAAATATTTACATACTCTTTCTTCTCTTCAATTGTTTTATTTCTATATATTGACTGATCCAACACTCTATTTACTTTCTCGTTTAATTACTCTTAGTTATTTCTCTCTGGTTGAGTCCACATTAAATCTTTCAAAGGGCTGCCTTTGCATATTTTGGGGGGGCTTAAATTCAGGGACTTGGACAGTTTTTAGCAGTTTTGATTAAGGTTCTCACATCTTAGCCTTTTGAATAGCAAGGATTATATTTCTGAGCCACAGTGACAAGCTATCATAAATGTGTTTTTTAAGAAAGACAAATAAATGGGAAAATATACTAAAAAATATTTATCTGATGCAATATCTTTCTGGAAAATTATGGTCCTAGAATAAATTTTGAAAAAGTTAGTTTTCTCTATAAACATCTTATTATCTGGAGAAATGTTATGACAAAATTGATCCATGTCAAATTCTGTTGAAACAGGCAGCTTTGTGATTATTTTTTGATCCAGATATTTAGCTAAATATTTCTCAACACTTAACAATATCCAGTTTCTCATTCTTTCTTTCTTTTAAAAAATGATACTGGACTTTCAACTCAGGGCTATGCACTTGTTTCCTTTGTTTGCTTAGCTGACTCGTTACTTGAACCGTGCCCCCAGATCTGCCTTTAGCTGGTAATTATGGAGATGAAATCTCAAGAACTTTTCAGTCCAGACTGGTTTCAAACTATGATCCTCAAGAATTCTGTTTTATAGCTAGTATCATACGCTGGAGTCACAAGTGTCCATTTTCTGGTACTCATTGTGTTAAATTTAGTAATAATTTGAAACATATTAATGAATTAACTTGTATTTTTACTTTAAAATATTTTTATCCTTCTTTAGATCATACCTATTTGAAATATCTGCAAACAGTTATACCATTATAGCAGTATTTTATTTTCAAGTTGCGTATCATAGAAATGAACCATGTACCTGTGCATGAGAGTATTTTATAACTTCTCTTAAATTCGTAAAATAATTTATAAAACAAATATAGTCTCTTTAATTAAGAAAATGATACTTCTCAGACACTCTTAATTAAATGTGACCATCTTTTAGGTATCAGAAGAGGGTCTCTTCTGCCAATCTTTACTTTTAAGCAAAGAGAGCTTCAATAATAAGTCTGTGACTTTTTATATGAAAATGTAATTTCAGTGTTCAGGAAAGTTATTTTACTAACAATTTTCCTCTCAAATTACCAAATGTTTATGAATAAGTCAGATGGAGGAGTTGAAAGGTTCTTGAAACATGCCAAAGCATGTCAGATGTTTTATATTTGAATTCCCCAAAGGAAAGAAATGTAGGGTACCAAACAGAAAATATCATCTGCTGCCTCTTCTCCCCAGGGCCTTAGCTCGGCTCTGCCATCAGTGAAACAGCCCATCCTTTACTTCTTTAGACTGACACCTTGTGACATTGCACATCAGTGGAATTGTGAGATTCTACAGTGCTAGTGTACCATAGTGCATGAATTGTATTACTATAGGAAGAAATTGAGGTAAGTGAACAGAGGAAATTGTATACCTATATTGTTGGCAACTCTGTGTCATAATTATTTCTGCAGATTCCAAGTTTCCTAAATTTAAAGTTAGCCAATTAATTTGGTATCTATTGAAGAGAAAAATGACCTAAACTTCAGGTTTTTCAAATATACAAAGAAGAGGAGGAAAAGCTTTTTCTCCTTTAATTCCTTTCAAAAAGCAGTGTCACATATTTTTAACTAAAATTTCACCTACAAAGAATCCATTTGTCTTTGTGCCTTAAAATTAAATTAAAGATAATAAACCAATAACTAAATTTCATTCTTATGGGTATTTTTGAAATAACAAAATAACTAATTTAATAATCCATGTGAATGTGAATGTTTGTATGTATTTGTGTATTCACATGTGTGTGCATCAGCTTTACACTTAATCATTAATACAGTCATCTCTCAGAATTCAGGGCTTGTTGGGTTTAAGAATCCTGTAGTTACTAAAATCCACAGATACTTGAGTTTTTTTTTATATAAAATAGCCAGCATTTGCACATAAACTACCTATATCCACTTATAAATTTTAACTCAAATTTTATACAATCAAATACAATGTAAATGTTGGATAAAACTAGCATTATTATTTGGAAAATAGTATCAAGAAACTGTCTACATATGTTTATTATAGAGACAAATTTTGTAATGGTTTTATCCTCTTTTATTTTGCCAGTGTGAAACTGTTGTGGTCTGATGGCACTTCATTGGTTCAGACTGTTGAGAGGAAAGCTCTAACAGACCCAAACTGAATTTTTTTTAAAAACTCACTTTCCTTCCTTGGTATAGTAAAAAAGTAAAAATTGGTTCAAAAATTCATGCAACAAAAAATTCTATTGTAATTATTTTAAGTGTAATGTTTATGGCAAAGATATATGTTTTGCTGTGCCACTGCCTAGAATTCGTGTAAAGGAGGTTGAAGAATACCTTGTGTAAACTATTTGGTTATAAAAGACAAGTCTTTTCTCTGCTGTTCACACTACCCTCCAATATCAACATCAATGAAAGAGAAAAGCATGCCAACTGCTCTCAAATTCTTTGAGAAATAAACAAAACACAACTAAATAATTAAATATCTCAAGTTGACACTAACAAATTTGAATTAAATGAATGCTGTGTATTTATTGAACATTTTCCATTTAGCACATGACTTTCATATGGAAAGTTACTCCTAGACACTAAAGGGCAAATATTATATTTTCTGTTCTTCAATTCTCTGTAAGTTATACTGTTCTAAAATAGATATGTTGTATTTTGTGAAGTTGGTTCAAACACTGGGATATAAAAACATATAAGATGATTCTATTTCATGATAAAAATGTAAATTTTATTCACTTTGGTACTGTTTAAAGCATTTTCTTCCTAGCTGTATAAATGACAAGCAAATTAATCTTAGTGTAGTGTTCTCTAGTTTTGGAAGGTATTATTTTAAATCTATTAGAGTAACTCAGGAATTTCTCTGTCACATCACTGCCTATGACTAATAGTAGAAATTTGCATGCAGACAGGCATTCCTGAGTGTAAATGTGTAGGCTGTCTCAGTTCTAGGTAGTAAATATTCATGTTATAAAAATGGACAGTAGTGAAGGAAGCTATATTAAGTCAGACATTTGTCATTATAAGGAATAGATTTTTGTGAGCAGCTTAAATTACACCAGATATTTAGATGGCTAAAATATCCACTAATTATCACAGAAATGTTTAAATTACTCTATGAAGCATTTTAGCAATCAATGGTTTCCTGTGGATTTGAATAGCATTATCATCTAATAGAGACAGATGACTGTCTAATGGAGAAATGAAGACAAGAGCTATATGGAAATGATTAAAAGTGCCAGTTTAATATATTTCCAGAGGGAGAATAAACAACTCATGAAAGAAGTACAAGCTGATAGAAGACTGCTTGTAAAATTTCTATCAGTGAGCAATAAATGAAGTTTGTGGTCTGCTCAGACCTTGAATATTACACTTGCATCATTAACTATTATGAAGGCAAAACACAGTGAAATAAGAACTATAGGGAGATACTCATATCATTTAGCTTATAGAAATGAATCGTATACCAACTGGGTCTAAAGAGATTGTATTTTTAAGGAAAACATTGAGCAAAGGATATTCTATGATGAATGAGGCCAGAAGCCTTTTTATTAAATTATAAATAACCTAAATATCACTTTCATTTCAGGTCAATTGATATTATCATCAACTATTTCAATATCTATAAAAAAGTATCAATCATAAGATGTTGAGTGATATGTAGACCACTTTTGCTTTGCTTTGCTTCAGTGATACCTACTGAAAGGAATCAGTTATCAGATTCAATGTTACATGAAGTTAGATGATAACATTTAATGTCTTGACTTACATTTCTTTTATGGCTAGAGAAGATGAGCATTTTTTCATGTGTCTATTGGCCATTCTTATTTTCTCTTCAGAGAAGTCTCTCTTTAGGTTGTTAGCCCACTTATTAATAAGGCATTTGTTTCTTTGAGGATTTGTTGTTGGGGGATTTAATTTTTTATTTAATTTTAATTTTAATTTTTTGTAAACACACTGTACAGAGGGGTTACAATTACATGGGCAGGTTAATGCGTACATTTCTTATCAAGCATTGCAGCCTCCTCCTTTGTTTACCCTTCACTTCCCTTCCCCGCCTCCCCCCTCCCCCCACCCAATTTTACCCCCCTCCCCCCACCCAATTATACCCCCCTCCCCCCCCCACACCGACATTGTAAAGCTGGTTTTGACATGACATTTTGTACTTCTCATTGTTGCAACAGGTCCACCTGAATCCTTAAACGACTTGTTTGTCCCCATCTCCTCCACATGTTATACTGACATCAAATATAGTGAAAGCGGGGGTTACACTGTGGGGGAGGGACATACAAAGCAACAAAGAAATAATCTTATAAATGCGTTAGAAACACATGCATGAAAGAAACGAAAACATTAAAATACATATCTAAGGGTTCATTTTCCTGACATCACATTATCTGACCTTATCCACTTGACTCATACATATACTAGATATTGCAAATAAGGGAAACCATGGGACCTATGTTTCCTTGGGCCTGGCTAACTTCACTTAATATAATTTTTTCCAGGCCTTTCCATTTCCTAACAAATGGGGCAATGTCATTCTTTCTGATGGAGGCATAGAATTCCATTGTGTATATATACCACATTTTCTTGATCCATTCATCTACTGAGGGGCATCTGGGCTGGTTCCATATCTTAGCTATGGTAAATAATGCTGCAATAAACATAGTTGTGCTGGTAGCTTTAGTGTGGTCATGTTTGTAAACATTTAGGTAAATGCCCAAAACTGGGATTGCTGGGTCATAGGGGAGCTCTATGTGAAGTCTTTTGAGAACCTCCATACTGCTTTCCGAAGTGGTTGAACAAGTTTACATTCCCACCAACAATGAAGTAAGGTTCCCTTCTGTCCACATCCCCTCCAGCATCTGTTGTTGTTAGAGTTCTTGATTTTTGCCATTCTAACTGGGGTGAGGTGATATCTCAATGTTCTTTTGATTTGCATTTCTTTTATGGCTAGGGATGTTGAACATTTCTTCATGTGTCTATTGGCCATCCTTCTTTCTTCTTCAGAGAAGTTTCTCTTTAAGTCTTTCACCCACTTATTTATTGGGCAGTTGTTTCATTGAGGATTTGTTGTTGGGGGGTTTAATTTTTTGAGTTCCAAGTATATTTTAGATATGAGACCCTTGTCCATTGTATGGCTAGTAAATATCTTCTCCCAATCCGTGGGCTTTCTATTGATCTTGCTAGCTATGTCATTTGCCCTGCAGAAGCTCTGCAAGTTTATGCAATCCCATTTGTCCAACCTTTCTTTGATTTGTTGTGTTTCCGGAACTCTATTCAAAAAATTTCGGCCTGAGCCTAGGAGACCTAGGGTTTCTCCTATTCCATCCTGTAATGTTTTCAGAGTGTCTGCTTTGACTTCAAGTTCTTTGATCCATTTGGAGTTGATTCTGGTGCAGGGTGATATATAAGGATCTAGCTTTAGTTTTCTACATGTAGTTAACCAATTTTGCCAGCACCATTTACTGCAGAGGCTGTCTTTGTTACATGGTATTGTTTTAGCTCCCTTATCAAAGATTAGATGGCTATAGGTCTGTAGGTTCATTTCTGGGTTTTCAATTCTATTCCATTGGTCCTGAGGTCTGTTCTTATGCCAATACCAAGCTGTTTTGATTACTATGGCTTTATAGTAGAGTTTGAAATTTGGTATTGATATTCCTGCAGCAGTGTTCATTCCATTGAGGAGTGTTTTTGCTATTTGGGGTCTTTTATTGTTCCATATGAATTTTTGGATTGCCTCTTCTATTTCCTTGAAGAATGAGGTTGGAATTTTGATAGGTATTGCGTTGAATTTGTAGATAGCCTTGGGAAGTATTGCCATTTTCACGATGTTAATCTTTCCAATCCAAGAGCAAGGGAGGCTTTGCCATTTTTTTAGTTCTGGGTTGATTTCCTTTGTCAAGATTCTAAAGTTTTCATCATAGAGATCCTTCACTTCTTAGTTAATTCCTAGGTATTTTATTTTTGTGGGGCTATTACAAATGGAGTTGTTTTCCTAATTTCAGCCACAGTTTTCTCATTGTTGGCATACAGAAAAGCCATTGATTTTGGGGGGTTAATTTTATAACCTGCTACTTTGCCAAAGTTTTGAATCAGCTTGAGTAATTTGGGAGTGGAGTCTATGGGATTCTTTAAGTACAAGATCATGTCATCTGCAAAGAGGGAGAGTTTTATTTCTTCTTTCCCTATTTGGATCCCCTTTATGTCTGCATCTTGTCTTATTGTTGTAGCTAGGCATTCTAATACTAGATTGAAGAGAAGTGGAGAGAGTGGGCATCCTTGTCTTGTTCCTGAGTTAAGAGGAAATGGCTTTAGTTTTTCACCATTGAGTATAATGCTGGCTGTAGGTTTGTCATATGCAGCCTTTATTATATTGAGGAATATTCCATGGATTCCTAATTTTTCCAAAACCTTCATCATAAAGGGGTGTTGGATCTTGTCAAATGCTTTTTCTGCATCTATTGAGATAACCATGTGGTTCTTATTCTTGCTCCTGTTGATGTGATGAATAATATTAATTGATTTGCGTATATTGAACCTGCTTTGCATCCCTGAAATGCATTCTGTTTGATCGTGGTGTATGATTTTTTTGGATGAATTGTTGAAGTCGATTGGCCAAAATCTTGTTCAGAAGTTTTGCATCAATGTTCATCAAAAAATGGGTCTATAGTTCTCTTCCTTTGATGAGTCCCTGCCTGGTTTTGGGATGAGGGTTATGATGGCTTCATAGAATGTATTCAGTAGTGAGCTTTATCTTTCAATTTCATTGAAGAGTTGGAGGAGTATTGGTGTGAGCTCTGCTTTGAAGGCCTTGTAAAATTCCGCTGTAAAACCATCTGGTCCTGGACTTTTCTTAGCTGGGAGGTCTCTTATTGCTGTTTCTATTTCAGTGCTTGTTATGGGCCTGTTAAGATAGTTTAACTCATCTTGGTTTAGTTTTGGCATGTCAATATTTGCTAGGAAGAGGTCCCTTTCTGTCAGGTTCTCAAACTCATTAGCATAAAGTTTTGAGAAGTATTCCCTTATAATGTTCTGAATCTTGGTTGTTTCTGTGGTGATGTTTCCATTCTCATCTCTGAGTTTATTAATTTGGTTGTGTTCTCTTCTTTTTCTGATAAGATTTGCTAAGGGTCTGTCAATTTTGATAAGTCTTTCGAAGAACCAACTCTTTGTTTTGTTGATTCTGTCTATAGTTGTTTTAGATTCTAATTCATTTAATTCTGATTTCCTTTTGATTATTTCTTTCTGTCTACTTGATTGGGATTTATTTTGCTGCTCTTTTTCAAGGAGGTTTAGATGTGTCATTAAATTGCTAGTTTCAGATCTCTCCAATTTGTTGATGTAGGAACTCAGAGCTATAAACTTGCCTCTGAGTACTGCCTTTGCTGTGTCCCAGAGGAGCTGGTAAGTTGTGTGTTCATTTTTGTTGAATAGCATGAACATTTGAATTTCCTTTCTAATCTCTTCCATGACACACTCTTGGTTCAGCAGTGAGTTGTTCAGCCTCCATGTGATACCGGACATTCTCTGGTGGCTTTTGGTGTTGAGTTCTAATTTTATTCCCTTGTGGTCAGAGAGAATGCAAGGTATAACTTCAATGTTTCTGAATTTAGACAAGTTTGCTTTGTGGCCTAAAATGTGGTCTATTTTAGAAAACGTTCCATGTGCTGCTGAGAAGAACGTGTATTCTGATGCTGCTGGGTGAAATGTTCGGTAGATGTCTGTTAAGTCTAGTTGATCTATGCAGCTGTTTAGATCTGCGGTTTTTCTGTTGAGTTTTTGCCGAGTTGATCTATCTAGTGCGGAGAGAGGTGTGTTAAAATCCCCAACAATTAATGTCTTTGGATCTATATGGGATTTGAGGGAAAGTAGTGTTTCTTTGATAAATTTGGGTGCTCCATTGTTTGGCGAATAGATATTTAGAATTGTAATATCCTCCTGAAGGAGAGATCCTTTAATTCGTATGTAGTGACCTTCTTTATCTCTTCTCATGAATTTTAATTTGAAGTCTATTTTATCTGATATTAGGATTGCAACTCCCGCCTGTTTATGGGGTCCGTTTGCTTGGTAGATTTTGTTCCAGCCTTTAACTTTGAAAATGTGTTTGTTTTTATGGGCAAGATGTGACTCCTGCAGGTAGCAGATAGAAGGGTCTTGTTTTTTAATCCAACTAGACAGTCTATGTCGCTTAATTGGAGAGTTCAGTCCGTTAACGTTAAGAGATAGGACTGAGAGGTATTTGGGAGTTCCTGCCATGTTATCCACCTTCTTGGGGACTGCAAAAACTGGGTTCTTCCTCTGGTTCTTGGATTCTCAGTTTGGGTGCAGTTTCTTGGCCTTTGTTGCGGTCTTGTTGGTTTTCTATGTGTAGGACATCTTTAAGAATCTTTTGTAGGGCTGGTTTGGTGGAGATGTATTGTTTCAATTTTTCTTTGCTATGGAAGGTTTTCATTTGGTCTTCAGTTATGAAGGAGAGTTTAGCTGGGTACAGTATTCTTGGTTGATAGTTGTTTGTTTTTAGGGCATGGCATACATCATTCCAGGCTCTTCTTGCTTTGATTGTCTCTGCTGAGAAATCTGAGGTGATTCTAATTGGTTTCCCTTTATAGGTGATTACCCTTTTCTCCCTCACAGCTTTAAGGATCTTTTCCTTGTTCTGAGTTGATCCTGTGTGGATTATAATGTGACAGTGGGATGTCCTATTCTGGTCTGGTCTCTTTGGGGTTCTAAAGGCTTCTTGTATCTGAATAGGCCTATCTTTTTGCATGTTTGGGAAGTTCTCTGCTAGGATCCTGTTAAACAAATTTCCTAGACCATTAACTTCTGTTTCTAGGTGCTCCTCTACACCCATTATCCTTAGATTAGGCCTTCTGATGGTGTCTTCCAGGTGTTGGATAGATCTATCATATTTCTTGGACTTGTCTTGGATGGTTGTATGTTCTTTCTCTATAATATCTATGCTGTCTTCAATCTCTGAGATTCGATCTTCTGCATGGTCTAACCTGCTGTCAAGACTCTCTACTTTGTTTTTTTATCTCTTTTCCTTCTAGTTGGTCAGCTTTGATGGCTTCAAGTTCTTTGTTGAAGCTCTGTTTTAGGTCTTGTATGACTTTCTTTACTTCCTTAATTTGGTGTTCAGTGTTTGTTCTCAAATCACTTAGTTGATTGGTTATGGTTTCTTTGGATTCCCATTCCTTCTGTTGGGTTCCATTCAGCATTCCCTTTGTGGTCTCCCTAACTTCCTTCAGCTCTTTGTTAATGGATTCCATGAATGCCTTTAGTGTTCTTTGTGTATTCTCTATCTGGTCTCTCAATTCCTGTATTACTCTTTGATTAGCTGCTTCCCGTTCATGGGATTCCTGTAGTTCTCTTTCCTCTGGTTCGTGGGATTCCTGCAGTTCTCTTTGAGTGTTCTCAGCCTGCTCACGCCATTCCTCCCTTTCTCTTTGAGCATTCTCAAGTTGTTCACGCAAAATCCTGTATCAGTTTTTGAGCAGCTTCCTCATGCTTATGATATTCCTGTGTAAGCTTTTGGGATGCCTCCTCTCTCTCCCTTTCACGCTCATACAGAGTCTTTTGTAAGTTGTCAAACTTCTCATTTATCATGTTTGCCAGCAGTGTTTGTAGAGCTATTTGGGAACTCTCCTCTGGATTATTCATTATCTGTTCTGACCCCTGATTATCAAGATTGGTACTTGAGATATCCAGTTTTGCCATTTTTCTTGTGTTTTTCTGGCTTACTGTGCCCATTTGAGATGAAAATAGCACCAGTTTTGTGTTAGAACACTATCTTAAGGCAACCGTCAATCAAAGTTTGCATTTGTACAGTCAATAGTCTACAGATACAATCTAGTTCAACAGATACATCTATTCAACATCAAACAACTATACGTTAATGGGCTTTGAACTGCAGAGAAGAATTTGGAAAACCAGAAATTATTAGGGTTAGGGAGAGATGTGGGTAAAAAATAGGAATAGATTGGTGTGGGGAGGCACGGGGAGAGTTAACTATGTCCTAATCCCAATGCAGGAAATAGGTTGGGTAGGATGCAAGTAGCGAGAGAGAGAAAAAGAAGAGGGGGATAGGGGAATGAAAAGAGACCAGAAAAAAATAGAAACATAAAAATTAATATTATTATGGAGATTAAAAGACCATCTATTTAGAGAGGAATGTGAGTATATTAATAGAAGGGTAGGGACATAGAGGAGAAGTGAAAAACTTAAAAAAATGCTTAAAATATTATATAGGTATAAAGAGGTAGTACTGCTATTAAGGAATTTAAGTCTCAGAGGTTTTGAATTGAGTAATAAATTTGTGGATTAAGTGTGTACACAATGGGGGACAGGGTCTACTAGTTAATTACGGGTTTATCTGAGGATGTGCAGGACAAGAGTTAAGTCACATACAGAAGATCAAAAGATAAGAAAAGGTGAAAAGGATTAGAAAGGGAGAAAAAAGATCAGAAGTTCAGTAGAGCTAGACAAAAAAACAAAAATATAATTAAGAAAGAAAGAAAAAGAGAAAGAAGACAAGAAAAGAAAGGAAAACGCACATTCATGTGTTCCTAAAAAAAAATTATAAGAGGAAAAAAAAGTTACTGGAAAACACTTATTTTTTCAAAAAAGGCAAAAATTAAAGATTAATAAAATTTTTAGAAAAGGAAAAAAAATATATATATATATAAAGTACCAAAAAAAAGAAGAAAAAGAAAAAAAAAGAAAAGAAGAGGAAGAAAAAAAAATTCTTTGATTTTTTTTTTATTTTTTTTTGGGAGGGGTGGGAAGAATCCTGTATCTCCCTTTTGTCTGTAACCAGCCTCTTGTTGGAGTCTCTGGTCAGCTTGAGGTCCTGTGGCTTGATTGGTTTCTTAAGTCAATTTGTTCCTACAGGCAGAAAAATGCTCTGCTTTACCCAAGATTTTGAGATCCCCCTCCCAGATTAGTTTACTGGGAGGGTGATCTGCTTTGAGAATCACAAAAGAGGGGGATGCAGTGGTGAGGTTAGGTTCTGGGTAGGGTTGAGGCCTTTCAACAATTAGTAGCTTTTTCCTGGGGCTAACACAGAGCCCAGCCTGGAGCCATTCTCAGGGTTTCTGTTTTTCAATTGATTGTGGAGGCTGCTAGAGGGAGGGGCAGCCTCTAGCTCTGGTTACCAGTGAGGAAAGCCACTCCAATGGCTGGTGCCTGAGCTGGGTGACTTTTCCCTGGATGGAGCCTAGTCTGGCAGGTTACTTCGCCGTTAAGTTCTTGTGACCTGCTAAATGACTCATTTTATTCCAAGGCGTGAGTTGGAGCTGGCAGCTCCTCCGAGCTTTGTCGGTATCCAAGATGGAGATCACTGGTGCTGGGGGGGGGAGGGGTGGCCTTCCCTCCTCTGCTCCCTGAGAAGGAGTGAGGATGTCGGGCTTCTACTCAAGTCGAGTCTTGGATCCTGGGTCATCTCTGGTCTGCGAACTGCAGGATGAAGATGTCCACTCCTTGTCGGTTCTTGCTGGTGTTGAGTAGAATCCGCTCGCCCGCTGCGTCTGGCTCCTTCGTCCCGGACTGTCTGTGTGAGCGCTCAGTTATGGCCCGGGCTGCGTTCTCTGCCGTGACCCTGCCGCCGCCACGGCGGCAGCTGGCAGGCGCTCAGATGTGTCTTTTTGCCTTGGCTTCCCCTCTCTTGTCTAACTCTCTGTCCTGTGATGGCACACTTGGTGTGATTCTCTGGCTTAGGACTGTTCACTGGAACTCTAAAACTGCTTTCTATGCGAGAGCTTGTTCAGATTCCAGCTTCTCCTCCGCCATCTTCCCGGAACTCCTCTTTCTTGCTATTGTTTTTAACATAGTTATAATGCACTATGTGATCCTCTTGTTTTTTTGTATGTTCTTACCCCATGGTATAACCCCTGTATTCACTGTATCTGATTCCAGTGTCCTGCATCTTGTATATACATTTTTACAATTTGGAGAGAGGAAGGGATATAACCAAATGTATAAATAAGGATACAGGTTGATGCATTGTAATAATGAGATGTACAAGACACTGTTGAAAATGAACTTTCCAATTTCGAGGGGGGAGGGAGAAGTAGGGAAGGTGGGGAGGGATGGGATGTTAGGGGAATAACAAAGGAGGAGGTAATAATGCTTGATAGGAAATGCACTCATTACCTTACTCATGTAATTGTAATCCCTCTGTATAGTATTTTTACAATAAAAATATAGAAAGGAAAAAGGTGATAACAGTTAATGGTTTCATATCCAATGTATTTTCTACTGGTTAAAAACGTGAATAAGTGTTGTACATTTGTAAATTGTAACCAAAGTGAACTGTATAAGGAAAATAACCTATGGTCAAAATTTCCATTTGTGAAGCAGGAGCTCTTTCTGGATTATGGAACATGTATGATGTAGTAGTAAATGATGCAATGAGAGAGGAGTGGCTAGAAATATGTCTGAATGAGAGAATGTCCTCTTGCAGAAAGTAAAATGAAAATGTGGGAATAAATTAACTTTTTGAAATTTTAACTAACAACAAAGCAATCACCTTTCACTATAAAGAAATTGTAGGATAAATCACTCAGTGCTGAATATGTTGTATCTTCAGATGTAATCCTGGAAAACATTTCCAGTAACCACGTGAAAAATTGACTGTTTGACCTAGTTATGAGCCTGAAGTACTTGATATAGTTTTTAAATTAAATAGTAGAAGTATGATCTTTTGAATAAGGTCAAATTTATAAAGTTCTTTAGTGGCTGATTTCTGTGGTTGTGTGTGTGTGTGTGTGTGTGTGTGTGTGTGTGTGTGTGTGTGTGTGTGTGTGCGTGTGTGTGTGTTACTGTTTTGTAAGTGTGTGCTTTAATTCATTGTAAAAAGACATAGTCTTATATATTCTCTAGAACTTTATTTTAGAAAAATCCACAGGTTTCCATGAATGTAATAAGTTGTGGAACTTTTTTGTTTTAAATAACTGTGTCAGCATAATAAAATATATTTGTCTATGAAAGAAATAATGCTTGATTATGAACTGTATTTGATACTAACCACTGCAGATATAAATGATCATAATTGATTTATTTCCATTCCTTCCTTTTGAACAAAGTTCTTTCTTCCACATACATATCAAACTGCAGGGTGATTTCTGTTATTTCAAACATCTGCTTGGTCTGTTTTATAATAGTTGCTATAAAAGTATTGACAGTCTAATTTAAGATCCCACATTGGCCACTTTCCGTGTTCCACAGACAGAAAAGAATAGAATGAGCTAAAATACATTGGGATAAAATGTACAAACTTTTGGGAGCAATGTGATCTCTGGCACCAACTTGTAAAACCTAGATCAATTGTGATGAGGGATTGATAGGTGATACCAGAGAATGAGGTGGAGAACGATAGTTTTACCCCAAGTGTAGCCACAGATACCACTTCCCTGGTGTCAGATGCTTATTCATCTCACTTTGCAGCTTGTATTAGGTTGTCACCATTTGCCTGCCTTCAGACTTGGAAGAATTTTTTTATCTTTAGGTTTACAGTAAAAATTTTCACCCTTGTTGTTTTTGAAAGTGAAATGGATAATTCTTTGGGGTGGGAAGCTGTTAAACGAAATGTAGGATGTTTAGCAGCCAAAAAAGTTCTGCTTGATGCCAGAAATTTTCCTTCTGCCATTTATATGAATCAAAAATGCTGCCATACTTTGCCAAGTGTCTCCTGTAGAGTCAGCCCAACATCTGGTGCATATTTTTCTTCCAGGAAATACGTATAATTTTAACCACAGAATTAGAAATGGTAATAATACCTTACATATCAGGTATATATTATATTTAAGACCTTATAAATATCGGGAAGTTTGTTCTGGATTCAAATGTGTTTTAAAAGTGCTATTTAGTTGTTTTTAAGATGGAGGCCAGCACCAATTTTTCAGACCCAATTCAACCATCCAATTCTGGGTAATTCAGAGGACTTTCCTTCTCCATCTGTCCTCCTTCCCTTCCATCCTGCCCCAATATCACTGGAAGTGATATACACACTTTTCTACTCATTTCAATTTGAGAAAATGTATACTATATTATAAATACACACAGGTTTATGCATAGGGACTCTCAAAGTCCGCATGTAGAACAGAAATGGTCCCTACTTCAATTATGTGTTTAACTTCCCAACTGTAATACTACTGTGATCTTATCTGAGAAGTTAGTATTTTATAGGACTCATTTTGCAACCAGATGACTTGAAATAATTCTGCTCATTTCTATGACTCTCTATTTCCTCACTGATAAAGTAACAGTAATATGTACTTTCCAGACACTGATCTCATTCTCTGCTATGCTCTTCCATCTTACTCCCAGTATATTATATTAAAACATACATCATGTTTGGTTGCAATTTTCCTGCTACTTTCCAGTATTGCTGGCCTATAAAGTATTTAAGGAGTAGACTTGTATTTCTCTCTTACCATAACCCCTACCACAATACTATTGTGTATTTTAACTATTTTAATAAACTAAATATAATAAATTAATGTGTTACAACATTGTATACTATACACGTGTTTCTGGCATTTAGTTGTTTGATATTTAGTAAATTTCTACTTTTCAAAGCTCACTTGGGATAGTCTCTGGAACCAGAAATATAGCAGGTAACAGAATACACAAAATTTCTGCCCTCAAAGCGTTTACATTCAAGTGGGCTAGCCAATCACTAAGAGTTGACATCTCTTTAGTTTCAAGGAGATGTAGGTGAGTACGTGCTATGAAAAGATTATAGAAAGGTGGGATGAGAGTGATGGAGAGTGGCAAGGAAAGGCCTCTCAGGAAGTAATTAACATCATAATTTTGTCATAATCATGATTAACATTATCATCAAGGTGATGTTATTAGCCTTTCATTAGTAGAATGTGTGCTTTGATTCATTTTCCTAATGCTGATGCTGAACTATTTGTGTTCTGTCTGACCTACTTCTCCTTGAGACCGAGTATAAGAATTCTCAGGGCTTATTGCCTTGAAATCAAGAGTTTTGACTATTTCTACTGTCACTCCCCCCTGCTTATTAATGGAGGGTGTGTTCTAAGACCTTCAGTTCATCCTGGAATCTGGATAGTACTGAACTCCATTTATACTGTATTTTCCCTCTATAACTTTCCTTTTGAAAATGTTTCTGAAAATGTTTACTTTAAAATTAGGCACTCTGTGACATTGAAAGTCATAACTAGTATGAACATAAAACAATTATTGGGATGCATTGTAATAAATGTAAGTGGGTGTGGTTTCTCTAAATATACCTTATTGTATTGCAGTCATCTTTTGTGTTCTTATGATCTTGTGAGATACCTTGGTGTCCATGTAAAATGAACTGAGGTGGATGATACAGGCATTGTGATGTAACATTAGGCTTTTGTATCAGTGTAACTTGAACATCAACGCTGCTTCACTCAATCTGATCACCCAGATAGCTACTAGCTGGTTGCATATATGGTGTGGATGGTGTGGATATACTGAGTGGATATGTGGATATGATGAGTGTAAAGGTTAGTTTGTTTATGTCCAGAGTGCAACAGTTTAAGTCTGTATCACACTACTTACAATGATACACATTTAACATTTAGGGATGGCTTATTTCTGGAATTTTCCATTCATATTCCAACCACAGTTGACCATATGTAACTGAAGTCACAGAAAATGAAACCATGGTTATGGGGGAAGATTGTGCACTAGATCAAGCCTTTAATCCCATCAGGTTGGATTTGAGGCCCTCTATGAAGATATTTACCAAGAGAGCTTGATATGCTATTTGTTTAAAAAGTATGCCTCCCCCTCTTTTTGAACTCTCTGAGTAGTTTTAGGAAAGTAATCCTAGCAGTACTTTAAATAGCACTTAGAATATATCAAATGTATATATTAATGAATAACATGATTTTTAAAACATATATATTATATAATATCTGAACTGAATGAAACATACATATTTGCTTAAATTTTTTGTCATTTCTTATGATAAAACCTTTGAAATTCATTATTCCTGTGTTTGAAGTGTACAAGCATTCTTTTAACCCATAGTCATTCTGTTATACAGCAACACCTCAGAATCTTGCTCCAAACTGTAACAGTATTTAACCACAAACCTTTTCCCATTCTGCCTACTCTTCTACTTCCCCTGCCTCTGGTAACTACCAAGCTATAGAGGCTCAACATTAACACTTGTGACACTTTGAGTAGGATAATTCTTTGTTGTGGGAGATTGCTCTCTTCATTGTCATAAGTTTAATAGCATCTCTAACCTATACCTACTAGATTCTAGCAATATTCTCTCCCCAGTTATAGTAAAAAAATTATGCCCAGATACTGGGACATTGCCAAATGTCTCCTTGGGGGCAGTAACTGCACTGGCTGAAAGCTGTTGCCTGATAGGGACCTTCTGTCCTGCCAGCTGTTGTGCACAGTGTCTACTGCAAGTACTTTGCTTGCCCCTCCTGTGTTTGCTTGTACATCATTACAAGCACCTTTCTCTCCTCCAATGATTTGAATCCTAGCCTTGTAAATCTAGCTGGAACTTTACCACTGCAAGATTTTTAATATATTTTTATTGTGAAGAATCTGTCCAAAAGGGTTACAGTTACAGGAGTAAAGTAATGAGTATATTTCTTATCTAGGATTCTTGTAAGCCCTGGACATCCGCTAGCTCATCTACATCTGAGTTACTATTGTGACTCCTTTTTGCTTATTCATTAGCTGAAACCAGGGGTGTTTATTGAAACATTTTCATCTCTTTACACCTCCTACATTGCATTTTCTTGGAAATGAGAGACAATGCCTTAATTATGCCAGTGCCTTCACAATTCTTGGAATAAAGATATTCATTAAATAATGGTTTGAAAGTGTAGCCTTAGAAAGCTTAACAAAAGTTGGTGTTTTTTTTGTCAAGAGCTGTATTCTCAATCAGAATGGTAGCTAATACAAATGCTAGAATCTTCATAAGGATTAATTATTTTGGTAAATTGCACTTTTATTGACAGTGCATTATCGATGTAAGGAATACTATAAAGAATATTATACTATAATGAATACTATAATTAATGTTGGTGAAACTGAGTTTATAGAACTATGAATTTTCTAATGTAAGTTGACAAACTGGGATGATCCACTTTAATATATGATCTTTCACTTTAGTAAGACTAGCCACTAGCTAATTGTGAGAAATATGGTTACATAACCACTGAAGACCCTGAACTTGATTATCTTTTGAAGGGAATGAGGTATCAATTTGGGGGAAATAAGCATGCATCTTTCTCGAGGCTTATGGCTTTATTTTACTCTTGAAAGGAAGGTTAATGGATTAATAGGAATGACTGAACATTTAATTGTTTCTCTGTCCAAACACAAACTTCTTCTGAACATTTAATTGTTTCTCTGTCCAAACACAAACTTCTTATTCAGAATGTATCTGGTTGTTTAGTTATGTTCATTAGTCACATAGCATTCAGGTAATTATTAATTATTGGAAAACCAAACTCAAGGTCCTTTTAATGACATTTGGGAAGTAGAGGACAACCACAACCTTCTAACACCCCATGCTGTTAGCTCAGGTCTCCCAGAATATTCACTGTACCTCTGAAGGGTTCCCATTCTCCTGCTCTCATTAGCACATTTAACAGATTGCTTAAGGATTTCTGAAACATAGCTTTAGCTCTTGTTCTCTCAAAAAATAACACTTTTAAGCAGGAAAGCTAATTATATTCTTTGCAAATATAACAATGGGATATAAACTACCTGGGGTATAGTATTACCTGAGAAATGCTTGCATGGTGAGGAATTCCTGCATAAAACTCTATCTACTTACGTAGATTCATTTTAGCCTCTCATAATAGCTCTGGATAAAATGATTATTTACAGAATTTCATCTGAGAATACAGAAAGCAACTGCATTTTGAATATATTATGTGCTAGCTCTATGTGCTAGCTACTCTACATTTAACAAATTCTGCATGTCACTTTTTGTAAGGATTTTCTCAAACAACATTCCCTTCTCTTAGATATATCCCTTATTCCCTATCCTCTGTTTACATCAATCAGAGTTCTAGGAGCCAGGTTGGGTGCATGTGTCCAGTCTTTTCTGAGCAGAAATGGGTCAATTAGGTGATCTTACAGGATTGGGAATTCAGATTGATAGTCTCTGTGAATAACTAATAAAATATACATGTGCAAATTATGGGGAGCTGTAGTCTATCAAATTCATGCTTGCTCAGCAGTGGATTGTAGGAACACATAAAGCAGAGGCAGAGAGGCAGAGCCAGAGAGAGATGATTGCTTTCACCCTTTTCTCCTGGGATGCCCAACTGAGGGTTCTGCCATCAATGCCATGTCATCCTGCCAAACATTTATGTCATCTCTTTAGAGTGCTTAACTGTGATTTTTGCCACCAAAATGCTTAACAAAGTCACCTTTCCTGTTTCTAATGAAAAAAATGAAGTTCAAATAAGTCCAGCAATGCATCTAGAGTGGGAGATCTTGTACACAATGAGTCAAGATTCAAGTCCTCTGCTTAATATTCCTGTTCCGGAACCTCTCCTGTAGTAGTTTCCTCCATAGCACAGTTTACACTGGTGCAAAACTATTTTGACCGGTGAATGTGTTGTAAGTGATCTTTTGATAAATGCTTGTGTGACAGTTCCCCTTCCCTGTGCTGCTGCTGCTGCTGTTGCTGGTAGTGGTGGTGGTGGTTTGGCTGTTACGTATTCTTAGAATTGGCTCATTTCCTCCCCAATTGCCAAAGACATTTTCTAATCTGCAATTCAGGAGTGAACTTCAGGAACTTATAGCTTTCACAAAACAATTCAAAGCTTAGTCTTTTTAATTACCTTTTAGCCCTGGAGTACTTTTATTAGTCCATTGAAGTTTAAATACCTATCTTCCTTAGGAGTCTTCAATCTAGAAAGCTCAAGGTTGGTTTCTCTCTAGCTCCCCTGGTAAAGGAAAGTTGGCTGTTCTTTATTTGCATGATGACAAGATGATCCAACAATGAGTTGCCCTGTTCATCTCCTTTATTCAGAGATTATCTGTGTCCTTTCTTAAACTACAGACTCTCAATGGACAGTGACCCTACCTCTTGGCTACTCTAGTATGCCCAAAGCCTACCACAAATGGTGGCACTTAATCATGAAAATAATGTAAATAACAACTGTAGACATGGGTCTCATACTTAACATCAGGTATTCAAGATACCTGATTCTTGTTGTTATTTGACATTATTTTTTATTCTGAACTATTGTGATGAACTGATAGGAAATTCACCTTGGATAGCCTTCTTCCCTATGGTTGTATCACAATACTCAAACCCGTCTGATCTGCTCATGTGCCTTGGAGAGTACTGCTGAGGCATCCATTGTCTCTGATGTTTTCTGCTGCTTCAGAGACCAGCATGAAACTGGAAGTCATTGGGAAGAGGGATGTCCTGTGATATTCACATTTTAAGAAACTCCATATACTTTTCTGCCCTTAGAGGCATGTTGTATTCTTTGAAAGGACTGAGCTGGGTGCAGCCACTGTGGACAGCCAAATCTTCACTGTTCTAGAGCCAAAGTCTTTCCTTGTGTTGAAGAGTTTCTTTGTAACCCTGGAAAGCTGTCCTTCACTCCACCTCTCTGACTCTATCTCTTTCCCACTCATCTTTGAAAGTATACCTCCACGTCCCGTAATTTTGAGAACCTGAACACAGAAACAATGTCTTCTTTCCTTCAGAGAAGCTGGGGCTTAATGAACCTAATCTCCCAGGAGAGGAAGAAAAATAGAAATATCTGTGTCCTCTTCTGAGTACAATGGCAAGTGGTTAAAAACAGAATAGTTAAACTTACAAAAGTAGTCAGAAGTTTGGGTGCTAGTGGCTCATGCTCCTAGCTATTCAGGAGGGTAAGATCTGAGGATGGGGGTCTGAAGCTAGCCCAGACAGGAAAGTCTGTGAGACTCTTACAGTCAATTAACCACCAAGAAACCAGAAGTAGAGCCACAGTTTAAGTGACAGAGCACTAGCTAGAGATAGATTACAGGTCCTGCATTTCAGCCCCAGGACTAGCACAATACAACACACACACACACACACACACACACACACACACACACACACACACACACACACACACACATGCTCATATTTTGCTACACTAATATTTGTTGAGTGCTAATTGTGCATGGGAATCACATTTTATCCTCACAATACTTTCATGAAGGTAACAATTTCATGTCGGAAAACATGGAGGTTCTGAGAGGCTAAGTCATTTTGTAAGCTTCCATGTGAAGATTCTAATCCAGCTGGCATGACCTCAGAGCCTGCAAAGCTCACTTCTGCTGATTCCCTTCCAAAACTCATGGAAGTTTGTTGGGCAAATAATTAGGTAGGTGACCCTCTTATGCATTTTCAAATCTAACAATAATGGAAATTAATTTTGTCCCTGACTCTTTGCAGAATGGTTACCCCTGTTTTTCTTTTTTAACTTAAAAGAAGAATAATATATGAGAGGTTTAACATATTGAAGAAAAGGCTAGTATCTAGAGAACATTTGAGACATTTAATAAGAAGCTTCAGCTTGGACCACATGCTAAGTGGGAGAGTCACTGACATCTGATACTGAAATCCACTCACCAGTGCACATATCGTTGCAGGTTGCTGCACAGCATGCGGCTCTGAGAAGAGGGAGGGCTGGAGGACACAACAATTTTATGATTCTGTTGGATTCCTGTGGTCATTATCAAGGTTTCTTTTTTCATTTAAAAAGGGCTGTACTTGAATCAGGACACATTTTAGGCAAATATTAGATGGGTCTTAAGAGGTATATAGATATATTATTGCAACTTGATGTCTTACTATAGCTTGGATTTAGACCACAGTTCCTAAACAGGAACAACTGATATTTCATTTCAGCAGTCTTAATTACATAGCATAAATACTTTTGAACCATAGGGAAAGCTTACACTTTTTTTACCTAAATGACCACTTTTTAAAATAGTTTCTTTGCATTTTAATGAACATAACACTGTCCATGCATGTTTCATGTTAGGTCTCACCCCTAATATGCTGTCATCATTTTTAGTGATTTGGGAATATTCAGGCAAAGTGTGAATCTTCCTAGTATTTAGTTACTGAAGTAGTTTTGCCATCAAACAAGTTGCTATAGAAATATGTATTTTTGCATACATATATGTAAAATACATATGCATAAAATATATTGTATACACACATACAAGGTACACACGTACATATAGATTGCATCATAGAGGATGAATGTAATTTGATTACTGACAAAGGGACATATCACTAATGCCAAATATAAATGTATTAAAAAATGTTGTCGTTTTAATTGAGGGTCTGTTTGAAGCATAGATTGTTGATTCTTATACCTTTGATTAACAAGATATCCCCTCTAGGCCTGTTTCACAAACAGACTTCTTTAGTCCCTCTGGAATTGTTGGGCCCTTCTCTAGGCTGCAACATCGAACGTCTCACCATGTATGATGCTCCATGGCTTTTTCAATTTTGGTTTTAAAAGTTGCATAAAATCAATTTTTAACTTTTAAAGATCTCATCAGAGAATAATCTTTAAATCCATTTTCTTTAAGTTCTAAGCAATTGAATTCAAACTTAATCCTTGAACCCTTACGTGCCCAAAGGCTCTGTTGTATAAGATAGGATGAGAGAAATTATTAGTATCTGTGAGGCTGAAGAAAAGAGGCTTTGTGTCTTATTTTTATTTCAGGTTTCTATGGAGGAGATGCCTCCTTTTTGTAAGTCAGGAACTCTGATCCTTGTTCAGCATCTTTAGATGTAGATTGCTGAAGCTGAAATGGAATCTTCAATTCTCCCTTCTTTAAAGCCTCCACTCTGTCCTTAAATATACAGAAACTTTTATGAATTTGACATTGTTATAAGCTGAAATATTATCAAATTAAAAGTAGTATTTGCAGATAAATGTTAAAATTGGGAAAAAATAAGATATTGAAACTAGGTGACTCACCCTAAGTACTTCATACACTCCACTATGAGTTATTTGTTCTATATTTTATTGATTTTGTTCATAAGGATTCAATGTTTACTTACTTCTTACTAATTTCATTCATAGGTGCAAGAACAAGGTTGAAAGTAGTGAGCTCATTGTGCTAATGAGATTACACAGTGTAATTCTTTAGAAAGGCAAAGTCAAAGTTCAGCAAAATAAAACACCAGAAAGCAGGGACTCAAAAGGGGTGGAGTGGGATCAAGGGAAAAGGGGTAAATAAGTGAAGATAACAGGATGGGGAGATGCAGCCAATAATCTAATGTGTATCCTGTGAAACTAAGAAGTGTGAGAGAAGAGGTGGGTTTAGTAAGGATGGGTGAGAATGTTGAAATGGGTGATATTGATCAAAATATGTGGTATTCATGAACTGCTTTGTCAAATGTCAATGCCTTTGTACAACTACTTAAAGGTAATAAACTGAGAAAAGAAGATGTTTAGGAAGAACCAAAGGAAACTAGCAAAGGCATAGATGTACTCATAGCATACTAATTTAATCTATGGAAATGTGTGTGCATATATATAAATATATATCTTGAATTATTAAAAATGCTGAAAAAGATAAAAATACTGAAAAAACACAAGAATTTATGAGGACATATCCACTGTAATCATGATGCTATCATCAAATGAAATATAGCCTCTAGTGAACAGTGTTTTGCACTTGTATATGCAGTTACAAATTTGCAGGGAATTCATTTTTCCTAGTGCAAAACACCTGTGGATCCAGAAAGAAAACAAAATAGGATTTAATATTTTCATGCACTGAAACACATATTGTTTTGTGAGAAGGCATTTTGTGGACCATTATTAGCAAAGTAATTTAATCATTAATATTTAAAAAATGAGAAAATCATAATAGTATTCTTATCTGGCATGCTGTTATTTCATTGTTTTCTCTCTATTCAGTTCTCTCTCTGTATCTGAATCATTGACAGTTCCCTTTTATCATATATGAAATAAAACAAGGATTATTTCCTCTACAAATGATTTTGTCTTAGAATAGTCTTTGACTTAGTTGCTAAAGATTTTAATCACCTTCCCACTGTTTCTTCTTTACTTCCATCCCCATTTCACTAAGTTACTATTTCACTTATTTTTAAAAATCCTCAAAAATATTCTCTTCACTGTTGGAATGTACCTACTCATTCTAGTGCTTTCTCCAGGGAGACCTACCTGCTACTTCTGGCTCCATTCCTACCAGGGCCTCTCCACCCATTGTGCTCCATAACCTCCTGCAAGGCATTATTGTATTTTTCTGCAATTTTTGTTGTGTTCAATTCTTTCTATCATTCAACTGAAAACTCTTGTCTCCAGTTTCAACACAATGCTTGCTACTCAACATGTACTTGAGGAAATGAAAGAGGTACCATGTGGTCTGATGTATGCTCAAAAAGTCTTTTGTAACTCTGTTATCCATAGAATAATTTTTAACTTCTCTGTGTGACAAAAGAAACCCTCCTTACCTGTCCTTGGCAGTGTTACTGGCATTCAGCTGAACAATTGTGAACTTTGTGCAGAGTTTTATAACTCTTAGCCTTTGAGTACATTTTCTCTGTCTAAAACACGTCTTATATTCCCAACCCTCTAAACCATGCCTGTGTCTACTTGGCAAGTTTTCACAGTTCTCATAAACCCACCATAAATGTCACATCTCTGTGAAGTAGAATTTTAATTTGTATGTTTCTTTACCTAATGTATGTGTACGATCTTATAGTGAGACCTATTAATTTCTTATTTCTTGGGTCCTTTGAGCCAGCTCAGTGCCTACTGCCTACCAGATTCTCAATTAAATGATTATGTCTTCAGTCAATAGAATTTGAAGGGATTAAAAATACAGGTTTCTGACACAGGAAAAAATAGCTGAAAAATTGCTCTGATAATTAACATCTATGTGACCTACATCCAGCTATTCAATAGCTCTGATATTCAGGTTAGCTGCCTACTAATAGGGTAATAATTTATGCATAAGACTTGTGAGGATTAAGTTAGGGAGTCATGAAATTGTCACTGAAACATGAAACACAGAAATATTCGGTTGCCCAGTGATTGCTGTTTTTATTATGAGGTACAGAGATAGAGTAGAGGGCAAAATCATTTACAGTTGGGTTCAATTTCCAGATAGTATTGTTTTAGCTGGATTTAAAGGAGCCATCAGGCCCATATAGAAGAAAAGGGAGCCTGTGTGTTTGAGTAAGATAGAATAGAACAAGCAAAGCTGCAGCTGCAATCCATATCATCAAGTAGGGCATCAAGTAGTCCAGCCTGAGTGACACATAAAGCCCAAAGAGACAGGCTAGATGAGAGAGGACTATGTATGTTAGACTGCAGGGCTGCAGACTTTTTTCCAGACCTTCTAAATTGCTATAATCTCTTTTAAAATTGTCCTTGTTTATTTTCTCCCTACGGGATCCAATTTCTGTTTAAAAGGAGTATACCTCACACTAGTTGGACCGGTAGAAAATCACATAAGTAGTACAGCAATTTATACTGTGCCAAGATGTCCCATTATTTCATTGAGAACCTCATCACAGTGGTCACTGAAGAGAGCAGAAACCTCTGGACGCTGCAGATCCTTCTCCAGAGCTCCCAAAACAAATAATCCCCACCTGCTTTCAGTGACCCTTCTACATGGCAAGCAGCTAGGTGCTCAGAGGAGCCCCAAACACTCCTTCACTTTGCCTCTGGCTTGTCTGTGTCCTCTTCCAGTTTCATTTGTCAGCTTGTCAAAGAGAAGACCTTCTGCATGGGGCGTCAGCTTTCCCCATGGTGAATGATTGCCATCATGACTCATTATCATACTGATCTCCACTGCTCCTGCAGAAATAGGAGTTGGTAGGAAAAGCTTGTAGTGCAAAATATTTCACTTGCAATTATTTTATTCATTTTTGTTGTTTTGTATTCTTAAAGAGTTTAAGGAGGAAATGTACAGTTTCATATGAGGTGACTGAGGAACTTACTAGAGAAACCAATGTATCTCTATAAACAGATTGTTACAGAAGACTAGTTCTTAAGACCTTTCAGGACTTCATTATCTTTAAAATTTGAATAATGGTGTTATTAGAGTAGAAATGTTTGCGTCTTTGGAGGAAGCGTACTTTCAGAAAGTAATTTTCTGTGACTATCTTTCAGTATGATGGCTCAAATTTAGCCATATATTTTTGGTCATTCTGGCTTAGAAAGAATAAGTAGAGCTAGCCACTACTATAAGTTGATTTTGAGTAGTTGAAATTCAAGAGTTTGGTTCTAGATTGAAATTTAAACTTTATTCAAATTTAATTATTTTAACTTTAACAACTGATATTTGACACTCTAATTAAATAATTTTAATTACCAGAAAAATGGTAGCTAACCAATTCTTAAACATTAGATGTTTCTATTTTGTAGGTTGCAATACAGGTGTAAGAAACAACACAGAGAAACCCCATGCATTCTTTCTCCAATTTCTTTAGTGCTGACATCTTGAAAAACAGTAGGTAGTATGCAAGCAAGACATTAGTCAGCTTTCTGTCATGATAGTAAATGTCTGTGATAACCAATGTACAAAGACAAAAGCCTCACAGTTTGGAAAGTTCCTGGTCATGATTATTAATTGGCCCCATTGCTTTGGGCTTGAGGGACAGTAGCACATGGTGACAGTCAGGAAGCAAATGTTAGAGCAAAGCTGCCTGTATCATGTCTGTGATACAGAGAAAGATGAAGAGACCAAGGTTGCATAATCCCCTTTGGGAGCATACCTTCAATGACTTGAAGATCTTCCATCAAGCCCCACCCCTTAAAATTTCTACCAACTCCAACTGGTATCTAAATCTTTAATGTGTGAACCACTGGGGAACATTCCATGCAGTAGGAAACTGGCTTAATATGATTATATCCGAAGCATTAACTTAACTCAGAAATCCCCTCTAGTGTTCTTTTATCATCACACTCAACTCTCTTCATCCTTGGCCTGGCAATTACTCATCTGTCTACCATTTCTATGATTTTGTCACTAAAATGCTTTTAAAATTGTGTCACATTTAAAATGTGGGATCATTTAATAGATTGTTGAATCTGGGTTCTTTCATTAATACATTTGAAAATTATCCATATTGCTACATGTATAAATAATGGGTCTTTTTGACTGCTTATTAATTTTCAGTGGTATGACTATACTGTAATTTGTTAACCATTCATTTGCTGAAAGACGAATATGATTTTATTTTCAATTTGAGTATACAATAGACTAACCTATAATGGCCATTTGGGAATAATTTTTATGTAAGCTGTTTTTATTTAATTATCATATTTACCTAAGAGTGCAATTACTGTCTCGTATGGTGATTGTACACTGAGTTTTATAAGACCATGCCAGACACTTTTCAGAGGGACTGTCCAATTTATATTCTCACCAGTAATGTATGGGTGTGCCAGTTTTTCTGTATTTATTCCAGCATTTAGAATTGTCATTATTTTTTATCCATTTTGATAGATGTGTAGTGTTAATCTACTTTTTATATGGCAAATTTTATAAAATTAGCATAGGAATCAAACGTGTAGGTATACATAATAGAGCGTTAGCACCGAAACTATATGAGCTCCTATATATTGTCTAGACCGTATGCCACATAATCTATTTCTCTTCTGTTTCTTTAGTCATAAACTTTCCTATCATTTTTATTTTTAAAATTAAAAATGCATAAAATCAATAGGCAAAAAACTCCTATGCTTGTGGATTTGCATGATTAATATTGTGTAAATGGTTACATTACTGAAAGCAAAGTAGAGTCATCCTAATCCCCATTACTATTTCAATGATAATTTGAACAGCAACATACCTTAAAATCCATATGGAAATACAAAACTAGCCACAACAATCCTAAGGAAAAATCATAGTACACAATTGTGAATTATAATAGAGAGCTATCATAACAAAAACAGGATGGGACTAATACAAAAACAGATGCTTTGAGCAGTGGATGTAAGTATATATCTATGTTCATAAGAGCATTATTTTCAATAGCCCAACTATTTTATTTTAGAGGGATATGATGAGTAAACAAATGCAAATGTAGTTGATAGGCCACTGTATATTTTGTTGCACATTTTTTTGTCTAGACCATATCATCACAGAAATTGGTTGGGTTTATGACTAGATGGCCTTGCTTAATTTTGTGCAGGAGTCATCAAACACATTCTGCATCAAAGCCAAGTCTTGTTTGTTTCCATGATGACTGCTATTCTGACATGACATCTCAGTATAGCTTTGATTTGTTTTTTCTTGATGGCTTAAGGATGGTGAACATATATTTATTGACCATTTAACTTCCTTTGAGATACTTGTAAATCCATGTTTATTGCAGCACTACTCTTAATAGCCAAATTAGGGAATCAGCCCCGGTGAACAACAGATGAATGGATAAAGAAATTATGTTGTATATATACACAATGAAGTGTTATCCAGCATAAACAGGAATGAAATTTGCAGGGAAATAGATGGACCTGGAAGTCATCTTGTTATGCAAAGTAAGCTGAACTCAAAAAGACAAATGCCCCATGTTTTCTTTATATGTGGACTCTAAATTTTTTAAAAATGACACGAAGTAGAAGAGGGACTATTTGAGAAGAGGAAATCAACAAATGTGAAGGGAAGGGAAGATAAAGAAAGATTAATAAAGGTGTGAATATAATCAAAGTGTATGATACATATGTATTAAATGTCAAAATAAAACTCATTACTTTGTATAATAAAATATTTACAAACTGCATTCTGCCAAAAGCCAGACAGAAATTATTTTCCACTGTGAGCCATAAAGTATCTGTTAGCATTATTAAACTCTGCTATTATAACAGAAAACACTTAAGTGAATGAGTATGTCTGTGTTCCCTTTAAATGGTTTACAAAAAAGAAGCACTAGGCCTAATGTCCATAATTTGTTAATTCTTGGTATAAGGATTCTAAACTTAGGACAAGCAGAAAAGGTCAAAAGCTATGTACAAATCTTTAAAACGGATACAGATGGACCCATTGCAACAATGACATGTACAAGACGTTATGTCGAAAAACAAACTTTACAACTTTGATGGGGGTGAGGAGGATGCGGTGGTGGGGGAGAGGGGGAGGATGGGAAGGGATGGGAAAGGGAAACAAAGGAGGAGGCTACAATGCTTGATAAGAAATGTACTCATTATCTTGCCCATGTAATTGTAACCCCTCTGTACAGTATTTTCACACTAATAAAAAAGCTATGTACATATGACCTTATAAGATGATTTTAAGCAAAATGAACCCCAAGATAGGGACACACATGGTTTTTTGTTCTTGCTATTGTTTTTAACATATTTATAATGTACCATGTGATTTTTTTGTTTCTTTGATATGTATAGCCCTGTTTTCACTGTATTTGATTCCGGTGCCCTGCATTTTATATATACATTTTTTCTAATTTGGGGAGGGGAAGGGAAAAAATGCTTAAATAGGGCCCATTGTAACAATGAGATGTACAAGACACTATGTTGAAAACTAACTTTACAGCTTAGGCAGTGGATGGGGGCAGGTAGGAGTAGTTGGGGAGGTGGAGAAGGAAGGGATGGTAGGAGAGAAACAAAGGAGAAGGCAGCAATGCTTCAAAAACTGTACTCATTATCTTACTCATGTAACTGTAACCCCTCTCTGCAGTATTTTTATAATAAAAACATATAAAAATAAACAAGGATTCTAAACAAACATAAAAATACACGACTTTATCAGATTTATCAGATATGCTTCAATTTTCAAGGAAGAAAGCATAATAGATACTTCAGGCATTTAAAAGGGAATTGTTTACAGAGACAAAACTGTCAAGCCGCAGGGCCCCTGTGGCTCACGCCTGTAATCCTAGCTACTCGGGAGGCTGATATCTGAGGATCACAGTTTCCTGCCCCAGCTGGAGCAGGAAAGTCCATGAGACTCTTACCTCCAATAAACCACTAGAAAACCTGAAGTGGTGCTATGGCTCATGTAATTGAGTGCTATCCTTGAGCAGAAGAGATGAGGGACAACACCCAGGTCCGGAGTTCAAGCCCAATGACAGATAAGAAACAAACAAAAATCCCAAAAACCTGTCAAGCCAAATTAAATGGTTTACCTTTCCAGAAATTAGTATCTCCTAGAAGCACATACATTCCTAGATGTGTAAGGACAACAAAAGGTAGCAAGGATCTTCTCAGTAGGCCAGTGGTATGTCTGGAACATGCCAGTTAGGGCTGGGATTGCAGAAGGAATGGTGGTCTACTGGGATCTGACCCTGGGATACAGTTAGTAGTTGCCTGTTACTTGCAGTAGATGCAACTACACTAGAGAAGGAATCTATGTAGTGAAGCTCCCTGAGATCTAACTAGTCCAAACAAGCATGTGGGAAGGATATGGGGACAATTATTTCCTTAGCAACAGATTAAAGTAAAACTTCTTACTTCCTGCTAAGAGGAGCTAGCTTTGTGCCAAAGAGCAGAAGCATTTTGTTCAGCAGCAAATCTATCTCTGAGTGGGCTTTTTTCCCCAGTAGTTTTTTATTTAATCCCACAGGGGAAGTGATTAGTCAAGAAAAAATAAGATAAAACCTTGTCGACCAGTATCCTCAGATGGAGTTCTGAGGCCTGTCAGTAAATCATCAGGAGCACAGAAGCTGTGGTGGCAGTGATGGAATGTTAGCTCACAATTTGTAGTTGCAGGAAGTGTGACATATTTTCTTTTTTTTCTTTTCTGTGTTCATTTTTTAAAAATGAGTTTTTATTGTGAAAATACTGTACAGATGGTTACAATCACATGAGAAAGGTAATGAGAGCATTTCTTATCAAGCATTGATACCTTCTCCTTTGCTTTTCCCCTCCCATCCCTTTCCTCCTATCTCCACAACTACATTCCCCCCACACCCCACACCCCCATCACCGTCCCCCCTAAATAGCAAAGTTCAGTTTTCGATATAGTCTTGTATATTTCATTATTGCAATGGGTCAACCTGTATCCCTATTTAAACAATTTGTTTTTTCCCTTCTGCTCCACAAATTATACCAATATCAAATACAGTGAAAACAGGGAATATACTGTGGGGGAGGTACATACAAAGCAACAAAAAAATCATGTGGTACCTTATAAATATATTAGAAACAATAGCAAGAAAGAAAAAAAAAACAAAACACTTGTGGCCTTATCGTAGGTTTCATATCACTTAATATCATCTTATCTGAACTTTTCTGCTTGTCTCAGATATATACTAGGTATTGCAAATAAGGGAAACCATGGGACCTATGTTTCTGTGTGCCTGCGTGCTTATTTCACTTAGTATAATTTTTTCCAAGTCTTTCCATTTCCTAACAAATGGGCAATGTCATTCTTTCTGATGGAGGCATAGAATTCCATTGTGTATATATACCACATTTTCTTGATCCATTCATCTACTGAAGGGCATCTGGGTTGGTTCCATAGCTTAACTATGGTAAATAATGCTGCAAGAAACCTAAAACTTGTGCTTATAGCTTTAGTATGGTCTTGTTTGTGATCATTTGGGTAAATGCCCGAAAGTGGGATTGCTGTGTCATTTGGGAGCTCTATGTGGAGTCTTTTTAAAAACCTCCATAATACTTTCCAAAGTGGTTGAACAAATTTACAATCCCACCAACAATGCAGTAGGGTTCCCTTCTGGCCACATCTCTTCCAGTATCTGTTGTTATTAGAGTTCTTGATTATAGCCATTTTAACTGGGGTGAGGTGGTATCTCAGTGTTGTTTTAATTTGCATTTCTTTTATGGCTAGAGAGGTTGAGCATTTCTGCATGTGTCTATTGGCCATCCTTCTTTCCTCTTCAGAGAAATTTCTCTGTAAGTCTTTAGCCCATTTATTTATTGGGCAGTTGTTTCTTTGAGGATTTGTTGTTGGGGGATTTAATTTTTTGAGTTCTAAGTATATTTTAGATATAAGACCCTTGTCCATTGTATGGCTAATGAAGATCTTCTCCAATCTGTGGGTTTTCTATTGACCTTGCTAGCTATGTCCTTTGCCATACAGAAGCTCTGCAATTTCATGCAATCCCAATTGTCCAACCTTTCTTTGATTTGTTGTGTTTCTAGGTCTCTATTAAGAAAATTTTGGCCTGTGCCAAGGAGACCTAGGGTTTGTCTTATTCCTTCCTGTAATGTTTGCAAGGTGTCTTGCTTTGACTCCAAGGTCTTTGATCCATTTGGAATTGATTCTGGTACAGGGTGATATATAAGGATCTAGCTTTAGTTTTCTACAAGTGATTAACCAATTTTGCCAACACCATTTACTGAAGATACTGTCTTTCTTCCATTCAATTTTTTTAGTGCCCTTATCAAAGATTGGGTGGCTATAGGTCTGTGGGTTCATTTCTGTGTTTAATATTCTATTCCATTAGTCCTGAGGTTTGTTCTTGTGCCAGTACCAAACTGTTTTGAATGCTATGGCTTTATAGTAGAGTATGAAATTTGGTATTGATATTTCTCCAGCACTGTTCTTTCTGTTGAGGATTGTTTTTGGTATTCAGGGTCTTTTTTTGTCTCATATGAATTTTTGGATTGCCTCTTCTATTTCCTTGAAGAATGAGTTTGGCATATTGATAGGTATCTCATTGCATTTGTAGTTAGCCTTGGGAATATTGCCATTTTCATGATGTTGATCCTTCTGATCTAGGAGCATGGGAGGTTTTCCTCTTTCTAAATTGTTTTTTTTTTATTTTTATTTTTTTATTGTGAAAATACTGTACAGAGGGGTTAAAATTACATGGGCAAGATAGTGAGTACATTTCTTATCAAGCATTGTAGCCTACTCCTTTGTTTACTCTTCCCATCCCTTCCCATCCTCCCTGCCCCCGAACCCCCCCACAAGTTGTAAAGTTCTTTTTTGACATGACAACTTGTACTTGTCATTGTTGCAACAGGTCCATCTATATCCTTATTTAAATGACTTGTTTTTCCCCTTCCCTTCCACAAATTATACCGACATCAAATACAGTGAAAGCAGGGGTTATATTGTGGGGGAGGGACATACAAAGCAACAAAGAAATAATCGTATAATTGCGTTAGAAACAAATGCATGAAAGAAAAAAAAGACATTTAAAATACATATCTTAGGGTTTATTTTCCCAACATCAACTTAACTGACCTTTTCTGCTTGACTCATACATATACTAGATATTGCAAATAAGGGAAATCATGGGACCTATGTTTCTTTGGGCTTGGCTTACTTCACTTAATAAAATTTTTTCCAAGTCTTTCCATTTCCTAACAAATGGGGCAATTGTTTTGATTTCCTTTTTCAGGTTTTCAAAGTTTTCATCATAGAGGTCCTTCAGTCCTTTGGTTAAGTTAATTCCTAGGTATTGTATTTTTTGTGGGGCTATTATGAATGGAGTTGATTTCTGGATTTCAGCCGCGCTTTCTCATTGTTGGCATACAAAAAAACCATTGATTTTTGAGGGTTAATTTTATACCCTGCTACTTTGCCAAAGTTTCAAAACAGCTGGAGAAATTTGGGAGTGGAATCCCTGTGATTTTTTAAATAAGATTTTTTTGTGAAAATGCTGTACAGAGGGATTACAATCACATGAGCAAGGTAATGAGTACATTTCTACCTAGCATTATTGCCTCCTCATTTTTGAAAATTTATTTTCTGTTTTTTAATTTTTTAAATTATTTTTTTATTGTGAAGATATTGTACAGAGGGGTTACAATTTCATGGGCAAGGTAGTGAGTACATTTCTTACTAAGCATTGTTGATGCCTCCTTTGTTTCCCCTTCCCATCCCTTCCCATCTCCCCCTGCCCCACCCCCCTTCTTCCCCCCTTTCCCCACGCCAAATTTATAAAGTTCATTTTTTGATATAATGTCTTGTACATTTCACTGTTGCAGTGGGTCCAACTGTAGCACTATTTAAACAATTTGTTTTTTCCCTTCCCCTCCACAAATTATACCAACATCAAATACAGTGAAAACAGGGGTTATACCGTGAGGGAGGAACATACAAAGCAACAAAGAAATATCTTATAAATATGTTAGAAACAATAGCAAAAAAGGAAAACCATTTGAGTCCTTATCTTGGGTTTATTTCACCTAACATCATCTTATCTGACTGTTTCTGCTTGTCTCAGGCATATACTAGTTATTGCAAATAAAGGAAACCGTGGGAACTATGTTTCCTTGGGCCTGGCTTCACTTAAAATAATTGTTTCCAAGTCTTTCCATTTCCTAACAAATGGGGCAATGTCATTCATCTTGATGGAGGCATAAAATTCCATTGTGTATACATACCACATTTTCATGATCCATTCATCTACTGAGGGGCATCTGGGTTGGTTCCATAAGATTCTTTAAATACAAGATCAACATGATGCCCCCAGATGCCCCTCAGTAGATGAATGGATCAAGAAAATGTGGTATATATACATAAGGGATTATGTCTCCATCAGAAAGAATGACATTGCCCCATTTGTTAGGAAATGGAAAGACTTGGAGAAAATTATACTAAGTGAAGTAAGCCAGGTCCAAAGAAACATAGGTCCCATGTTTTCATGCGATTGTTTCTAACACATTTATAAGACGCTTTCATTGTTGCTTTGTATGTCCCTCCCTCACAGTATAACCCCTGCTTTCACTGTATTTGATGTCTGTATAATTTGTGGAGGGGAAGGGGAAAAACAAATTGTTTAAATAGGGATACAGGTGGACCCATTGCAACAATGAGATGTACAAGTCGTTATGTGGAAAATGAACTTTACAACTTTGGTGCGGGGGCTGGGGGAATAGCAGGGAGGATTGGGGAGGGTGGGGGAGGATGGGAAGGGATGGGAAAGGGAAACAAAGGAGGAGGCTACAATGCTTGATAAGAAATGTACTCATTATCTTGCCCATGTAATTGTAACCCCTCTGTACAGTATTTTCACAATAAAAAAAAAGATCATGTAATCTGCAAAGAGGGAGAGTATCATTTCATCTTCTCCTTTATGTTTGTATGTTGTCTTATTGCTGTAGCTAGGCATTCTAATGCTAATTTGAAGAGAATTGGAGAGAGTGGACATCCTTGTCTCATTCCTGAGTTTATGGAAATAGGTTTAGTTTTTCACTATTAAGTATAATGCTGGCTGTGGATTTGTCATATGCAGCCTTTATTGTATTGAGTAGTGGTCTATGGATTCCTGATTTTTCCAGAATCTTCATCATAAATGGGTGTTGGATCTTGTCAAATGTTTTTCTGCATCTATTGAGATAACCATGTGGTTCTTATTCTTGCTCTTGTTGATGTGATGAATTATATTAATTGATTTGCATATATTGATCCAGTTTTGCATCCCTGAAATGAATCCTGTCTGATTGTGGTGTATGATTTTGTGGATGAATTGTTTAAGTCGATTGGCCAAGATTTTGTTGAGAAGTTTTGCATCAATGTTCGTGAAAGTAATGGGTCTATAGTTCTCTTTCTTTGATGAGTCCCTGCCTGCTTTTGGAAATAGGGTTATGATGACTTAATAGAAAGAGTTCTTTAGTAAAATTTCTCTTTCATTTTCCTTGAAGAAGTGAAGGAGTATTAGTGTAAGTTCTGCTTTGAAGGCCTTGTAGAATTCCACTGTAAATCCATCCAGTCCTGGGCTTTTCTTAGATGGGAAGTCTCTTATTGCTGTTTCTATTTCCATGCTTGATATGGGCCTGTTAAGTTAGTTTAACTCATCCTGGTTTAGTTTTGGCATGTCGATATTTGCTAGGAAATCATCCCTTTCTTCCAGATTCTCAAACTTATTAGCATGAAGGTTTGAGAAGTATTCCCTTATAATGTTCTGAATGTTGGTTGCTTCTGTGGTGATGTTTCCATTCTCAGCTCTGAGTTTGTTTATTTGGGTGTGTTCTCTTCTTTTTCTGATAAGATTTTGTAAGGTTCTGTCAATTTTATTAATTTTCTTGAAGAACCAACTATTTCTTTTAGTGATTCTTTCTATTTTTTTGTATTCTAATTCATTTAATTCTGATTTAATTTTAATTATTCCTTTCTGTCTACTGGATTGGGGTTTATCTTGCTGCTCTTTTTCAAGGAGGTTCAGATGTCTCATTAAATTGTTGGTTTCAGATCTCTCCAATTGTTTGATGTAGGAACTCAGAGCTATAAACTTGCCTCTGAGTACTGCCTTTGCTCTGTCCCAGAGGAGCCAGTAATTTGTGTGTTAATGAACATTTGGATTTCCTTTCTAAGCTCTTCCATGATCCACTCATGATTCAGCAGTGTGTTGTTCAGCCTCCATGTGTTACAGGACGTTATTTGGTGGTTTTTTGGTGTTGAGTTCTAATTTTATTCCCTTGTGGTCTGAGAGAATGAAATTCAGTGTTTCTGAATTTGGACAAGTTTGCTTGGTGACCTTAAATGTGATCTATTTAGCAAAATTCTCCGTGTGCTGCTGAGAAGAGCATGTATTCTGATGCTGCTGGGTGAAATATTTGGTAAATGTCTGTTAAATCTAGTTGATCTATGCAGTATCTGCTGTTTCTCTGTTGAGTTTTTGCTGAGTTGATCTATCTAGTGAGAATAGTGGTATGTTAAAGTCCCTAACAATTAATGGCTTTGGATTTATGTGAGATTTGAGGGAATGTAGTGTTTCTTGGATGAATTTAGGTGTTCCGTTTTTTGGTGAATATTTAGAATTGTAATGTCTTCCTGAAGTAGAGATCCCTTAATTTGTATGTAGCAACCTTCTTTATCTCTTCTCACTAATTTTAATTTGAAGTCTCTCTTATCTGATATTAGGATTGCAACTCCCACCTATTTATGGGGGCCGTTTGCTTGCTAGATTTTATTCCAGCCTTTCACTTTCAGAATATGTTTGCTTTTATGGCAAGCTGTGACTCCTTAAGGCAGTAGATAGAAGTATCTTGCTTTTTAATCCAACAGTCTATGTCACTTAATTGGAGAGTTTAATCCATTATTGTTGAGAGTTAAGACTGAGAAGTGTTTGGGAGTTCCTGCCATGTTATCCACCTTCTTGGAGGCTGAGACAGCTTGGTTCTCCCTATGGTTCTTGGATTCTTAGTTTGGGTGCAGTTTCTTGGCCTCTATTGTGGTCTTGTTGGTTTTTCTATGTGTAGGGAATCTTTAAGTATCTTTTGTAGGGCTCATTGGTGATGCATTGTTTCAGGTTTTGTTTGCTATGGAAGTTTTTTATTTGCCCTTCTGTTATAAAGGAGATTTTAGCTGAGTACAGTATTCTTGGTTGATAATTGTTTGTCTTTAGAGTGTACCATACATAATTCCAGGGTCTTCTTGCTTTAATTGTCTCTGCTGAGAAATCTGAGATTATTCTAATTGGTTTCTCTTTATAGGTGAATGATCTTTTCTCCTTGACAGCTTTAAGGCTCTTTTCCTTGGTCTGAATTGATCCTATGTGGATTATAATGGGACAGTGTGATGTCCTGTAAGTAGAAAAAATAATATTGAGAGAAGAAAAGGATAGGTTGAGAGGAGGGGAAAGATAAAAAGGAAAAATGAAAAAATAAAAATCCTTAAAATTGGAATACTTGAAAGTTATATAGGTGTAAAGAAATAATACTGCTATTAAAGAAGTTAAGCCTTAGAGGTTGTGAGCTGAGTAATAATTTTCTGGATTAAGTATGTGCACAATGAGGGATAAAGTCTAATAATCAATGATAGGTATATATCTGGGGATGAGCAGAATAGCAATTAAGTCAGGCAAAAAAGAAATAAAGAGAAAAGAAAAGAAAAAAAAGGACCAAAAAGTCAAAACAGTTTTAAAAAAGCACAAACACACACAGACACACAGACACAGACACAGACACACAGACACACAGACACACAGACACACAGACACACACACACACACACACACACACACACACAAACACTCCAAAATTAAAAAAATATGAAAGAAAGAAAAATAGAAAACAATTAAAACATAATAAAAAATAGGGAAAGAAAAGAGTTCTTTTTTTTTTGTGGGGGTTGGGGGGGGAGGGAAGGGGATAGGAAGATCTAGTATCTCCCCTGTGTCTGTAACCAGTCTCTTGGTGTAGTCTTTGGTGTGCTTGTGGTGTTTGGTTTTCCTTTGGCTTGATTGGTTTCTTAAGTCGGTTTGTTTGAGCAGGCAGACATCTCTGCCTTACCCAGGATTTTGTGATCCTCCTCCCAGGCTAGTTCATTGGGAGGGAGATCTGCTTTGAGTATCACAAAAGAAGGAGATGGCTGTTTCCTCTAATTTGTTGATGCTGTGAGGAGGCTAGGTTCTGAGTAGGGTTGAGTCCGTTCAGCAAACAGTAGCTTTTCCCTGAGAGGCTACTCCTGAGACACTCACAGAGCCCAGCCTGGAGCCATTCTCAGGGTTCATGTTTACTAAGTTTCAGTTGTTTGTCTAGGCTGCAGTGGGGAGAAGCAGCCTCTGGCTCTGTTTACCCAGTGAAGAAAGTCACTCCTGGGAGGGGGGGGTGGAGCTCTCTTTGCCTGGGTGGGGTGACTTTCCCCTGGGTGGAGCTGAGCCTGGCAGGTCAGATCAGGTTCCTGTGCCCTGCTAATGGTTCCAATTGTTTCCATCCAATGCCTGGCCTGGCCTTTGTCAGTATCAAAGATGGAGATCTTTTCTGGTGGTGTGGGAGGAGCTGCCTTCTCACCAGGGATCCGTGAGAAGGAGTGAGAATGTTAGGGTCCTACTCACACCAGATTTCTTGGTTCCTGGGCCATCTCTCCTCTGTGATCAGCAGGATGAAGATTTCTGCTCCTTGTCAGTTCTTTCTGGCAGTGAGTAGAATTTCCTCATATGCTGCACCTGGCACCTTTGTCCGAGACTTTCTCTGTTGGCATGGTGGCTGCAGCAGCCTTGGCTACCAGCAAGTTCTCAGATCTGTCCCATTGCCTGGATTTTACCTCTCTGGCCAAACTCACTGTACTGTGATGGCACACTTGGTGTGATTCTCTAGCATAGTCCTATTCGCTGGAACACTAAAACTGCTTTACATGCGAGAGCTCGTTTAGCCTCCAGCTTCTCCTTCACCATCTTCCTCCAGTCTCCGTGTGACATATTTTCATCTTGGTATAAATCACCCATATAATATGAGGGTGGGAATTAGGGAAACAGTGTTTAACTTCAAACCCAACAAATAGGCAAGCTAATTCTGTTCCTTTGGCTGGATGTTTCCTTGTTTATTTGCTCTCTGCATTAAGGTTAAAAATAGCAACTATTTTTCACCTTTAATTTGTTCATGAATTAAAAGAAATAATACCATTAGAATCCAAAAAAACTAGAAAGAATCAACCAAACAAAGAGTTGGTTCTTCGAAAAATTTAACAAAATTGACAGACCCTTAGCAAATCTTATCAGAAAAAGAAGAGAACACACCCAAATTAATAAACTCAGAGATGAGAATGGAAACATCACCACAGAAACAACCAAGATTCAGAACATTATAAGGGGATACTTCTCAAAACTTTATGCTAATAAGTTTGAGAACTTGACAGAAATGGACCTTTTCCTAGCAAATATTGACATGCCAAAACTAAACCAAGATGAGTTAAACCGTCTTAACAGGCCCATATCAAGCATTGAAATAGAAAGAGAAATAAGAGACCTCCCAGCTAAGAAAAGTCCAGGACCAGATGGTTTTACAGCGGAATTTTACAAGGCCTTCAAAGCAGAGCTCACACCAATACTCCTCCAACTCTTTAATGAAATTGAAAGAGAAAGCTCACTACTGAACACATTCTATGAAGCCATCATAACCCTCATCCCAAAACCAGGCAGGGACTCATCAAAGAAAGAGAACTATAGACCCATTTCTTTGATGAACATTGATGCAAAACTTCTGAACAAAATTTTGGCCAATCGACTTCAACAATTCATCCAAAAAATCATACACCATGATAAAACAGGATTCATTTCAGGGATGCAAAGCTGGTTCAATATACGCAAATCAATTAATATTATTCATCACATCAACAGGAGCAAGAATAAGAACCACATGGTTATCTCAATAGATGCAGAAAAAGCATTTGACAAGATCCAACACCCCTTTATGATGAAGGTTTTGGAAAAATTAGGAGTCCATGGAACATTCCTCAATATAATAAAGGCTGTATATGACAAACCTACAGCCAGCATTATACTCAATGGTGAAAAACTAAAGCCATTTCCTCTTAACTCAGGAACAAGACAAGGATGCCCACTTTCTCCACTTCTCTTCAATCTAGTATTAGAATGCCTAGCTACAGCAATATAGCAGGTTATAAAATTAACCCCCCAAAATCAATGGCTTTTCTGTATGCCAACAATGAGAAAAGTGTGGCTGAAATTAGGAAAGCAACTCCATTTGTAATAGCCCCACAAAAAATAAAATACCTAGGAATTAACTTAACTAAAGAAGTGAAGGACCTCTATGATGAAAACTTTAAAATCTTAAAAAAGGAAATCAACACAGAACTTAAAAAATGGCAAAACCTCCCATGCTCCTGGATTGGAAGGATCAATATTGTGAAAATGGCAATACTTCCCAAGGCTATCTACAAATTCAATGCAATATCTATCAAAATTCCAACCTCATTCTTCAAGGAAATAGAAGAGGCAATCCAAAAATTCATATGGAACAATAAAAGACCCCGAATAGCAAAAACGCTCCTCAATGGAAAGAACACTGCTGGAGGAATATCAATACCAAACTTCAAACTCTACTATAAAGCCATAGTAATCAAAACAGCTTGGTATTGGCATAAGAACAGATCTCAGGACCAATGGAATAGAATTGAAAACCCAGAAATGAACATACAGACCTATAGCCATCTAATCTTCGATAAGGGAGCTAAAACAATAGAATGGAAGAAAGACAACCTCTTCAGTAAATGGTGCTGGCAAAATTGGTTAACTACATGTAGAAAACTAAAGCTAGATCCTTATATATCACCCTGCACCAGAATCAACTCCAATTGGATCAAAGACCTCGAAGTCAAAGCAGACACTCTGAAAACATTACAGGATGGAATAGGAGAAACCCTAGGTCTCCTTGGCTCAGGTCGAAATTTTCTGAATAGAGACCCGGAAACACAACAAATCAAAGAAAGGTTGGACAAATGGGATTGCATAAAGTTGCAGAGCTTCTGCAGGGCAAAGGACATAGCTAGCAAGATCAATAGAAAGCCCATGGATTGGGAGAAGATATTTACTAGCCATACAATGGACAAGGGTCTCATATCTAAAATATACTTGGAACTCAAAAAATTAAACCCCCCAACAACAAATCCTCAAAGAAACAACTGCCCAATAAATAAGTGGGTGAAAGACTTAAAGAGAAATTTCTCTAAAGAAGAAAGAAGGATGGCCAATAGACACATGAAGAAATGTTCAACATCCCTAGCCATAAAAGAAATGCAAATCAAAACAACATTGAGATATCACCTCACTCCAGTTAGAACAGCAAAAATCAAGAACTCTAACAACAACAGATGCTGGAGGGGATGTGGACAGAAAGGAACCTTACTTCATTGTTGGTGGGAATGTAAACTTGTTCAACCACTTTGGAAAGCAGTATGGAGGTTCCTCAAAAGACTACACATAGAACTCCCCTATGACCCAGCAATCCCACTTTTAGGCATTTACCCAAATGTTTACAAACAAGACCACACTAAAGCTACCAGCACAACTATGTTTATTGCAGCATTATTTACCATAGCTAAGATATGGAACCAGCCCAAATGCCCCTCAGTAGATGAATGGATCAAGAAAATGTGGTATATATACACAATGGAATTCTATGCCTCCATCAGAAAGAATGACATTGCCCCATTTGTTAGGAAATGGAAAAACTTGGAAAAAATTATATTAAGTGAAGTAAGCCAGGCCCAAAGAAACATAGGTCCCATGGTTTCCCTTATTTTAATATCTAGTATATGTAGGAGTCAAGCGAAAAAGGTCAGATAATGTGATGTCAGGAAAATGAACCCTTAGATCTGTATTTTAATGTTTTTTTCTTTCATGCATTTGTTTCTAATGCATTTATAAGATTATCTCTTTGTTGCTTTGTATGTCCCTCCCCCACAGTATAACCCCTGCTTTCACTATATTTGATGTCAGTATAACTTGTGGAGGAGATGGGGAAAAGCCAGTTGTTTAAGGATACAGGTGGACCTGTTGCAACAATGAGAAGTACAAGTTGTCATGTCCAAAACGAGCTTTACAACGTAGGTGTGGAGGAAGGGGGGGGGGGAAGGAGAAGGATTGGGATTGGGGGGGAAGGGGGAGGCTGGGAAGGGATGTGAAGGGTAAACAAAGGAGGAGGCTGCAATGCTTGGTAAGAAATGTATGCATTATCCTGCCCATGTAATTAATTGTAACTCCTCTGTACAGTATGTTCACAAATAAAATAAAATTAACTTGAAAATAAAAAATAAAAAAAAGAAATATTGCCAAAGAAAAGATGACTTATCACACAAGTTTTCGTTGTTTGAAATGATACCTACCCACTGAAAAATTCCACTTGGATTTTTCATTACATCCTATATAAGCATTTCCCAGACTTCATTCTCTTTCATTCTTATGTGTGGTAGGAGAAAAACTCTTTCTCTTTTGCTTTATCATTTTGGCTCACAGTTGGAAATTTCAGTCCATGTTCAATTGATGATGTTACTTTGGGCCTGTGGCAGGATGGTAAAATATGGCTGGAAGCTAAGGAAAAGAAATTAAAATAACATAATCTCCTTTGAAGGCAATGTCTTAATGATCTTCCAGTAAGCCCCACTTTTTAAAGTTCCCACTATTTCCCAATAGTGCCATTCTTGGAACTAACTTGGTGCTTTCTATGCCTAAACTACAGTAGTTATAGTTCTCTTCTCAGGAGAATGAAGCATTGTTTATCTGTTTGGTGGGGTATCTGGGATAGATTTTAGGCATGAGTGGCTCAGGCCTTCTTGCTTCCTTGCTCTGAAAGACTGTATATGGACAGGCTCTGAACTCACTGGAGGGTTACCATGCTCTTCTTCATAGCTTCCCGTGGCAATGCGAGAGGTAGTGCTTAGTATTAGCATGGCTGCTTAGTTGATGGGATATTCACATGATCAAATTAGCCATACTGATTATTAGAGTGTTACTTAGATTTATCTATGATTAAATCCTGGATTTGTTTCTTAGTTGATTTCAAGGTTAGGATAAAGGCCTAGATGACACATTTATTGAGTCACTTATCCCACCTCAAAATTAACCCATTATAACAGGGACCACAAATATTTATCAGTATACCTATAATGGAATTAATATTTACTATTACATGTCAGATTAAATATAAGTACACATACAGTTTTTCTGTGTGATTTTATCATCTCATGAAATTATAACACTAGCCATTCAGATATACATATCAAACATGTAAGAATCAGTAGTTTCACCATTTTTCTTCACCCCCAGTATCCAATCCATAAGAAAATCCTTTCATCTTAGATCTAAAATCTACCTTAATCTGACTACATACAATCATCACCAGTATTATCCTCTCAGTTAATCCACCATCATCTCATGTCTTAAATCCTGACTTGGCTTCCTATCTTATTTCATTTTTCCACTTTTTCCTACCTAATCATTCTCTGTGCTGCAACCTAAAGAATGAAGTAGATCATGTGTGACACTCAGTTGCTCCAAAACTTCTGAAGATTTCTTGTGAATGCTAAAATATTCTCATCAACTCACTAAGACCCAAATGGCAGCTGGCTCTGCCTTTTTCCACTCTCCTGCTTTCCTCACACTAGCTTTTTTATTCTTTTTTAAAAGTGCAGAATTAATTTATACCTTAAGAACTTTCTGTCTGACCTATTTATTGCCCCAAGTATTCATTCCATATTTTTTGCCAGGCTCCTTTCTTAAATGTGAGCTTTTCAAGAAAGGAGTACTTTTCCTATCTCAGAGAGTTATTCTAGCTCTTTGGCAAAAACTCTATGTGTCACTCTTGTTTAGAATTGGCCTTGTTTTTGAGCTTAACTGATACTTGTACAATTAGTGAAAATAATATTAATTCACTCTGTCCCTTAATAGACTTACAAATTTTAACTTCGCTATCAGTTAATCATTATCATCACTTATTAAATTATATTATTGACTTTTATTAAATTATATTATTGACTTTTAAAAGTGAGATTTAAATGAAATAACATAAATTGTTTAGAATAATCACAAATATATGGTGAACATGACAGAATGTTAGCAAATCTTCTTGTAATTTGATGTATACATTCCTATGAGTATTCACTATATTATGAATTTTTGAGAATAATTTAATGGGGTTTCACCTCTGGAAGTTAAACAAATTCCACTATCAAAGAGGTTTGATTTTGGCCTAAGAAGGACTTTAATATCAAAATAATTTGCTCTTTTAAATTTATACAGTATTTTATTCTGTCCTGAAGCAAATGGAGAGACTCAATCAGAAACATTTGTTCCTTATAGTGCTAAAGCAGTCATGCTGATAAGATTAGGTAACAAATGGCAGGAATCCATGTTATCTTTAACCTAGTTGTGAAGGAAATTTCCTGTAGATAAGATTTCATAGGAAATACAACCTTTTGGCAAGATTATCAAAAAGTCAGTTCCTTAATAATAAATGTTATTTGAGGTGAAATGCCATTCTTACTCTAGAATACAAGTATTATATTATCTTTGATTTATAAGCCACAATTTCAGAAATGCAACTATATTTATACATAAAATCATTTTGTATATGTTTACCTAACAAGTACCATATTCTAGTCACTGTGTTAGACATACGATGGAATTTTTATAGTGATGAACTAAACCAGGAAATAAATTATAGTTTGAAAGATGCATAATAAGGTAAGTGATCAAATTCAGTGTGATAAGTGCCATGATAGGGGATAGTATGGCATGCTATACATGGTGTTGGGATGGGTGTCCACAATAATTATGTGCTCTTAGCTGGTTTTCCAGCACAAATTGTATGTACGTTTAACTTGAGAAGTGGTAGGGGCTGGTCATATCAACACTATTTTGAATTTTAACACCTAGAACTGAACTTTTGTGTTATTATTATAGTAATTAGGACATATGTATAAAATATATAGATATATAAAAATTTCCATATCCCATGCACAAGAGAACACTATTAAACTCTAGATCATTTTATGCATGTTGTTCTCTGTGAATTTTATATGATTGATATAACACAATATAGCAATTTCATTTAGGGTACTTATAATGATAAACCTTTTCAAATGTTTACATAAGCATTTTTAATGGGTAAAAACATATCTTAAGGATAAGTCCAACCCTTACCTCATTGCTATCCATTCAAATTTGTCGTATTTCATAAATCACTTTTTTCTTTTAAATACATTAGAACTATATAGAAATGCTTGCCATAATTTTGCTAAATCTATATCTCCTGAAGATGGCCTACAAGGTAAAAGGAAGAATTCATTTTGCTTGCTCATGATAACTTCAAAAGTTCATTCTAGATTATTGTTTCTAGAGTTAATGTCTCAATGTGTTTTGTGAACCAGCCAGTCCTCCATATGGCTGGTCAGGCCTTATTACAGGATTTCTCAGTGGGCTAACCTGTAACGTTAATTTGTAAGAAAGATGGAATACAACTCTCTCATGGTTCCCAAAGTTATTTGGTGTATGAACTTGTTTATATAGTGTATTGGATTGGACTATTGTTCCATGGAACATAGCTTTGGAAATGCATTAATGTATTGCTAGGTAAAAGAGTGTATCAGCCAACTGAGTAATTATAGTAAGGTTGCCTTAATCAACTTTCATTGGTCATATTTTTCTGCTTTATATAAACTGCAACACCCCATTGAATAATTGTTTGGTGCATGAGAAATAGCACTTGTCCTAAAGGGTTTTCTAGTGTATTAAGTGTGCTTATGTGCGCATCTGTGTGGGTATATGTCAGTGTTGGTATGAATAGTGCAGGATAGATAGTATAGACACAAATATAAAAATTGTTTATTTTGTGTAGATATTATAACAAATGTGTAGGAGAGGGGCATGAAAGATATGTGCAGAAAAAAATTTAGAGGTTCATTGAAAGATTTAGGAGACACGCATGAATGGCATAAAAATAGCATCTTTGAGGTCCCATGTTCATGGTATGAAATATTAATTAGGCTTATCCACAGTACATTTAGACATTGGTCAGAAGAGTATAGTCTTCTAGGTAAAATCTAGCTCTAAGTAGAGCATATGTGTATAAATATAGGCTTTGCAATTCAAAAGCTGTGTGACCTTGAATACAGTTAAATATCTTTAAGGAAAACTACTGTCACCCTTAACTGCTCCCAAGATGATGGTCAGGGTTTGTGATCATTTTAAGAATCTGATACTCAATATACACTCAACTTCCATTGCTATAACTGTTTTTATATTTAACAATTAATGTTTATACCCTTACTACCCACACCATCAGAAATGATAGTGAAATTTAAAGTGGCACAAATGTAGAAAAGTCGTTCCCAATTACTTTTTAAGTGGAGTATCCTAGATTGCTATCCACCGGGGCAAGAACATGGAAATGATGTTCATCAGCTTTTCATGACTAACATAATACCTAGCTGGTAAAAGGGATTCATTTATTGATTATATTTGCCTTAAAATTACCAACTCCAAATCATCATTTTCCCTTAACTATATATCACATCATTGGACACCTGTATTTTTTCAATGAACATGTATAGAGTCTGAAAACCTCCTTCACTAAGCACTCTACCTGATTACAGATCACAGGTGGTAATGAAATCAAACTAATATTTGTCATCCTGTGTTGATATTTGTCATCAGGCCTCTGGTTTGGCTGACGATCTCTGACTTTGTCTTGCTGGTTTTAGTAAAAAGGAACAGTTTCTCAGTGACAAGAATCTTTATCTTAGTCATCTCTGCAAATACTGGTGAGCAGAAACTGGACCAAGCCTATAACTGGTACTCAGGAAGTGCTCTTTGAGTCCATGAGGGTGTAAATGGCTTTCAGGTGGTGATGTAACCCATCATATTCTGTCTTTCATAGATCTTTCTGTGAGGGAAAAGGCAGACCTCACAATACTCCAGAATTAAGTTTACTCTCACAGGAAAGTTTCTTAACTACTTCAAAATGTGTTAGGACACTGTAAAGTTAGTTTCTCAACAATTTATCAGAAAACTTCTTCTAGACAGGTCCTGAGTGGCCTCATGTATGAGAATAATAGAACTGAGAAGCTCCTTCAATATGTTTCTGAAAAACTGCTTAAGAAGTTAGATGTGAATAATTGGATTATATTTTCAATGTACAACAGTTATCTAATAGATAACTTATAATGAATTAAGTACTCTAAAATATGTCTAGTACCCATTTACTTATCATTTGTATAATTCGGATGATCATGTCCAGCAAAATTAAGATAATATACCAGCAATGGGAATGAATTCTACCAGGCACGTATAATTTTCAGAGGATTGCAATGTTTTTGCTTTATGTATTTAGTAGTAACTTCAAATGCAAATTTGCCTGAAATATCTTGCCTTATTCTCTGCCTTATTAAAGAATTGTAGGAAGAATTTCAATTTTTTATCATTCAAGTTCACTGTTTTGTGAGGCAGCTAATATTTGCTGAAAATCAGTTATAATACACAATTGTCATTATTTGGTTATAAATCACCAACAGTTAGTGGCTTAATCAATAAATATATAATTGTATATGTATCTGTGAGTCAGTGTGATGATCTGCTGATCTTGTTTGGTCTCAGCTTATCTGAGCTAAACTTATTCTCTCATCTTCTATGGGCTGGAAGGTTTTCCAGTATGTGAATTTCTTAAGATGGGTCATATCTTATGGATCACATCTCTATTCCATGTGGCATCTAGTCCTTTAGCAAGGGCTAATAATGAACCTGCCCATAGCAAGGTTCTACCACATTGAGCAGAAACATACAAATAACATGAGGCCATTTCTTTTTTTTTATTGTAAAAGTACTGTAGAGGGAGGTTACAGTTACATGAGTAAGGTAATGAATACATTTCTTTTTTTATTATGAAAATACTGTACAGAGGGGTTACAATTACATGGGCAAGATAATGAATACATTTCTTATCAAGCATTGTAGCCTCCTCCTTTGTTTCCCCTTCCCATCCCATTCACTCCCCCCCCCCAACCCTCCTCCCCCCCACCAAAGTTGTAAAGTTCATTTTGGACATAATGACTTGTATATCACATTGTTGTAATGGATCCACCTGTATCCCTAGTTAAACAATTTGTTTTGTCCCTTCCCCTCCCCAAATTATACCAAATTATACATCAAATACTGTGAAAACAGGGGTTATACCATGGGGGAAGGACATACAAAGCAACAAAAAATTCATCTTACAAATATGTTAGAAACAATAGCAAGAAAGAAAAACTACTTGAGTCCTTATCTTGAGACATCTGAACCTCCTTGAAAAAGAGCAGCAAGCTAAGCCCAAATCCAGTAGACAGAAAGGAATAATTAAAATTAAATCAGAATTAAATGAATTAGAATACAAAAAAATAGAAAGAATCACTAAAACATATAGTTGGTTCTTCAAGAAAGTTAACAAAATTGACAGACCCTTAGAAAATCTTATCAGAAAAAGAAGAGAACACACCCAAATAAACAAACTCAGAGCTGAGAATGGAAACATCACCACAGAAGCAACCAACATTCAGAACATTATAAGGGAATACTTCTCAAACCTTTATGCTAATAAGTTTGAGAATCTGGAAGAAATGGATGATTTCCTAGCAAATATCGACATGCCAAAACTAAACCAGGATGAGTTAAACTAACTTAACAGGCCCATATCAAGCATGGAAATAGAAACAGCAATAAGAGACTTCCCATCTAAGAAAAGCCCAGGACTGGATGGATTTACAGTGGAATTCTACAAGGCCTTCAAAGCAGAGCTCATACCAATACTCCTTCAACTCTTCAATGAAATTGAAAGAGAAAGTTTACTAAAGAACTCTTTCTATGAAGCCTTCATAACCCACATCCCCAAACCAGGCAGGGACTCATAAAGAAAGAGAACTATAGACCTATTTCTTTGATGAACAATGATGCAAAACTTCTCAACAAAATTTTGGCCAATCGACTTCAACAATTCATCCACAAAATCATACACCACAATAAAACAGGATTCATTTCAGGGATGCAAAGCTGGTTCAATGTATGCAAATCAGCCTGGTGCCGGAGGCTCACACCTGTAATCCTAGATACTCAGGAGGCTGAGATCTGAGGATCACAGTTCAAAGCCAGGACGGGCAAGAAAGTCTGTGAAACTCTTATCTCCAATAAACCACCAGAAAACTAGAAGTGGCGCTGTAGCTCAAGTGGTGGAGTGCTAGCCTTGAGCTGAAGAGCTGAGGGACAGTGCTCAGGCCTAGTGTTCAAGCCACACAACCGACAAAAAAAAAAAAGCAAATCATTTAATATAATTCATCACATCAATAAGAGCAAGGATAAGAACCACATGGTTATCTCAACAGATGCAGAAAAAGCATTTGACAAGATCCAACACCCCTTTATGATGAAGTCTCTGGAAAAATCAGGAATCCATGGAACATTCCTCAATAAAATAAAGGTTGTATATGACAAACCATCATTATACGTAATGGTCAAAAACTAAAGCTATTTCCTCTAAATTCAGGAATGAAAGAAGGATGTCCACTCTCTTCACTTCAATTTAGTTTTAGAATGCCTAGCTACAGCAATAAGACAAGATGCAAACATAAAAGGGATCCAAATAAGGAAACGCAATTTCATTCTTTCTGATGGAGGCATAGGGTCTTATATCTAACATATGCTTAGAACTCAAAAAAGTAAATCCCCCAATAACAAATCCTCAAAGAAACAACTGCTGAAAAATAAATGGGCTAAAGACTTAAAGAAAAACTTCTCTGAAGAGAAAATAAAAATGGCCAATAGATACATGAAGAATTGCTCATCTTCTCTAGCCATAAAAGAAACGCAAACATTGAGATTCCACCTCACCTCAGTTAGAATGGCTATAATAAAAAAATCTAATAACAACAGATTCTGGAGGGATGTGGCCAAAAAGGAACCCTACTGCATTATTGGTGGGAGTGTAAACTTGTTCAACCACTCTGGAAAGCAGTATGGAGCTATGACCCAGCAATCCCTCTTTTGGCATTTACCCAAATGACCATAAACAAGACCATACTAAAGCTACCAGCACGACTATGTTTATTGCAACATTATTTATCATAGCTAAGATATGGAACCAACACAGATGCCCCTCAGTAGATGAATGAATCAAAAAAATTTGATATATAGGTATATATATATATGTATGTATATAATGGAATTGTGAGGCCATTTCTGAGATCTGAGAGTCACTTCAAGTATATTATTTTGACCAACGTAAGTCAACATGTTATCCCAATTTCATAGATTGGCAGAGTCCACAACTAATAGAATTGCTACTAAGTTCTGTCCCTAAGTGTGCAGGTAAAGGGAGGACTGAACATTTGATGACCTTTTTAAAAAAATTAATTTTATTTTATTGTAAAATTGATGTACAGAGGAGGTAATGAATATATTTGTTGTTGAACAGTGTTACCCACTCCCTTGTTTTTTCCCACTTACACTCCTCTTTGACTCCCCTCCCTCCCAAGTTGTAAAGTTCATTTCCAACATCATGTCTTTTGAGTATTTCTGTTTCATTGGTTCACTCTTTGTCCTTTGTCTCATCATTTCTTCATTCCCCTTCCCTTCCCCAAATCAGATAAGTATATACAAGACACAAGGTACAAAAATCAAGAACAGTGACAACAGGGAATAAACCAAAGGGAAAAAGTGGTAAACTTCACACAGTACATAAAAAACCTGTTCTTTCCATATCAGAGTTCATTTTGATTAGCATCATTATATATGTATATATATACATATATATATATATATATTCACATGTGCATAACTATTGAGCTATTGTGATCTTCTGCTAGGACTAATCTTGACATTCCCTAATTATTACAAATGATGGAAACCATCATTTGTGTTTCTTTGTGTCTGGATTACTTCACTTAATATGTCACATATCTACTCCATGTGGCATGTAATCTTCTAGCAGGGTAGGGCTAATAATGTACATACATATCTGTAGCAAAATTCTACCACAGTGAGCAGAAATATACAACTATCATGAGGCCATTTCTCAGAATTGAGACTCACACTAAGTACATTATTTTAACCAACATAAGTCAACATATAATCCCAATTTCATAGATTGGCAGACTCTACAACCAATAGAATAGCTGCAAAGTTCTGTTCTGGAGAGTGCAGGCAAGGGGGGGGACTGAACATTTTCTCATTTTTCTTCCACTTTCCCTCCCCACACACTGAATCCTCTCTGCCTCAGATTATTTCCAACATATTAACATTTGGTGATCATGTTTATAAACAACTTATGACAACCTCTTCAAGGAAATATGAGCCCTGTACTATCAGATTCTGATGCTATGAACTTTGGACTCTACTCTTTGTCTGTTATAGAAATATATATTTATTTTCTTATCATTATTTTTCTTATTTTTTCTGTAGAGATTTCTCTTTTAACAGTCATTTAACCATAGCTCTGTCCTTAGGCATTTTTGACTTGACTGATTTTCCTTAGAAACTATTTGACCAACATCTGGCAGGTGTATATGTAATGTATGTATGTATTTATGTATGTATATATATATATATATATATATTACATTTTTTTAAATTGTGAAAATACTGTGTAGAAGGGTTACAATTACATAAGCAAGGTAATAAGTACATTTCTTATCAAGCATCGTTGCCTCCTCCTTTGTTTCCCTTTCCCAACCCCTCTCGACCCACCCCCAACAAAATTGTAAAGGTCGCTTTTCGACATAACGTCTTGTTCATCTCATTGTTGCAATGGATCCACCTGTATCCCTATTTAAACAATTTGTGTTTTCCCTTCCCCTCCACAAAATAAACCAATATCAAATACAGTGAAAAGAGGGGTTATACCGTGAGGGAGGGACATACAAAGCAACAAAAAAATCATCTTATAAATAAATTGGAAATAATAGCAAGAAAGCAAAACCATTGGAGTCCTTATTTCTTCATGAAAAAAATCATTTTATACTTGCCACAGTAATTTCCAAAGAAATACCAAGTATAGTGCTTCTGGGTTTTTTGTACCATTCAATCCTTAGTCCCCAGCACCTATTCTAGAGCTCATAATAGGTAGAATGAATGAGTAAATTTATTTATGATTTATAGCAGCTCTTAACCCAGACAGAATTGAAAAAAATCCATTGTTTGCTGTATCCTAAAAAAAGAATTTCAGTTAATAGTTCACTGCTTCTGAGGTGTTAACTAACACCAGGAAAGAGCTTTGGTATACTTAGATGAAAAGTGTCTTATAACTATAATGTTTTATTGTTATAATTCCATAAAATGATTTGGGGGACATATAGCTTACATATTTTCCATAAAATTAATCCATAAATCATGTACAAAATGTATCAAATCCAAAAGCAATAGCTTTGACCTTAGAATTGCTGCAGCAGTAGTTTGGTGATATACTGCCTACTACATCAGCAGTACTCCAAAGTATATAAAATGTGCTTCTCTATATTTAAAATATGCAAACACTTAAAACAAATTACCATGGTTAAAAAGTACAGCAAATGATTCAGAGATTTTTATGTGCAATATAAGTATTTTAAAGACATACTCATGCATACTGCAATTTTTAGCTATTTTCACTAATTCTCATGAAATATAGTTCATAACCAAATGTTCCAGGGACCTGTGTTATATTCTCTTTCTTTGAAAGATAATCTTTGTTTTCTTGTGCTTTCTGCCTAATAGCCACATACAAATGACTACAGAGTGTTTAATTACATGTCAGTATATATAGTATTTTGTTATTTCTACTTTTAGTACACTAACATGGTAAATATTGAATTTGCATATTTTTTCTGGGAAATACTCTACTTTCTTTTTGGGTACATTATTAAATTTATGAGTACCAATTTGTGAGTGAAGGAAATATTTACTACTAGTAGTGTTGCCAAAATGTGGCTATCCATTTGAGTATATATAAAAGAACTAATGTGCCTTTCTAAATAGAATTTTCAGAGACATAAAAGACATGCCTGTAACAAGTAGAATTTTCCTTAAATAAGATTTTCAAATATTTCCACCTCTGTATGTGCTTGCAGAAGAACATTATTCTGCAAGTATTAAATTATAATAGTGTGTGAATTCTTTTCCCAAAGGATTTAGCCAAGTAGGAACTATCACTGAAAGGAGATGTCAATCACAGAAACAAGGCAACCTTTAAATATTTGCATAGTGTAATACCAGGCAATGGGCTGAAAGTTACTCTTCTCTTCCAGATTCATGGTCTATCCTCATGTTGGGGGATTGAACTTTATCTTTCATTTTACTGAGAAGTTCAATAGACTCCCAGTCTTTCCTCCTTCTCTGGGGAAAACAGTATAACTATAATTCTCTGCTAGCCATTAAACATCTAGTTTTCTGATGGAGTAGATTTTGTAGCCTCGAATTTCTAAAGTCTTTTTAAGTTGGTTGGCATACTCACTGAATAATTCTATTAACATTGTTTTTGTTTAAGTCTCCTTTTCATAGGGGATTGCAACTATTCTATAGACAGAGATAGCATCTTTTTCTTTTTTCTTTCTTGTTTTTTTTTTTTTTTTTTGGTCAGTCATGGGGCTTGAACTCTGGGCCTATGCGCTTTCCCTCAGCACTTCAGCTCAAGGCTATCACGACTTGAGCCACAGCATCACTTCTGGCTTTTTCTGTTTATGTGGTGTTGAGGAATCGAGCCAGGGCCTCATTGCTGCAAGGCAAGCACTCTACCACTGAGCCACCTTTCCAGCCCCAAAGATGACATCTTAAATACCTACTACTGAAAATTCTAATGTGGTTCTAATATGTATATTTTTCTATTTGGGAGTTCATTTAATCCTAAATCAAAGTTATATATATGAATGATACACATAGTTTTGTACAAACATATGCACACCACACTCTTGCTAAACTGAATATTGTATATGAGTAATATTTTAATTCTGAATTTTTTATATTAATATACATTACAGTGATATAAATATGAATAGACATATGATCCTTATAACTAGGCTAATGAAGGTCCTTGTAAAAATAGAAGTCATGTTTTTTAATTCACTATATATGTACAAAGATATATGTACATATATATCATGTGTTTCATTTTAAAATAATATATTTATTAATTATCTTGTTAGTGGAATTATTTTTTCACTTTTTAAACTAATAAGAGGCTTTATTTTTATTTTTATATTTCCAAATATTTCTTGACCTGGTGATAGAATCACAGTTATCATACTTCTGCTTGTTCTGCTTTTCTTTCTTTTTCCTTCCTCTGCTACAGCCTCAGCCTCCTCTTCCTCTCAGCTGTCTCCTTCTTCTCTCTGTCTCTGTCTCTGTCTGTCTGTCTCTCTCTTACACATACACACACAGCAAAAGAATGGTGTTTATTTCATTTACATTTTCAATGCTGAAATTCCAAACAGCATGATTCTGGAAAGGCCTGCTTGTTTGGGTCACAGAATGGTGAATGGCAATGGTGTATGAGAAGACAGGTCATGCAGAGTGATTAAGGGACACATTTTACTCTTTTTATTTATTTATTTATTTATTTTTTTGGTTGGTCGTTGGGCTTGAACTCTGGGCCTGGGCACTGTCCCTCAGCTCTTCAGCTCAAGGCAAGTGCTCTACTACTTGAGCCACGGCGCCCCTACTGGTTTTCTGCTGATTAATTGGAGATAAGAGTCTCATGAACTTTCTTGCCCAAGCTGGCTTTGAACTGTGAGCCTCAGATCTCAGTCTCCTGAGTAGCTAGGATTACAGGCATGAGCCACTGGTGCCTGGCCACATTTTACTCTCATACAAACTCACTCTCAGAAGAGGACAAGAATCCCTTCGCATCTAACTTACTCTTTTTGCAGAACAGCTTCCCTAGAGAGCCTCCAACAGGCTACATTGCTCAGAGATCTTACCTCCTACTACCATCTCACTGAAAACCAAGTCTTCAATACATGAGCCTTTGGGGGACACATTTAACCCACATAACACATGACAAAATAGCAACACAAATGGCAGCAACTTAACATATTCAACTTGGTATGGAGACCTTTGGGCATAGAAGTGGGAAAGGGAAAGGAGGCTATAGGCTATTTAAGTTTTAACAATAAAAGTTAAACTTTTAAATGTTAAAGTTTGAACATAAAAAATGACATTTTGCATTAAAAGTTAAAACCTAAACTGGGTTGTGCATGATAATCCTCCCTACTCAGAAGGTTAAGATATGAGGATCATCATTCAAAATCAGCCAGGTAGAAAAGTTATGAGACTCTTTATCTCTAATTATCTACCAAAAAGCCAGAGGTAGAGCTGTGGCTCAAGTGGTAGAATTTCTAGTCTCTAGTCTCTGAGTTCAAACCCAGGGTGTTAAAACTTCACTGAGTGTCATGTAATCCTAGCTACTAGATATGAGATCAGGAAAATAGCAATTCAAGGTCACTACAAACATATATAGACAAGAATCTTCTTCTCAACCATGAGCCAGGTTGTGTAGTATATATCTATTATTCTGACTACATAAGGATGGTCCCCCTGTATCTGGCGTTTTCCTCATCTCTTCAAATGATAAATTTGGAATTATCTAGCTAAAATACTACTTGCACTAACAAATTATATCTTAATTCTCTTTTTTTGGATGTATGTACTTTGACAAGGTGGTATGAACAGTATAATTTATATTAGCTGCTTGTTTGTAGAAATTATGAAAAAATTGTATTCTAGCAACTTAAAAATAACTTTATGGAATTAGAAGGATGCTTCAAGTCAAGGATAATGGGTATGTGAAATCACTGTTGATAATTTCACATACAAGAAAGATAATTCCAAATACCATCATTTATATGTTAATATTTTGATCTTTTTAATGTCTAAGATAAATATGAATGTTTAATTAGGCACTGACTTTAGAAAATCATTCATATTATTATTTACTTATTATAAATTTTTCTTGTAAGGTTTTAATACTAACCCATAATTTTTTTATTTCACTTTGCATTTTGGATCCAAATTATTCGTATAGTTGTCATTTGGGGATTTCAAAGGCAGTCTGTACCTAAAAATATGCTTTCACGAGAATGCTTCATATTTTTTGAAATTCTAAGTGTATAAAGTAATTGAAATACTTTATATTTTCTCTATGAAATCATCTTATTAAAACCCATCCATTCAAAAATCACTGAAGAGAAGGAGGGGAAAGCTAAATGACTATGTTCAAACCTATCTGATGACAAAAGATCATTTTCTTTTGTTCACCTGTTGGTCCATTGACCCTTTATGGAAAACCTTCTGTGCTGATGATCTTGGCATCTTTGGAAAAGAGATACTACTGCCTTGCTCACAAGAAAACATCAGTTCTGGGTTCACTTTCAAAGTCATAAAGCCTAAGACTAAATGGGGTAGTTGGTTTACATTCAATCTGCCCTACATATGTTGGAAAATTAGGGTTGTTTTAGTGTGTTTCTGTGGGAAGGTGAATTTCATCTTCTTAAACATGTTTATAGAGAGGACATACCTACTGCTTCTCAAAATGGCCCCAGGCAAGAGAGTAGAGGCCATCTTTATCCACAACTGCAGTCTGTGCCTTTCTTTCTACTATGCTCTGCTTTGAGCAGGCTGTGGTGCCAATCTGGATGTTAACACCTCTGTGAAGCTAACAAAAGTTTCCTTTCCTTTTCTGTAGGATATGAAGGTATATTTAGTTATGTGTCTAGGATCACACTGATAAAACCTGAAGGAACCAGAGCTCAAATCCAAGCTGTCTGATTCTAAGATCTAGAGGCCATTTCTAGGGAATAGAATGGGGAAAGTAGAGTAAATCTTGTTTAAATTAAACTAGCATTTAATGTGTATTGAGAGGAGTGCTTTTAAAAAATTGTTTGATAATTAATAGTAACAGAAGATGGGTAATACAGTAGAATGACATCACCATTATAAAACTAGCCCACAGATATGCTCACTCTAACCAGTAGGCTAAGATTTGAGAATCATAGTTCTTTCTGAGCCAGCCCCAAGCAGACAAAAAAACCATGATATTCTTGTCTTAATACTCAGCAAAATGACAGAACTGGTGGTGTGACTTGAGTGTCAGAGAACCAGCCACAAATGAAAAAGCCTAGAGAGAGTGTGAGGCCCAGAGTTTAAGCTCCATTATTTTCACACATATTTGTTTTATTTGCACACATTTAAATCTTTTTAAATTGTACTATGTTGTATTTGCACACATTATTTGCACATAAATAAATATTTGGAGCTTTTGATCCAATATTTGCACACAAAACAAAATAGTATAACTTTGAGTAATCAGAAGTAAAAGAATGTACATATTAACACTTTTAGCAGCCAAAATTTAAACTTAAAACGTTGTGCAGACATCAGTGGCACTGTTGAAGTTCAGTCTCATCCCCTTGTCTTGGACCTCAACCTTATGATTTCACGGATCTTAGGTAGGTAATGTGGCTTCTCTGAAAAATAGAAAGAAATCCTCATCCCTAACAGTTTTGTGAGGATTATGTGACATGATATGCAATTGTTATCCTGAAGTGTGGTGATTTTGCTAATGCAGGCATATTTGACAGTGTCTGGAGAGAGTTTTGAATTTAATTTTTATAAACCTGATGGAAAAGTTGTGTCTTAATGGGTACAAAGTGGTGTGTTTAAGTATGTTGACATTGTGGAATAGCTAAGTTTACTGATGGAGGCATATTTTGTCATCATTGATAGAGATAGGGCATGGTGCTACTACCATTTGATGTAGAAGGAAGGGCTACTGCTCAAAATACGGCAATGCATAGGACAGCTCCACAGCACTGAAGTCTTTGGCCCCAAGTGTAAAAAGTTTGAGAAATGCTTGTGTACATAAAGAACTTGTTAACCAAAGGTTCTGTCTGTGTGGACCTGCTATTTACCTACCTTCTGGATGCACCAGGCAGTATGCTCAATGCACTCTGCAGGTTATTTTTGCCCTTACACACCTATAGAATACAATAACTGAAGATGACCATGAAATGTGTATTGCCCAGGTGATAGAGTGCTAAATGGCCAGATCAAGACTGGACTAAAGCCTATACAGCTCCATTCGCTTTCTGCAAGCTTCCTTCTCCAGTTTAAAGTAATTTCTTCTTCTCATTGACTCTGAAGACATTTCAAAGAATAAGTAAACTAAGCATTTGAGATTAAGTTTTGTGCTATCCTATGCAGAGTCTGCTTTCGGTACTGTGTTTCCGTTTATTTGCCATGCTTAGATAATCAGAGCAAATGTTGATTTTTCTGGATTTTCCTTTTCCAAACCAGGAATTCAGAACCTTTACAGACTGTTCACACCTGTTAGTATCGTCCCTACTTTAGAAAAATCTTTCTGGCAGTAGTGTGAGCCATGTTCTGCTTCCATTGCTTATTGTGATTCCCTAAAAGAAAATAGCAAGGGAAAGATGAACAGCAGACCTATTTCATTGCACCCCAAAGGAACTCTTTGGTGAGAACTATGAGGGCTGGAATTTGCTTACCAATATGTTCCCATGCAAAGGTGAGCAGGAACTGTGGAATAAGCAACTCCTTCACATTGGAGTGAAAGCTTGCTTTGTTCTCTTGTCCTAACTGTTCAGTCCAAGAGATTGTGTAATTCCTTTGTGGAATCCAGTAAATTAGACAGCTGGCATACCCAAGGGTTTATATGATCAGCTTAAAAAATGTAGGGAGACTCTTGCTAAGACTTCCTCTGTCTTGAACAGAACTTTAAGTATGCCTTAAGGTAGAATAGGAAGTATGGGCTTCTATTACTTCAAAGTGGTATGAGCCTTGATAATGTGTATGATGAGAATATGAATTATGAGGGTACTTAGACTAATTTTCTGAAATCATGAGGGGAATGAATGTTACAGTAAGTTGGTTCCCAGGGAGTAGTGTGTTATATTCAATATTATATTTCCAAACCTAGGACATGAGTTAAGTATTGATTTTTGGAGAGCAAGGATATTACAGCATACAATTTACTTTAAAAGGACAATGAACTTAAATGAATCATTTTGGATGGTCTAGAAATATCGTTGTTTATCCCATTTCTGTGTTGTTTTGGCTTAGATAAAGAATTTAAATTACCTTTTTTTCTTTTCTTTCTGTTTTTGGTCATGGGGCTTAAACGTGAGCTATTTTGCTCGACTAGTGCTCTAGCACTTTTAGCAATAGCTTCACTTGTGTTTTTCTTGTGGTTAATTGGTGATAAGAGTCTCATGGTCTTTCTTCCCAGCTTGGCTTAGAACTGGAATCCTCAAATCTCAGCCTCTTGTGTAGTTAGTATTGCAGTAATGAGCCACCAATGCTTGTCCAAATTATATTTTGGGTTTTTTTTGTTTATGATGTTTTTAATTGTTATTGTAAAGGTGATATACAGAGGGGTTACAGTTACATAAATCAGGAAATGAGTACATTTCTTTTTGAACAGGGTCACTTTTTCCCTCATTTTGTCCCCATTTTTCCCTCCTGACCTGCCCTCCCTCCCACTCAAGTTGTGTAATTCATTTTCAACAGTGTCTAATGAGTATCACTGCTGCTTTTTGTCACCCTTTGTCCCGATATTTCTGTGCTCCCCTTACCCTCTCCAAATCAGATAAACTTACATACAAACAAAAGGTACAAAAATCAAAAGAAAGACAAAGGAGAGAGAAAAAAGAAAATAAAAGAAGAAGCTCTTGTTTTCATTCTGGATATAAAAGAAATACAAATCAAAACAACATTGAGATTCCACCCCAGTTAGAATGGCCATTCTCAAGAAAACTATCAGTAACAGATGCTGGTGGGGATGAGGCCAAAGGGATATGCTGTTATATTGTTGTGGGAATGTAAACTTGTTCAACCACTCTAGAAAGCAGTATGGAGGTTCATCAAAAGACTAAAACATACAGCTTCCGAATGACCTAGGAATTCCATTTCTGGGAATTTATCCAATTCACCACAAACCCGGCATAATAAAGCCACCAGCATAACCATGTTTATTAGAGTATTGTGTACCATATCCAAGACATGGAATCAACATGGGTGTCCCTCAGTGGAGGAATGCATAAAGAAAATACACAATGGAATTCTATGCTTCAATCAGAATTCTATGCTTCCATCTTTCCTTCCATTTGTATGAAAATGTAAAGATTGGGAAAAAATTATGATAAGTGAAGTAACCCAAACCCTAAGAAACATAGATTTCATGGTTTCCTTCATTTATTATAACTAGAATGTGCCTATAAACCTATAAAGTAAACACACTGAAGACAAAAAATTATACTTGGGCATGGTAAATTATACAAGATTGTACATATTTACACAGTGAAAACAAAGGAGGATATTCTTAGGAGAGGATCACAAAGGCTAAATAGGTATGTGCATAAGGCCATTTAAAATGATGTTTATCGAAATGAACTCCAAATTATCTTTAATGTTGGATAATAGTACACTAGAGTTTATATGCAGAAGCACAGTATTTTAACTAAGTGAGATAGTTGGCCATTGGTTTCTGTACAAAGAAGAGAACCAGAAGAAAAGCTCATTTGAGGGTATTGGTGCTAGTTAAGGAAGGGGGTACATAAAAGAAGAAATTTTGATCACTGAGGTAATGCATTAGGAAGAAGTGCTAAAAAACTAACATGTTTACAGAATCAACTAGTAATGTGTATGAATGTATGTATACACACAAATGTATGTATATACCATATATTTAAATGATTACTTAATATAAATCATTTTATTAAAGTTAATACATATATTTATGTATAAGACACAATGCATCTATTATAAGCATATCTTAAGTATATCTTATATATCATAGAAACAATTGGTTTAAATATATAAGTAATGCAGTCATACAATGTTGATACTATATAGTGAATAATATTAATGATACTAAAATATGTATATAAGCCAATTCTGTTTATTGTGTATTATTTCAGAATTTCATATTCATGTACTACTCTGACATGGTATTCAGAACAAATTATGTTATCTTTTAAAATTGGAATCAGTCATCACATTGCTTTTGTTAACTAATGTATGGTCAATATCCTGAGGCAAAACCCCACCTCAGTGTAAACTGTGTTTAAAATTACACAAAAAAAATTAAAATTGGAAGACACATACTATATGGAGATCCTTTTAAGTGGTCAGTGAGTTGTCAACACATCTAGTGATCATTCTGAAATTGTTGTGCTTCCTACAACATCAAGCCTTCTCGCTATTACTCATACTCTGATTTTGTTTCTCAGGTCTGACACCTAACAGGTATCTTGATCTCTGCCCTCTGTTTTAACTCCATCTTCCTTTGTGAGGATATTGTGGATCTCAGATACTTCCTGATACAGTGTTCCTGGAAAGGGTGTGTATGCTAGGGCTTATATTTGAGATTGGAATTTAATCTGAATGTATGAGATGTGTCTCTGAGAATTAAAATTATAAATATAGTTCATGTAATCATTGAGTTTAACAAATTAAAAAGCTAAAAAATATTTTAAAGAATTTAAAAATCAGAACAATGAAAAAATTTAAAATGTCAACTACCTCATGTAATAACAGAAAAGCATCATACCTGAAAAATATTTCTTTTTTTTTCTTACAATAGAAGAGTTATATCGAGACAGAAGTTTCTGAACCTTTGCATGCAAGGGTTAAATTCTTGGTACGAATGTATATTGAAAGTCTTAAAGAAACACCCAAAGAATAAAACTTTGGTTTTGTTCAGCCATGCATTGGCTACAAGTCCATCTAATGATAGCACTCTCCAAGAATGACTAGCACTCTCCAAGAATGTCCTCATTTCTTCAAAAGCATTTTGAGAATCCTGGATAATTGTCTATCTGCAGCTGGAGTCAGACAAGATTATTGCCACAGGAAATACAGTGGCCAGCAGAGTCATACCTTACCTCTCAGAACTTTTCAAACACCATTTTTCATGTCAGTAGTCTGTGAGCTAACAGTAAGTCTATCAGATGATAAATGCTACCTCATAACAATTATTATTTTCATTATGTAAATGTAAAATACACTCATAATTCAAATGACATTTCTTCAATTCACTTTCTTTGGAAGTTGAATTCCTGCAAAGCACTCTGGGAAATTCTAATCATGCAAGGGCTAAAAAGAGTTGACCCCGAGGAAAGGCAACTGCTGCGTAACCACCCATCTCAGAAAGGGTAATGAGATTTGATTCTCTCAGTGCACTATTGAGCAGAGCTTGCATGTCCTCTGGGGCTTCCAGCCCTTGGGTCAGTAGAGATGCATTTATTATTACTTCCTGAATTTCTTTAATCATTATATGCTTTGGAAATTATTGTCATGAGTTTCCATTTTAGCTTTAAAAATCAACTATATATGAAAAATATAATTTTCTTTAAATTGATTATGTATTTTAAACACTTTCTCTCACCAAGGTTTCTGATTTTTCTTTGGGAAGTCCATCTTTTAGGCGGGTCCTATTCCTGAGAGGTTGGCGGGTACTTTTAGAAGTTGATCCTTCACATTGCTTTTCCACAATGCTAAATGCTTAGATCAAGGAGGTGCCAGGTGTTTTGACTTGCCTGCTTGGAGAAAGCAAACACCTTCTTCTGTGGACACAAGGTATAAGGTTTATCTTTTACAGACACCAACATCTCTATTTATGTAAGCTTTGCTTCAGACAGGAGAGCAAAGAAGAATTCTTTTTCTTTTTGTTTTCTTGCCAATGAGTATATGACAGTTGGCAAAATCTGGACCTCAGAAATGACCTTCTATTTGAATCAAGCTTCTGAAAACACAAATACTCTTGATTACCCATATTCCTTTCTTGCCTATTCTATCTCTTCTCTAAAAAAAAAAATCAGCATAGCTTATGATCATCCAGAAAGAGAAAGAGAAATACCATGAAAAACATTGTATATAAAGATATTTCAAAACTGTTTTCTCCTTACAAATCTTTGCATTTCTTTAAACAAAAATGTTCTCATAAATCTGGTTGTTCCCTTTGTTAAACTTCCATATCAATGGGCCCAGGCCCTCAGACCCAAATTCCACCCTTCAGACTGAACAGTCCTTTATAAAGCCTTGCTAAAGTGTAAACATGATGTCATTCTTTTGCAGAATCTACCAGACTTTCTAACCATGAGCTTACAACCTGATATATTTCCACCCTGTTGCTTGGATTTCCTTGGTTTTCCACTTAGCAGCTTTAGCATACACCTTCCCTCCTAGGTCTTTTCTCTGACATACTGAATCTAGGATCAAGTCAATAGTCTCTAAAATCACTTTCACTTTCCTTTCATATCTCCTCCAATTTTCCTGAATATATCCATGTAAGGCACCTGGACGTTTTAAAAGATTAGTCTGCTGTGTGGCTGTTGCTGGACAAGATCATCATGCAGACTTGGGGATAAGGTTGGGCGTGTTGTTATTGTCACGGTAACAAACTTGTGAGCATCAAGATTTACTTTGTCAGTGATTTTGAAGGCTACAAATCAGAATCTGAAAGAAGCTCTGACTTGTGAATTCTTTTTACTTGTGTCCTTTGAGAAAATAAGAGGTTTTAATACATTTTTATTGTAAAAATACTGTACAGAGGGGTTACAGTTACATGAGCAAGGTCATGAGTACATTTCCTATTAACCATTGTGTTTTGATTTTGTCGGTCATGGGGCTTGAACTCTGGGCCTGGGCTCTGTCCCTCAGCTCTTCAACTCAAGGCAAGCACTCTATCACGTGAGCCAAAGCACCACTTCTGGTTTTCTGAGTGGGTTTATTGGAGATAAGAGTCTCAAAGACTTTTCCTGCCTGGGCTGGCTTTGAACTGCAATCCTCAGATCTCAGCCTCCTGAGTAGGTAGGATTACAGCCACCATTTTATTTTTTGAGTGAGCTTCCTGGATCATTCTGGTTATACCTCTGCCTAAGGTGAAAAGTGTTGGTCTGAACTTGGTGATTTCTGTACCTCAATATGCTAATGACAAAACTAGAGACTCTATCACTGAGTACTCTAGGTTCAGGGAATTTGGCAAGGAGTCCCAGAGTTAAAACAAATAAAAATAGGCATTGTAATGAGTTTGTGAAAAACCAGTATTTAAAAATTCTATTCAATACCATTACTATAAGTTATTTTTCTCCACCACGGACACAGGCTAAGAGAAGCCCCTGTAGCTGCTTTTGTTCCTAATGATGTTTGGGCACAACTCTGCTTCCTACATGGCTGTTTCTTCACACTTCAATAATACGCAGTTTTGATTGACTACTTACCAGATGTTGAGCTCCTACTAGAAACAAAGTGATGAATGAGACCAACATGTTTCTGCTAACACTTATTTTTGTAGTGCAGTGTATGAGCCAAGTATTAAAAAACGAATTTCACAAATATACTTATGACCTCCAAATTATGAATATTTTGTGGGAGAACAAAGTATTGTTAGAATATAGGGAAGGGTTCTCTTTGGAAGTAGCTTAATATTTGAAGGGTAAGGAGGAAATTACAGTATTGAGATCTAAGGTAAAGTGGTCATGATTAGGTTTAAGACAGTATTCATGTAACTGTCCAAGTATGGGAGCAATCTTGACATATTGTGTGATCCCCAAAGTGGCCAAAGTGATGAAGTAGCTGTGGGTGTGGTCCAAATGGTTAAGACACTCAAGGGATAAGATGGGACCAAATCAGATAGGCACTTGTATGATGTGTTAATATTTTTGATATCTATATGGTAAGAAAGCTGTTGGGATTTTAGCACAGCAATGCCATATAGATGGTATGCTATACCCAAAATGGCATAGGTTTAAATTATTAAAAATAAATTGTGATGCATAAAAAGAATTGATGGAAGAGACTGAATGAGGAGAGGACAGTAGATTCTGGGAATTCAAGTAGGAGAGACAATGGTAGCTGGTACCAAACTAGTAACTGGATATGAAGAGCAAAGACAGGTTAGAGGAACTTTTTGGAGGTAAAGCTAATGAGTGATTGATTGGATCTGGTCTTTGTAAATTTTCATGCAAGTTTTCAGTATGTTCATTAGGATACTTAAGGCAAATAGATGTTTTCAGTTGTCTCTAGATAGAAAAAATGCAGTGTTCTGTTGTTACTATAAGTACTGTCATTTCTTAGATAGTTTTTCAAGTACAGTAACTTTGAAGTTAATCTTTCCAACAATAAGAGTCTCAAATAGTCTTAAAATTGCTGTTTAGAGAAGAGAAATAAATATTCCTTCGAAAAAATATGAGATGAACTAGATGCTCTATCCAGCAAAATGTGGCTAACATTTTGTTCTCATTGACTTGTACATGATATAAATATCTGCTTCTAGGAAGAGCTATGTGTTCAGAAGCAGATATGCTGTATGTAACCATTGTCATGATGGTTTTCTTGAAGTTACTAAGGAAAAAGTAGGCAAAGTCCTTTGTCCCATCTTCCCTCTCTCTCTCCCTCCTTTTCTCCCTTCCTCCCTTCCTCCCTTCCTTCTTTCCTCTCTCCCTTCCTCCCTCCTGCCTTCCTTCTTCTCTTTCTTAGTCCTTCCCTTCCTAACTTTGGGTCTCACATAGGCTAGGCCAAGTACTCTACCAATAGAGCCACACCCAAGTTCATAGGCAAAATATTTTCTTGAGTTGTTTAACGGTAAATGAATACTAACCCATCCTTATTTAAAAGCATATTTTCAGAGATTGTGTTTCTAATCTGGCATGGCTTTCTTTCCCTGAGACTCTGAAAGACAGCCCAAGAAAAGGGATTATTTTATGGAACCCAACATTTTTTATAATTCATTTTGTAAATAGAACTTTCTTGTCATCTTTTGTATATCTTTATCAATTTATCTCTCTCCACATGTGTTCCAATTTTTTTTGTTAGTTGTGGGGCTTGAATTCTGGCCTTGGGCGCTGTCCCTGTGCCCATCAGCTCAAGGCGAGGGCTCTACCCCTTGAGCCACAGCACCACTTCTGGTTTTCTAGTGGTTTATTGGAAATAAAGAGTCTCACAGACTTTGCTGTCGTGGGGCCTGAACTCTAGGCCTGGGCGCTGTCTCTCAGCTCTTCAGCTCAAGGCTAGCGCTCTACCACTTGAGCCACAGCACCACTTCCGGCTTTTTTCTTTTTGCTTATGTGGTGCTGAGGAATCAAACCCAGGGCCTCATGCATGCCAGGCAAGTGCTCTGAGCTACCGTCTCAGCCCCATCTGTTCTAATTTTTATGTAGTATAAACCAAACAACTTTCTTATCTTCGCAAAGTACTGTCAATATAGGTGGTTAGGAAAGCAAAGGAGAAAGTTCTTCAGCAGTGTATTGTGGGGTTCAGCTTAATTTCTTTCTGGCTTACTCAACATTGTCTTTTCTATTTAACTGATGCAGAACAGGTGAATAAATGATTTTTTTCTACCTCTCTAGGGAATCTAGACGGCATAGCTGAAATGTTTCCTGTAAGTAAAGTCAAAGTTGAGTGGAGCCATATTTATAGGTGAGAACAAGTCATAAATATCTCTTTGACAGATGTCAGAGCCCCAGGAGTTCTGCAGTCATCGCCAGACTCAAGCCATTGAGCTGGGACAGAGAAGGGAAAAAGAGCTTTAAGAAAGAGAGAAGAGAACGTGATTGGGCAGTTGTCTCCTTACACTAGCTGAACTTAAAGCGCGTGCACACACACTTCCAAATATATTTTTCCTAATAGATTTTCAACATTGGTTCAAGGGATAACACTTCTTGAAATAGTTAAGCTGCAATTGTTATAGAAAAAGTTTAGAGTAAGACCTGGAGAGTGTCCCAGAGCTGTTTACCTTGAGCATTTATTTGATCTCATATATTGATGTTCTCCTCTAGCCAAGTAGATCATTATTAATAATGTATGTACAGTATGGAGGCCATAGGAGGTGTTCAAAAATACTGATGCACATTATCATCATTATTATACTTACTCTACTTATTCTGGTTCTGGGGATGCACAAACGCTGATTTTTGCCCAAAGGTTTCTTTCATGTTAAACTCCTGAATTCTAATGTACCTACTTGAGCATTAGCTCAGCCTATATTTTCACTGAATAAGGGTAGGAAGAATCACAATTCTGTGAAGGGTCCCTTAGAGGAACTACTTATTCCAAGCAGTCTCAGAGGTTATTGTTGCCTGCATTAAATTAGATTTTATGTCATTTCTACTTGTTTATTTTGTTTTCCTTCTTTCTCTCTTGCACAACTTAGATTTTTAAGTATTTATAGAGTACGTACTCTTCTCTGATAGTCATAGCACTGTAGTAATAGAACTATGGTGATATGGCATAAAGATCCTTGGAATGGGTATATGAAAATGGAATTAGCAGCCCCAATTCTGCTCTAAGTAATAGGATGGCCCTGGGTAGGTCATTGAATTTGTCTAGGCTTTATTTCCACCTGTGAACACTCTGAGTTGTGAGATTCTCTTTCATTCCTGCTCTTTAGGAAGTTAGTAGTGAGTTTTACTGGTCTTAAAAGAGTCACTTGTGTCAGAACATTGCAAAGTCTGTAGGACTTGGTAGTATCGTCAGCCCTTAGAATTTGTAGAAAGTAGGATTCAAACCACAAATATTGTTACACAGTTTTTAAAGAGTGGTTTTCTGCCTCCAGTGGTGTTGGCATTTGTTGATGAGTTTTTCAGATATATTTCTAATCTACTTTTGCCATAGAGCTACTTTTAATGGATATTCTAGCCACTGGCAACTAACAATACATAAACAAAAGTGATAAATAACATTGGAACTTTGCTTTTAAGTCAGAGGAATCTTTGCATACAGATGAAATGGATTTAAAATCTGCTATTAGTGTCAAAGAAAATACAATCATATAGAAAGTGCAGGGATAGCCGGGCACTGGTGGCTTATGCCTATAATCCTAACTAGTCAGGAGGCTGAGATCTGAGGATTGTGGTTCAAAGCCAGCTTGGGCAGGAAAGTCCATTAGATCTTATCGCCAATAAACCACTCAGAAAACCAGAAGTGGCACTGTGGCTCAAACAGTAGAGCACTGGCCTTGAGCTGAAAAGCTGAGGGACAGTACTCAGGCCCAGAGTTCAAGCCCCACCACCCACCAAAAAAAGAGCAAGGATAGAAGCAAAAATGATTGTGCATATGTGAGTGAGATATAAATATTTTTTATACCTCTGGAAATTATTTTGTATTTAGTAGCTCAACTTTTCCTATTAAAATTCTCCAAGATTTATTTGAATACTTTAAAACATATTGTCCCAGATGTAATATTTTTTAACAGTGTTAATGAAGGATCATGGCTATAAACAATGAAAGGAGATGTTTTGAATGAACTGTACTGGAAATTTACTTCTTTCTTACCTACATATATTTCTATGTTTTTACATTTTTTATTTTTCTCATAATTATATTACTTATAACCATTACTGAGCAATGATTATGCATAATAAGCATATTTTTTCTTCAAAAATTATGAAATATTAGCTGGTTATACAAATTTTCTTATAATATGTTGTTCAACTATCACAATTTAGAAATCTAGCCTTACAAACTCTTCTCATTTTGTTTCATGTGTACCTGCCTTACTACTTTAGGTCCAACAACCTGTGAGAAATGAAAAAGTTCATATTGTTAATATAGTCTACAAAGTAGACAGAAAAGGGAAATATGTGGCTTCTTCATGAGTAGATTGACATTGCATGGAGTGCATATTGAAAGAAGTATGTAATGTCTTACTAATTTTTATATTACAAAAGTCTTACATACTACCTGTCTAATAGGAGGTAGTATTTAAGGTATTTAAATGTCTTTTTAATAAATAAATGCCACTTTTTCTCATGCTCTGCTCTTTAGGAGACAACTAAGAAAGTAAAATTTCTTAGATAAGTTTCTGCTATATAAGATAGTATTGCTTTGATTATTTTATAGTCAATGTAGATGATTTCTGAGAAGTGGAATTTATTATAGAAATTTCTGGTTATTTCATGGAGATGAGGTACCATACAAGTAAGTCATTGTTGGTTTATTTCAGATTATATGATTTTGAGGTATATGTAAAATAATATGAGCATTGGTAAAAATAATTATCCACAAATAATTTGCTTAAGATGCTAAAGTCCTGCCTTATCACTCAGGTCAATCCTCAATACCTTTGCCCAAGTTAAAAATATAACAATGTCAATGTAATAAAAGCTATGGCTAGAAAAAATGAATAATAAAACAAACATCTCTTCTTTTGGCATGAATGGCACTAAATCAAGGTGGTTACTTCAAACAGTGGCTAGCATTGTTCAAAAACTCTGGAGAGTGTGTTTATTTTCTCTGACTTAGAAAGTCCTTTTTCTTCTGTTTTTCAGGCATTTTACCACACACCACACCTTAATTCATGCCTACAGCAATTTGGCTCAAACATGATGACTAAGACTGAGTGATACATTCATTTAACTAATCCAGTTAAGGGTAACTTAATTAAGAGAATAAAATTTGCCAGCACTTTTCTGCTTGCAGAAGAATATTACATTAGAACATTCATGTATCTGCACTCACTGCCAAAAACACATTAAAACAAAGGATTCACAGATTCTTTCTAAGATAGGATCAATGGGAGGGAGAGGGGGAAAATAATACTGGGGAATGAAGAGGATTGAAGTACATTACACACACACACACACACACACACACACACACACACACACACACACACACACACACACACACACACACATACACATACACACATATACACGGAAACTCACCAAACACTGTGAAACAAGAGAGGAGGAAAGTGACTAACAGTATAAGACATGTAGTATAATATTTTATACTAATATATAATACATGTACAAAGAACATATAAGATGAGCTTGTTAAAAGTGCATTGTATATATCCATAGAATCATCAACGTAAACCATCTTTCATTATTAATGTATCTAATTAAAATTAAATTTAAAAACTGTAAAAAATGATCTTACTGTTTATCAATACTATTTTACCATGTAAAATATTTTATTTAGCCACATTTTAAAACTTTATTTAAAACTTACATGGGACTAGCTACTCAGGAGGCTGTGATCTGGTGATTATAATTGGAAGTCAGGTGGTAAAGGATTGTCTGTAAGACTCTTATCTGTAATTAACCATCAAAAACCTTAGCCTTGGGCAGAAAAAGTTAAAGGACCATGCCCAGAATCCAAGTTCAAGCCTTAGTACTAGCACACACACAGAATACCAAGATGGCTTAAAATATCAGTTTATTCAAAGGTGACTGTTTTATCTCAAAGAGGATATAGTACAGTTTAGTACACCTTATTTTTAATTTATTACATGTAGTTTCAATCAAGCACAGTTAAAAAAATTCCCAAGTAGCCTAGTGCATGCTCAGAAGCTTTCTATTAGTCTTGAGTTAGCATCAGTCATGTTTGAACTCTACATCCAGAACATTCCTGTTTCCCCTCAACAGCATCCTCCTTGGAACCATAAGCCATCTCTGTGTAAGATGCAGAGAAATGCTAGTATCACATTATGGTGCCTCAGATAAACAAAAAGACAGCCTCTTCAACAAATGGTACTGGGAAAACTGGATATCCACAGGCAGAAAACTGAAACTAGATCCTTATATATCACCTTGCACCAATATCAATTCAACATGGATCAAAGACCTCAATGGTAGATCTGAAACCATGAAAAATTACAGAAAGTAATAAGAGAAACATTAGGGCTTATTTTTATTCTTGTTGTACAAAGGAGTTGCTATTAAACAAAGCAGTTTATGAATCAATATATCTTGATCAATATATCTTGGTCATTCCTTTCAATACTCTCACCTATCCCTCCTCTTCACTCACTCTTATTAATTTTGTCTGACATATACTGGAATCTTAACTACATACTTTCCTTCATCTCCTCTTCATTTGTCATCCATTTTTCCTTGAGCCCACCCCAAGCATTTTGAGTACCTGTTTCCAGAGATCCAGAAACCCAACAAATCAAAGAAAGACTTGATAAATGATATTACATGAAGCTTAAAAGTTTCTGAATAGCAAAGGACATAGATAACAAGCTAAAAAGAAAGACTCCAAAATAGGATATATGTCAGACAAAAGTCTAATATCCAGAATATATTTTACTATACTATGTGTCTCTGTAGTGATTATTTTGGAGGATTTTTACAAACTTTATTTTCATTTACTTTTCTGTCCAAGCTAATTTGAAATCTAGACATGGATCCTATTTTCTTAATAGCCAGTATTACAAGCCTGAGCCATTAGTGCCTGGCTTGTTTTTTTTTTAATAGTTGGTACTTATTTTCCAATTATGAAATATAAAAATGGCTGAAATTATGCTTAAATGAGTGATTTTTGTATGTTTGTTTAGACTAGTTTGATATATAACCTGAAGAGGCCTTTTTTTTCTGGTTGTGGGGTTTGAACTCTGAGCCTAGGCTCTGAGCTCTTCAGTTCAAGGTGAGCTGCTCTACCACTTTAGCCATAGCACCACTTCCAGTTTCCTGGTGGTTAATTGGAGATAAGAGTCTCATGGACATTCCTGCCCAGGCTGGCTTTGAACTGTAATCCTCAGATCTCAGTTTCCTGAGTAACTAGGATTATAGGTGTGAACTACCAGCACCAGCGTGAACATGACTTTTTAATGTGATATTCCTTTTTCTCCAAGCAATTGCTCAACTGTTTAATCTTTTCTGTTTTTTCTGAGCTTGGACAAATGATATAAAATTTCTCAAACTGAAGATCACATTTTACGTCAATATACATGTATCTTGAAATGGCAAAACCCCTCAAGGCTGTGTGAGTTTCACGCTTTTATGTATTAAAAGTTCATTGCCAAATAAAACTGAATAAACCCCAGAACATATTTTCTCTCCTTGCCTGGGAAATGCAAATCATTATAGGTCAATTGCTAATAGTCCTGTCTCCATCTTGTGTGTCTTACTTGCAATTTGTTCTTGATTTGTTTTAAGCATACAATATTCATTTTTTGCTTGTTATTTACATGGTTTTAGCTGTCCTCACAATTTGCTTTAGCGTGAGGATTACTTGATTCTGCCTTCTTAAAAGTATCATGTCTAATCTTTATAAACATTACATACTTTGCCAAATGGGAACTGCTGTCCTAAACCTCCAGGAACTGAACAGAGAAATTGTTCCAAATATTGCTCATGTCTAGTGTTCATTATCATTCCACTCATATCCAAAGGATATTTACCAACAAATAAGAGATCATTACTATGCTAAGAAATTGATCTGTGGTGCTAACCATTTTAGATTCTTTTTTAAAATTTATTATTATGGTGATGTACAGAGAGGATACAGTTACGTATGTATGGTAATGAGTACATTTCTTGCTGAACATTGTTACCTCTTCCCTCATTTTGTATTTTGTCTTCCCTTGAGCTAGGAAAACATTGTTCTTTGTTAAAATTTTTGCATAAATAGAGGCTATGAAAGTAAATGAAGAATAGTCATTTATTAAGTTTAAAACTTTAATCATCTCAAATAACAAAAAGAGCTATCTTAATTTTGAAAGCAACTAGAGAACTTAAAAAAGAAAACAGAAGTATACTTGTAAGAAAAAGACTTAGTCAAAAGCTTTAAAAGGAAGAACAAGAGCCACTTGAAAGGATGTTCTAATTGAATTTAATTGAATATTAACTTGTTCAAGATTGATTAGAAATAGCTTATATTTTCTGATCTTTCTTTATTCCAGCACAAAAATTCTGAGTAGGAATTATCTATACCTGAGCAAAAACACTGACAGCCATTATTTCAAATTGCATAGTGCCTTACAGAAAAGTTTGTTGAATTTTATCCAATTCTATCTTTTATGGTTAATTTAAAAATTTGAAGCTTGGTGCAATAATGTGTTTCTGAAATATTCTTTTCTTGAATAACTGGGTCTGCTTTTCTTTTTATGTTTGTGTGTGTGTATGTGCCATCATCAGAATTGAATTGAGAGCTTGGGCACTCTCCCTGAGGCTTTGTGTTCAAGGATAGTGCTCTATCACTTGAGCCACAGCTCTGTTTCTGGGTTTTTTTTTTTTGATTGTTAAATTGAGATGAGTCTCAGAACACCACAAAAAGGGACACAAGTGGGTTTTTCTTCCTTGCTATTGTTTCTAATGCATTTATAAGGTACCATGTGATTTTTTTGTTGCTTTGTATGTCCCTCCCCCATGGTATAACCTATGTTTTCACTGTATTTGATGTTGGTATAATTTGGGGAGGAGAAGGGAAAAAACAAATAGTTTAAATAGTGATACAGGTGGACCCATTGTAGTAATGAGATGTACAAGACACTATGTCGAAAAACAAACTTTACAATTTAGGGAGGGGGATGCAGTTGTGGAGATGGGAGGGAAGGGATGGCAGGGGAACAACAAAGGAGGAGGCAACAATGCTTGATAAGAAATGTACTCATTACCTTGCTCATGTAACTGTAACCCCTCTGTACAGTATTTTTACAATAACAAACTTAAACAAAAGAATCTCACAAACTTTCCTGGCTAGGCTGTTTTGAAATCATTATCCTCAGATCTCAGACTCCTGAGTAAGTAGGATTACAGGTGTGGTACCTGGCATCAGATTACTTTTAAGTAACAAACAAAATCTAAAGTTGTTATGTTTACACTGTAGGTAATCTGTGAAAAAATACAACACCAAAATGGAGAATCACTGATAGAATCATCTAATGTTGGGAACATCATTCTCCATCTGGATGCACTGAATCCATGAGTAATCAATGCAGAAAACACTTTAAGGGAAGGAAACAGGCAAATTTTGTTGAGTACAAGCTGAATGATTCCAACAAAACTTGGTCTTTTGGTTTTAGCAAGGGATGTCTTTAGTGTATGGGCACTAAAAGAAGGAGAACATATTTTCTATGTTGATCTCTTTTAGAAATTTACGGAAGCCATTGGCAGACCAACACTATATTAGTAAGAATGTTAAGTTTAATTGAGCAGAAGCAAAGTCTGAGGAACAACTGGGTGACAACATATGTTAGAAAGAGCAGCTACTATTTCCCTGATAACATGAGAAATACTCATTGTAGCATGTAGCCTCAGATGCCAACAGATTTTTCCCTCTGGAGACACAGAGTGTTCTCTCCAGAACTTATGAGTTGTGTACATTCTTTCAAATGTAATGGATGCAAAGTGAAAATAATTTCTACAAGCTGGCATTTGGAGAGGGGGCTAAGATTTGAGGAAAGAGAGATAATGTACCTTCTATCTCACCTGTGTGAATATGCTGCTCATTGAGTGAAGTGAATTAATAACCATCAAAGATCTGACTTGGTGGCAGGGGTTACCTAGTTAACCTTATAAAACCTTTTTTCATGTTTGTATTATACATTAAAGTAAAATGAAAGGGGAGAACTAATTTATTTTCATTGCTATAAAATGTGATTACTACTTGTCTTTGTGAAAAGCTTCATGATCCACCTACTAGATAAGTGAGGCTGATATGTCAACAGATGAGGTGTCTGGATTTGGGGGGTTTGGGGGAGTTTTCTTTTTGCACTCTTTCCTATACAAACTAATTACAGTGAAAAGATCTTGTGTTTTGATAAGCCAATCCTGGAAGCTTTGTCTGGAATCTGGAGTACCTTTGTCTGAAGTACACTTCAGAATCCATCGGCTAAGTAGTCCCAATTACATTTAAGGCAGAGCAAAGTGGATGGCTTGAGCCCTGTAGCTGAAACTCAGCCTAGACAGCATAGTAATACCTTACCTCAAAGAACCCAAAAAATCTACAGCAGTACATATTACAGATTCTAGCAGTAGGATATCCATAGAAGATAGTACAATGCTGCTTCTTGTCTACTTTTCCCTCTGGCTCCTCAGATTTTTATTTTCTTCATACAATTCGTTGAAAGCACTAACCAAAATCTGAGGGCAGTTATTTAAAAAATGAAAATATATTTGGGATACTTTAAGTTTTCTCTAACACACATTTTTATTTGGTGCTTCTTAGAATATGAGCTGAAAGATTGGAAACATGTGGGGAAAATCCTCCTTTATTAAAATCCTGGCTTTAGGGCTTTTCTTTTAGATGAAATCCTGTCTAACTAGAAAGTATTAATATTGAGTTGGATATATCGGCTTTGGAACATAATAATCATAATGACACCAATCATTTATTAAAGTATATTGGCTCCTTGACACCCTCATTATACAATTGATCCTCAGCAACTCTGCAAGTCGTGCTTTTATTATTTTCTACCTTATATGTGATAATAAAGCTTAGCAAGTTCAAATAATGCTTGTATGTGTACATTGCTGCTGATCAGAGAATTAGATTTCAGCAAAGGCAAACTGATGTGGAATCCAAAGTCACTAAGTTATATTGTCTCTCTTCTATCCATAATTTGTAATTTGATGGCAATTATGGTGGGAACTATGTTCCTTAAGCTCTGTTTCCATGGAGGTGGGTGAATGAGGTCTCTGAGTAATTGTTACTCTTGTGTTTCTACCTGTAGGTCCCTGGGGAAGGTGTTCAGGAGACTGTGGAGTTGGAGGAGTTCAGAGTCGAGCAGTATGGTGTTTTCATGTTGAAGGGTGGACAAGCCCTCTGTCTCACTGTGATGAGGGAAGCAAGCCTCCAAGGGAAAGAAGTTGCTTCCGAGTCTGTGACTGGCACCGTGACCTCTTCCAGTGGGAAGTTTCTGATTGGCATCGCTGTGTCCTTGTTCCTTACGCTCAGGGTGAAGTCAAGCCCAAAGCCGTGGACTGTGTGACAGCTCAGCACGGCCTACAGCACCGGACAGTGCGCTGCCTACAGAAGCTGAACAGAACCATGGTCGCCAGTGAAATCTGTGAACACTTTGCTCCTCAGCCCCCCACAGAACAAGCCTGCCTCATTCCTTGCCCCCGGGATTGTGTTGTGTCGGAGTTCTCACCCTGGTCCAAGTGTAGCCAAGGGTGTGGGAAGAACTTGCAGCACAGAACTAGGGTGGCCATTGCGCCCCCGCTTTATGGAGGTTTGCAATGCCCAAACCTGACTGAATCAAGAGCTTGTGATGTGCCCATTTCCTGCCCTCTTGGGGAAGAGGAACATACTTTCAGCCTTAAAGTTGGACCATGGAGTAAATGTAGACTCCCTCATCTTAAAGAAATGAACCTCAATGGAAGAACTGCTTTGGATTTTAGTTCCGATTCAAAGGAGGAAGTGGCCTTTAAACATCAGAGCTACAAAGCACACTACCATTCCCAGCACTGGGATGTAGAGATTGGTTATCAAACCCGGCAAGTTTGGTGCACCAGAAGTGACGGAAAAAATACCCTACTAAGGTAAGAAGTCTTCAGTTCTTGCCTTTGACTGTAAGTCGGGTTTTCAGAAGTTTCTCTCATTTAATATTCAGTTTCAATGATGAATGTTAGAAATGTTGTCGTATAATGAAAATGCTCCTTTAAATTCTTGTATAGCTAATGCAGTCATACAAAAATTCAAGTTTACTCTCAAAATTGAGATTTGGATTATATCAATATTTACCATTTTTCTTCATGCTTTATCTTCAATTTCTGTTTTGTTTCTGCTTACTTTTGTTTTCACCATTATGAAGACATGTATCTGAGTTAGACAATTTTTATATTAATAGTAATACTAGAAGTTAATCCAAGAGTGCAGTTTTAGGTACTACTGAAGAAAAAGGGAAATTTAGCAATAATTAGAATTATCTACCTCTAGCAGGATTAAACTCTTAAACACATAACTTTAGATTCTAAAATTATTTAATTTCATTTTTTAAATTCTCGTGTATGCCAGGCACTACTGTTTCATGCCTGTAACTGTAGCTACTCAGGACTCGTGTATGCCAGGCCTAGTGTTTCATGCCTGTAACTGTAGCTACTCAGGAGGTTGACATCTGAGGATCACAGTTCAAACCAAGCCAGGCAAGTCTATGAGACTTTTATCTCTAATCAACCACAAAGCTAGAAGTGGATCTGCGACTTAAGGAGTAGAACACTAGCCTTGAGTACTAAAGCTTAAGAACAGTGCCCAGACCCTGAACTCAAGTCTCAGAATTGGCACACAAAAATATATAGTTTACAACACCAAAACATAAGCATAGAAATATGTAGATAATAGTAATTAATTTTTCCTGCAACTCTAAGTTCAAGTATTGGTATATTGCTAAATTTCTTCCCAGATAAGATCCACTTCAATAGTAATTAAATTCTTAACAACATGGCACTGCTCTCTTGAATTATTTATTTTATCAGTTGCTGTTATCTTGAGTTCCATAGAAGACAACTTCTGCTGTTTATGAACTAAGTACATATCACTTTATACATTGTTCTGATTCATGCCATATACAATTGGCAAGAACCTTGAAGTGTGTTTTGTAGCTTTTTATTGCTTATCTCTGTAAGTCCAGAAGATTAAGCAATTGATTTACACAGTATATGTAAATGTGTAGTTGGGATTATGTAAGAATATTGTTTTAAAAAATTGAATCCTGACATTCTTCAGTGAGCATTACATTGAAATTTTTCGTTCCATTTGTATTTGCTCATCTTTTTTTTTCTTTTTTGGGGGGAGGTCCAGTCGTGGGGCCTGAACTCTGGGCCTGGGCGCTGTCCCTCAGCTCTTCAGCTCAAGGCTAGCGCTCTACCACTTGAGCCATAGCACCACTTTTGGCTTTTTTCTTTCTGCTTATGGGGTGCTGAGGAATCGAACCCAGGGCCTCATGCATGCAAGGCAAGCGCTCTACCACTGAGCCACCTTCCCAGCCCCTGTATTTGCTCATCTTTCTCATTAAAAATAGATTGTAATTTCTGCATCACTTTCAGGCTTATAGAAAGTTGAGAAGTTCAGCTAGTACCCAGATACTCCCTCATCAATCAAACAGGTTCCCCTATGCTTAAGCTCTTACATTAATGTGAGCTATTTTTGCTCTAGTTGTGTTATATACTAAATGATTGAGCTCCTAAGATTCATATGGTGAAATTCTAGTTGGAAATCCAATGATACAAGAAGGTGGGAACTTTGGGAGCTAATTAGATCCTGAATGTGGAACCTTCTTGAATGACATTTGTATTATTATAAGAATCCTAAGAACTTGCTCTTTCTCTTCTGCCATGAGGATACACAGAAGAGTCACAGTTTACAAGGGTCTTAGCAAAGTCCAGTGATGCTGGTCAACATACTGTATGATTTCAATTCTGTGGCATTTTGAAAAAGGCAACACAATGGAGATAGTATCAAAAATGACTGCCAGAAGTTCAGAACAGTGGAGAGAGACATCAACAGAGGATTTATAGGGTACCAAATCCACTCTGGATGATACTGCAGTGGTGGTTACATGTTATCATATACTTGTCAAACCTATTGCATCTGCACAAACAGTGAAACCAAATACAAATTATGGAGTTTTAGATAATAGTATATCATTATTGGTTTATCAATTCTAACAAAATTAGTCCCTGCCATGGACTAACTTTTGTCCCCAAGCCCCCCAAAAATTAAGTGTTGAAAGAGTTTAAGTGTTGAAAACCAAATGTTTGGATTGAAGATGGGGACTTGGGAAGTTAGTTAGGTCGTGAGCATGGAACCCTGAATATGGTATTAGTGCCCTCATAAGAAAAGACATTAGCACATGGCTTTCCCTCTAAAATATAGGAGGATAGCCTTTAGCAGTAGTGAAATTGACCCAATTTTAAATTGACTCATAGCTAAACGTTTGCTTTGAGTGACAGAGAAGACTTTAAACTTGACCTTTGAATCATATTTAAATTATTAAAACTATCAGGACTTTTAGAGGTGGACTGAATGTATTTTATCTTATAAGATGGACATGACCTTATTAATGGCTAGGCGTGCAGTGGGGGATATTTAGGGGATATTTTCTTTGTCAGGTTGACAAGAGAGGTTTTGTAATACTGAATGTACTTGAATTGTCAATTTACATGGATTGAGAAATACATGGGAAATTAGTATAGCTGAAATTTTACTGTGTCTGTGAAGGTGTTTCAGAGGAAATTATGTAAGATGGGAGACACACCTTGACTGTGGGCAACACCACCCCATAGACTTGGTCACAGATGGAATAATTGTCAAAAAGCAGGAGAGCCTGTGAGCATAGGCATCCTTTCTTTCCACTTTCCTGATGCCATGATGTTGGCTGTTCTACACACCTTGACCATCATGATGGCTCTAAAAGTCTGAAATTATGAGCCAAAATAAACCTTTCTTCACTTCAGTTATTTCTATGGGAAATCTTGACATAGTGATAGAAGAAGTTATGCAATCTATGACTGAATTCAACTCTGTTTTATGTACAGATTTTGCTTTATATAGATATGTATATATGTACATATGTAATATGAAATATGAGTATATAAGATCATGATATGTATTATATACTTAAAATATATCAAGAGGGCTAGGAAGGTGGCTCAGTGGTAGAGCACTTGCCTTGCATGCATGAGGCCCTGGATTCTATTCCTCAGCACCACATAAGTAGAAAAAGCCAGAAGTGGTGCTGTGGCTCAGGTGGTAGAGCACTAGCCTTGAGCTGAAGAACTGAGGGACAGCACCCAGGCCCAGAGTTCAGGCCCAATGATTAACAAATAAATAAATAAATAAAATATATCAAGATACAAATATCAATTAGTATTAATATTAATATGATCAACAAATATAAATTACTAATATAAACTATGTAAACTATGTTAATATAACTATGTATATTATTATATAACAAATTATAGTATAATATGATACACATAATACATGCTATATTATATATGGCATGTTATATATAGTACATACTAATGCTTAATTATATATTACTTAGTTTTTATAAATATGTCTTATATGTTATATTTTCATATATTATATTGTATGTATTATATAATATTTGAATATATACCCCTTATATATAATAGACTATATCTTATATAATATAGATTATATATAGCATATCATATGTATCATATATACATAATGTTTTAAGTGATAATAGAAATAGATTTTTTTTTGTGCTTCAGATTCCCATTACTCTATGGTGATGTACAAGAAATCAGTTGATATTATGCATAATGACCTTGTATGTTGCTATTTTGTTATAACTGCTGATGGGTTTCAGGAATTTTTTTTGTTCTTTTAGAATATGAACACAGGGAAGCATGATATCTGATTAAAACATTGTTTTTAAGCTGGAAGCTGGTGGCTTATGCCTGTAATCCCAGCTACTCAGGAAGGTGAGATCTGAGGATCACGGTTCAAAGCCAAACCAGGCAGAAAAGTCTGTGAGACTCTTATCTCCAATTAACCTCTAGAAAACCATTACTTGAGCAAAGAGAGTTCAGAGACAGCACACCAGCCCTGAGTTCAAGCCCCACAACCAACAAAAAAATGAAATGTTTTTTAAGCTGGGTGCTGGTGGCTCAAGCCTATAATCTTAGCTACTCAGGAGGTTGAGGATCACAGTTCAGACATCCCTGCCAGGAAAGTGCATTAGACTCTTTTCTCTAACCACAAAAAGCTTGATGTGGATGTGTGACTGAGGTGATACTGTACTAGCCTGGAGAAGAAGAAGCTCAGGGACAGCAGCCAAGCTCTGAGTTCAAGCCCCAGAACCTGCACCAAATAACCCCCAAAAAGATGTTTCTTAATTTTGTTTTGTTTCTACTTTTCCAATATGGGTGTTTTATTAGTATAATACATTGTATCAATTCCATTGCAATCTCTTTTTGTTGTTGTTGTTTTTTTGTTTTTTTCTTGAAGGATAGCAGAGGAAAGAAAGACCCAGTGCTTGGGATTGTGCTGCTGTTGCTGCCGCCTCCGCCATCTCCTCCTCCTCCTCCTCTTCCTCGTCCTCTCACTCCTCTTCCTCTTTTTTCTTCTGCAACAGGGCTATTTTCTATTATATGTCAGCTTCATGCCCTTTATGATATTGTGGACAGTTCTTTATATTTAAAGATTTGTTATTTTGTGCAAATATCTGTGTCTGAATTATTTTTTTTGCCAGTCATGGTTGGGGAGGGGGGCTTGAACTCAGTGCCTGAGCACTGTCCCTGAGCTTCTCTTGCTCAAGGCTAGCATTTTAACACTTGAGCACCACTTCTGGCTTTTTTGGCTTATATGGTAGTGAAGAATCGAACCCCATGCTTTATGCATGCTAGGCAAGCACTCTACCACTAAGCCACTTTTCCTGTTCCTATATCTGAATTCTTTTATCTAAGATCAGAGATAAAAGATCAGAGATTAGTATCTTTTATTTATTCAGTAAATGTAACATACTGGTAATATATTATAAGAAATATGTCATAGTTAGTGGAAACTTTAGTCACTTCAAAAGTAACCCAAAGCAGAATGCAAACAATGGATGGATCTTATTTTTGATCTAACCTGCTCTTCTTCTTTTTATTGGATAATTCATATTTAGAGTTATTATATGTTTCCTGCCATTTTCTTTTTTTAATTTAATTTAATTTAATTTGTGAACATACTGTACAGAGGGGTTACAATTACATGTCCTGCCATTTTCTTGATTTGTGTATTTTTTCCCTCTTCCTGTGTTTACAAAATTGATATTCTAGTGATTTTTGTCTGCTGTTTTTTTTTGAATTTGGTTGTATTCCTCCCTTTAGAATTCTTTGTAATGCTGGGTTAGTGATCATGAATTCCTATAATATTTGTCATGGAAGGTTTTGGTTTCACCAACTAATGTAAATGATCGTTTGCTGTGTAGATTAGTTGGGGTTGGAAGTTGTTAATCTTCAGTGCTTGGATTATACCATTCTAGGCTCTTCTCACACTGAGGGTTTGTGTGGAGAGGTCTGCAGTGATTATAATTTTCTTTCCATTGTGATATAATTCCTTCTTTAATTTTGTGCTAATTAAAATCAGTTTCTGGCTATTCATGTCTGATATTTTTACTATGATATTTCTCGAAGTGTTACTTCTTGGATCCAGTCTATTCGGGTTCCAAATGTTTCTGTTAAGCAGGTAAGATTTTCTCTCTTAAGAGTGGGGAAGTTCTCTGCTATTATTTTACTGAACAGGTTTTTGATGACTTTACTATCTATCCCGATTATGTGTAGATTTTATTTCTTACCCAGGTTTGCCAATTTCTGGATTTCTTTTTTGTAGGTTCTTAGTGGGTTCCCCCCCCCCATTTAAACAAAACAAAACAAATCAAGAAACAAAAAACAACTTGACTCTGTTCTAGCTCCTCTGTTTTATCATCAACTTCTGAAGTTCTGTTTTCCAATGTGCTTATTTTGTTACCTATGGATCCCACTGTGGTTTGCAAAATCCTATATAGGTGTGATGCATGCCATTATGCATTATTGGGCTTGATTTTTTGATTGTTTTGAGAAGTTTATTGTTTGTAAGAAATGTTGGCTTTAATTATTCTTACTTATAATGCTTTTCTCTAGTTGTGGTATACAGCTAATTAATGCAGGCTTCATAGGATAATTCGAGAAATATTATCTCTGCTTCGGTTTTCTGAAAGTGATTTTTAAGAATTGATATTTATGTTCGTTTTAGTTGAAAACCAACTTTACAACTTCAGGGGGTGGGAGGGAGGAGTTAGGGAGGTGGGATGGTAAGAGATGGTAGGGGAAAAACAAAGGAGGGGGTAACAATCCTTCATAGGAAATGTACTCATTACCTTACTCATGTAACTGTAACCCTTCTGTACAGTATCTTTACAATAAAAAATATACATTAAAAAAGAATTGATATTTTTTCTTGGCTTTTGGTAAAAATGTATCATTTATCTTGTTGCATTCTGTTTTGGAAAGTGATTAATTTCTAACTTAGTATCTAATGAATTAAATGTAATTTAGATTATTGATTATTTTCTGTGTGTTTTGGTAGACAGCGGCTTTCAAAAATTGGTTTATTTTAGGTAGGCTATCAGGCATTTAATGACCATAATATTCCATTATGTTCCTATATGAAAATTCTAGTGTCACTAGAAGTTACTATCCTTTCATTTCTGCTATCAATAACGTGTTATTTTAATTAAAATGTGTATAGGTATATCAATTTTGTCAATGTTTTCAAGGATCAATTTTATTTTTGTTGATTTTCCTCTATTGATGTATTTGTTCCAACTTCGTTGACTTTTCTAAAAGGAAATGATTAATAATAGTTTGAAATTTTATTTCTTTTTCTTTTTTAATGTTATCATTAAGTAGTTGTACAATTCTATAAATCATGAGTACAATGTTTTTTGACAATGTCACACTTTCCTTAGTTTTCCCTCTTTTTCTACCACCTGTCCATACTAACAAGTTATATAATTCATTTTTACACAGTGTACACTGAATACAATGAATGCAATTGCTCACTCTGTTCAGCTGTGCGCCTCCCATTATGTATCCCCTCTCCCATAAAAAAGAAAAAAAAACCCACGTTTTCATTTCTTGGTATTTGTTTTGATACACAATACTTTTGCTCAGAGGACTTAGGCCATTGCAGTCCTTCCCTAAACACACCTTCCTCATCAGCTTGTTTGTAAATGCCTGTTATGTCTAGTTGTAGTTTAGATGTAGCTTCCACAAATGAGAGAAATTGTTGTTTGTCTCTCTGGACCTGGCTACTTCACTTAACATGATTTGTTGGAAGTCCATGCATTTCCCTGCAAATGATGTAATTATTTTATCCAGTCTCCAATGGTTCATGTATATAACCATAGCTACTCAACATGGTGAGATGTGAGAATCTGTGTTCAAATCTAGCCTGGGTAGATAAAGTCTAGAGACTCTTATATTGAGTTAACTAGCAAAAAAAGACATATCTGAAGATGTGGCTAAAGTGGTAGACTGCTAGCTCTCACCCACTGAGTGTACAAAGCCTTGAACTCAATTCCTAGTACTGTCATAAATAGAAAAAAATACTTTTAAATAACATTGAAAAATAAAATATTAACAATATAATAGATATAGTAAACATAATATTACACAGGAACTTATAGTATTTTATAAATAATATAATAGTAATTTAATTTTTCTTACAGCTTATTTGGATTTAATTGCTCTTTTTTAGTATACTTAGGTAATTGATTTTAGTTTTTTTATCCAGCAAATGCACTCATTACTATTAATTTACCTCTAATCATTAGTTTATTTGTACCTCATTGTGACATGTTGTCTTTTCCATTTTCACTTAGTTCATTTTTCCCCCCATATCTTTTGTAGTTTCTTCTTTGGCTCACATTTTTAGAATATATTACTTAATCTCTATAGATTTCAGCTTTCTCCATTTGTCTTTATGTTATTAATTTATAATATTGGATACTTTCTATTTTTTATGTTAACTTTTGATTTTATGGTCCAAAATTATGGTTTACCTTGATGAATATTTCTTATGTGCTTGAGAAAAATGTGCGTTCTGCTGTTGTTAGATATATTCTGTAAATGTTAATTAGATCCAGTTGATTGACATTACTATTCAATTCAATCATGCCCTTACTGATATTCTGCCTAAATGATTAATCTGGTATAGATAGAGGGATATTGAAGCCTCTAATTATAATAGAAAATCCCTTTTCTTTCTCTTTGCAGTTGTATCAGTTTTTACCACGTGTATTTTTGTTATGTGTATACATATGAATGAATGTAATATGTAATGCCCTTATTTATTCCTGACATTTTTCTATGCTATTAATTCTTCATTCTCAGGTAATTGGATGAATTGGATTATTGGATTATTATAATTATCAATTAGATTATTATTAGCAGATTATCTCTTTATATCTCTTTAAATTTAAATGCATATTTTTATATTTGCACAAATATAAATATGTATTTATATGCACTTAGTTCTTTTACACCATGACGGTCCCTATCTGTTAATTGGTCTATGTATATAGAAAATTCATGTTTAAATTGATTGTTAGACCCTGTTAGGTTAACGCCTACTATATATATTGCTAATTTACTTTCATTGTTCATCATCATTTGCTATTATTCCATTTTATTCTAACATATAATATATATATCTTTTTAGACTTTTAAAATGGTTTCTCTTTTGCTTGTAATTTACAACTAAGAAAAAATTATTTTCAAATAAGATCGTATACTGAGAGTATTCATTATGCCTTCCGGCCATCCTTTATAATAAGAAAAATAAAATACTATACTTCACATTTATTTATTATGCCCCCTTTTCCTGACCATGTTTGTTCTCTCTGAAAAACTTCTGTTTTTTTTCTTTACTTGCAAAACGAGTCTAATGCAGAATTCACTTAGTTTTGTTTGAAAAGCTCTTTATTTCTGTTTACTTTAAAGGATCATTTTTGTTGTTGTTGTCAGTATGGGGCTTCTGAACTCAGGGCCTGGGCACTGTCTTGGAGCTCTTTTGTTGAAGGCTAGTGCTCTACCACTTTGTGCCACAGCTCCACTTCTGGTTTTTGAGTGGTTCATAGGAGATGAGTCTCAAGGGAACTTGTCTGTCAGGGCGGCTTTCAACCAAGATTCTCAGATCTCAGTAGCTAGGATTGCAGACACAAACCACCAGCACCTGCAAAGGATAATTTTATTGGATGTTTAATATAGCTTGTCAAGGTTTTCTTTTTTTTTAATTTAAATTTTATTTCATTTTATTTGAGAACATACTGTACAGAGGGGTTACAATTACATTGGCAGGATAATGCATACATTTCTTACCAAGCATTGCAGCCTCCTCCTTTGTTTACTATTCACCTCCCTTCCCAGCCTCCCCCCTCCCCCCCACCCAATCATACTCCCCTCCCCCCCCACACCGACATTGTAAAGCTTGCATTGACCTGACATTTTGTAATTCTCCTTGTTGCAACAGGTCCACCTGAATCCTTAGACGACATGTTGGTCCCCATCTCCTCCACATGTTATACTGACATCAAATAAAGTGAAAGCGGGGGTTACACTGTGGGGGAGGGACATACAAAGCAACAAAGAAATAATCTTATAAATGCGTTACAAACACATGCATGAAAGAAACGAAAACATTAAAATACATATTTAAGGGTTCATTTTCCTAACATCACATTATCTGAACTTTTCCGCTTGACTCATACCTATACTAGATATTGCAAATAAGGGAAATCATGGGACCTATGTTTCTTTGGGCCTGGCTTACTTCACTTAATATAATTTTTTCCAAGCCTTTCCATTTCCTAACAAATGGGGAAATGTCATTCTTTCTGATGGAGGCATAGAATTCCATTGTGTATATATACGACATTTTCTTGATCAATTCTTCTACTGAGGGGTTTCTGGGTTGGTTCCATATCTTAGCTATGGTAAATAATGCTGCAATAAACATAGTTGTGCTGGTAGCTTTAGTATGGTCTTGTTTGTAAACATTTGGGTAAATGCCCAAAAGTGGGATTGCTGGATCATAGGGGAGATCTATGTGAAGTCTTTTGAGGAACCTCCATACTGCTTTCCAAAGTGGTTGAACAAGTTTACATTCCCACCAACAATGAAGTAAGGTTCCTTTCTGTCCACATCCCCTCCAGCATCTGTTGTTGTTAGAGTTCTTGATTTTTGCTGTTCTAACTGGAGTGAGGTGATATCTCAATGTTGTTTTGATTTGCATTTCTTTTATGGCTAGGGATGTTGAGCATTTCTTCATGTGTCTATTGGCCATCCTTCTTTCTTCTTCAGAGAAGCTTCTCTTTAAGTCTTTCACCCACTTATTTATTGGGCAGTTGTTTCTTTGAGGATTTGTTGTTGGGTGGTTTAATTTTTTGAGTTCCAAGTATATTTTAGATATGAGACCCTTGTCCGTTGTATGGCTAGTAAAGATCTTCTCCCAATCGGTGGGCTTTCTATTGATCTTGCTAGCTATGTCATTTGCCCTGCAGAAGCTCTGAAACCTTATGCAATCCCATTTGTCCAACCTTTCTTTGATTTGTTGTGTTTCCGAGTCTCTATTCAGAAAATTTTGGCCTGAGCCAAGGAGACCTAGGGTGTCTCCTATTCCATCCTGTAATGTTTTCAGAGTGTCTGCTTTGAGTTCAAGGTCTTTGATCCATTTGGAGTTGATTCTGGTGGCAGGGTGATATATAAGGATCTAGCTTTAGTTTTCTATATGTAGTTAACCAATTTTGCCAGCACCATTTACTGAAGAGGCTGTCTTTCTTCCATTCTATTGTTTTAGCTTCCTTATCGAAGATTAGATGGCTATAGGTCTATAGGTTCATTTCTGGGTTTTCAATTCTATTCCATTGGTCCTGAGGTCTGTTCTTATGCCAATACCAAGCTGTTTTGATTACTATGGCTTTATAGTAGAGTTTGAAATTTGGTATTGATATTCCTCCAGCAGTGTTCTTTCCGTTAAGTGTTTTTGCTATTCGGGGTCTTTTATTGTTCCATATGAATTTTTGGATTGACTCTTCTATTTCCTTGAAGAATGAGGGTGGAATTTTGATAGGTATTGCGTTGAATTTGTAGATAGCCTTGGGAAGTATTGCCATTTTCACGATGTTAATCTTGCCAATCCAGGAGCATGGGAGGTTTTGCCATTTTTTAAGTTCTGTGTTGATTTCCTTTTTCAAGATTTTAAAGTTTTCATCAGAGAGGTCCTTCACTTCTTTAGTTAAGTTAATTCCTAGGTATTTTATTTTTTGTGGGGCTATTACAAATGGAGTTGCTTTCCTAATTTCAGCCACACTTTTCTCATTGTTGGCATACAGAAAAGCCATTGATTTTTGGGGGTTAATTTTATAACCTGCTACTTTGCCAAAGTTTTGAATCAGCTTGAGTAATTTGGGAGTGGAGTCTATGGGATTCTTTAAATACAAATCATGTCATCTGCAAAGAGGGAGAGTTTTATTTCTTCTTTCCCTATTTGGATCCCCTTTATGTCTGCATCTTGTCTTATTGCTGTAGCTAGGCATTCTAATACTAGATTGAAGAGAAGTGGAGAGAGTGGACATCCTTGTCTTGTTCCTGAGTTAAGAGGAAATGGTTTTAGTTTTTCACCATTGAGTATAATGCTGGCTGTAGGTTTGTCATATACAGCCTTTATTGTATTGAGGAATGTTCAATGGATTCCTAATTTTTCCAAAACCTTCATCATAAAGGGGTGTTGGATCTTGTCGAATGCTTTTTCTGCATCTATTTAGATAACCATGTGGTTCTTGTTCTTGCTCCTGTTGATGTGATGAATAATATTAATTGATTTGCGTATATTGAACCTGCTTTGCATCCCTGAAATGAATCCTGTTTGATCATGGTGTATGATTTTTTGGATGAATTGTTGAAGTCGATTGGCCAAAATTTTGTTGAGAAGTTTTGCATCAATGTTCATCAAAGAAGTGGGTCTATAGTTCTCTTTCTTTGATGAGTCCCTGCCTGGTTTTGGGATGAGGGTTATGATGGCTTCATAGAATGTGTTCGGTAGTGAGCTTTCTCTTTCAATTTCATTGAAGAGTTGGAGGAGAATTGGTGTGAGCTCTGCTTTGAAGGCCTTGTAAAATTCCGCTGTAAAACCATCTGGTCCTGGACTTTTCTTAGCTGGGAGGTCTCTTATTTCTCTTTCTATTTCAATGCTTGATATGGGCCTGTTAAGATAGTTTAACTCATCTTGGTTTAGTTTTGGCATGTCAATATTTGCTAGGAAGAGGTCCATTTCTGTCAAGTTGTCGAACTTATTAGCATAAAGTTTTGAGAAGTATTCCCTTATAATGTTCTGAATCTTGGTTGTTTCCGTGGTGATGTTTCCATTCTCATCTCTGAGTTTATTAATTTGGGTGTGTTCTCTTCTTTTTCTGATAAGATTTGCTAAGGGTCTGTCAATTTTGTTAAGTTTTTCAAAGAACCAACTCTTTGTTTTGTTGATTCTTTCTATAATTTTTTTGGATTCTAATTCATTTAATTCTGATTTCATTTTGATTATTTCTTTCTTTCTACTGGATTGGGGTTTATCTTGCTCCTCTTTTTCAAGGAGGTTTAGATGTGTCATTAAATTGCTAGTTTCAGATCTCTCCAATTTGTTGATGTAGGAGCTCAGAGCTATAAACTTGCCTCTGAGTACTGCCTTTGCTGTGTCCCAGAGGAGCTGGTAATTTGTGTGTTCATTTTTGTTGAATAGCATGAACATTTGAATTTCCTTTCTAATCTCTTCCATGACCCACTCTTGGTTCAGCAGTGTGTTGTTCAGCCTCCATGTGATACCGGACTTTCTTTGGTGGCTTTGGTGTTGAGTTCTAATTTTATTCCCTTGTGGTCAGAGAGAATGCAGGGTATAACTTCAATGTTTCTGAATTTAGACAAGTTTACTTTGTGGCCTAGAATGTGGTCTATTTTAGAAAACGTTCCATGTGCTGCTGAGAAGAACGTGTATTCTGATGCTGCTGGGTGAAATGTTCGGTAAATGTCTGTTAAGTCTAGTTGATCTATGCAGCTGTTTAGATCTGCGGTTTTTCTGTTGAGTTTTTGCTGAGTTGAACTGTCTAGTGGGGAGAGTGGTGTGTTAAAATCCCCAACAATTAATGTCTTTGGATCTATATGGGATTTGAGGGAAAGTAGTGTTTGTTTGATAAATTTGGGTGCTCCATTGTTTGGCGAATAGATATTTAGAATTGTAATATCCTCCTGAAGGAGAGATCCTTCAATTAGTATGTAGCGACCTTCTTTATCTCTTCTCACGAATTTTAATTTGAAGTCTATTTTATTTGATATTAGGATTGCAACTCCCGCCTGTTTATGGGGTCCGTTTGCTTGGTAGATTTTGTTCCAGCCTTTAACATTGAAAATGTGTTTGTTTTTACGGGCAAGATGTGACTCCTGCAGGCAGCAGATAGAAGGGTCTTGTTTTTTAATCCAACAAGACAGTCTATGTTGCTTAATTGGAGAGTTCAGTCCGTTAACGTTAAGTGATAGGACTGAGAGTTATTTGGGAGTTCCTGCCATGTTATCTACCTTCTTGGGGGCTGGGAAAACTGGGTTCTTCCTATGGTTCTTGGATTCTCAGTTTGGGTGCAGTTTGTTGGCCTTTATTGTGGTCTTGTTGGTTTTCTATGTGTAGGACATCTTTAAGAATCTTTTGTAGGGCTGGTTTGGTGGAGATGTATTGTTTCAATTTTTCTTTGCTGTGGAAGGTTTTTATTTGGCCTTCAATTATAAAGGAGAGTTTAGCTGGGTACAGTATTCTTGGTTGATAGTTGTTTGTTTTTAGGGCATGGCATACATCATTCCAGGCTCTTCTTGCTTTGATTGTCTCTGCTGAGAAATCTGAGGTGATTCTAATTGGTTTCCCATTATAGGTGATTACCCTTTTCTCCCTCACAGCTTTAAGGATCTTTTCCTTGTTCTGAGTTGATCCTGTGTGGATTATAATGTGACAGTGGGATGTCCTATTCTGGTCTGGTCTCTTTGGGGTTCTAAAGGCTTCTTGTATCTGAATAGGCCTATCTTTTTGCATGTTTGGGAAGTTCTCTGCTAGTATCCTGTTAAACAAGTTTCCTAGACCATTAACTTCTGTTTCTAGGTGCTCCTCTACACCCATTATTCTTAAGTTAGGCCTTCTGATGGTGTCTTCCAGGTGTTGGATATATCTATCATATTTCTTGGACTTGTCTTGGATGGTTGTATGTTCTTTCTCTATAATATCTAGGCTGTCTTCAATCCCTGACATTTGATCTTCTGCATGGTCTAACCTGCTGTCAAGACTCTCTACTTTGTTTTTAATCTCTTTTCCTTCTAATTGGTCAGCTTTGATGGCTTCAAGTTCTTTGTTGAAGCTCTGTTTTAGGTCTTGTATGAATCTCTTTACTTCCTTAATTTGGTGTTCAGTGTTTGTCCTCAAATCTCTTAGTTGATTGGATATGGTTTCTTTCTTCTGTTGGGTTCCATTCAGCATTCCCTTTCTGGTCTCCCTGACTTCCTTCAGCTCTTTGTTAATGGATTCTATGGATGCCTTTAGTGATCTTTGTGTGTTCTCTACCAGTCTCTCAATTCCTGTATTACTCTTTGTTTAGCTTCCTCACGTTCGTGGGATTCCTGCAGTTCTCTTTGAGTGTTCTCAGCCTGCTCACGCCATTCCTCCCTTTCTCTTTGAATATTCTCAAGTTGTTCACGCAAATCCTGTATCAGTTTTTGAGTAGCTTCCTCACGCTTATGATATTCCTGTATAAACTTCTGGGATGCCTCCTCTCTCTCCCTATCACGCTCATAGAGAGTCCGTTGTAAGTTGTCAAACTTCTCATTTATCATGTTTGCCACCAGTGTTTGTAGAGCTATTTGGGAACTCTCCTCTGGATTGTTCATTATCTGATCTGACCCCTGATTATCAAGATTGGGAATTGAGATACCCGAATTTGCCATTTTTCTTGTGTTTTTCCGACTTACTCTGCCCATTTGAGATGAAGATAGTACCAGTTTTGTGCTAGAACACTATCTTAAGGCAACCATCAACCAAAGTTTGCATTTGTACAGTCAATAGTCTACAGATACAATCTAGTTCAACAGATACATCTATTCAGCATCAAAAAACTATATTTTAAAGGACTTCGAACCGCAGAAAAGAATTTGGAAAACCAGAAATTATTAGGATTATGGAGAGATGTGGGTGAAAAATAGGAATAGATTGGTGTGGGGAGGCACAGGGAGAGTTAACTATGTCCTAATCACAATGCAGGAAATGGGTTGGGTAGGATGCAAGTAGCGAGAGAGAGAAAAAGAAGAGGGGGATAGGGGAATGAAAAGAGACCAGAAAAAAAAATAGAAACGTAAAAATTAATGTTATTGTAGAGATTAAAAGACCATCTATTTAGAGAGGAATGTGAATATGTTATGAGAAAGGGAGGGACATAGAGGAGATGTGAAAAACTTTAAGGATGGGAAAGGGAGAAGAAAAGATCAGAAGTTCAGTAGAGCTAGACAAAAAACAAAAAGATAATTATGAAAGAAAGAAAAAGAGAAAGAAAATAAGAAAAGAAAGGAAAACACTCATTTACATATTCCTAAAATAAAAATTATAAGAGGAGAAAAAAAAAGTTACTGAAAATCAATTATTTTTTCAGAAGAGGCAAAAATTAAAGATTAATAAAAGTTTTAAAAGAGAAAAAAAATTATATATATAAGGTAACAAAAAACAAAAAACAAACAAAAAAAAAGAAAAGAAGAAGAAAAAAAAAGAAAAAAAAAGTCCTTTGATTTTTTTTTGGGGGGGGGTGAGGGGTGGGAAGAATCCTGTATCTCCCTTTTGTCTGTAACCAGCCTTTTGTTGGAGTCTCTGGTCAGCCTGAGGTCCTGTGGCTTGATTGGTTTCTTAAGTCGGTTTGTTGGAAGAGGCAGAATAATGCTCTGCTTTACCCACGATTTTGAGATCCCCCTCCCAGGTTAGTTTTCTAGGAGGGTGATCTGCTTTGAGAATCACAAAAGAGGGGGATGCAGTGGTGAGGCTAGGTTCTGGGTAGAGTTGAGGCCTTTCAACAATCAGTAGCTTTTTCCTGGGGCTGTTTTGTGCAAAAAAAAAAAATCTCCCAGAGCCCAGCCTGGAGCCGTTCTCAGGGATTCTGTTTTTCAATTGATTGTTGAGGCTGCTAGAGGGAGGGGCAGCCTCTGGCTCTGCTTACCCAGTGAGGGAAGCCACTCCAATGGCTGGCGCCTGAGCTGGTTGACTTTTCCCTGGATGGAGCCGAGTCTGGCAGGTCACTTTGCCGTTAAGTTCTTGTGACCTGCTAAATGACTCGTTTTATTCCAAGGCCTGGGTTGGAGCTGGCAGTTCCTCCAAGCTTTGTCGGTATCCAAGATGGAGATCACTGGTGCTGGGGGGGGAGGGGTGGCCTTCCCTCCTCTGCTCCCTGAGAAGGAGTGAGGACATTGGGCTTCTACTCATCCCGAGTCTTGGATCCTGGGACGTCTCTGGTCTGCAAGCTGCAGGATGAAGATGTCCGCTCTTTGTTGGTTCTTGCTGGTGTTGAGTAGAATCCGCTCGCCCGCTGTGTCTGGCTCCTTCATCCCGGACTCTCTGTGTGAGCGCTCAGGTATGGCCCCCAGCTGAGGTCTCCGCAGCTTGCGACCCTGTCGCCTCCGTCGCCGCGGCGGCTGCTGGCGAGCACTCAGGTGTTTCTTTTTGCCTTGGCTTCCCTCTCTTGTCTAACTCTCTTTCCTGTGATGGCACACTTGGTGTGATTCTCTGGCTTAGGACTGTTCACTGGAACTCTAAAACTGCTTTCTATGCGAGAGCTTGTTCAGATTACAGCTTCTCCTCCGCCATCTTCCTGGAACTCTCCGCTTGTCAAGGTTTTCTTTCAGTACTATGCTAACATTTTTGTATATAGATTTTGAAGAGAAAGCCAAGGTAATTTTTATTTCTACTTCTTTATAGGTAATGTGGATTTTTTTCTCCTTCTGACTTCTTTCAAGATTATCTGTTTGCTTTTCATTTTCTGAATTTTAAGTAGCATATTCCTAGATAGAGATTCTTAGTATTTACCATTCATGATTTTTCCTGAACTTTCTACATCTCTGATGTGAAATCTGTGATTGATTCTGAAAAATTGTCAGACATTATTTGTTGACTCATTGCTTTGATTTAAAAAAAGTTTTATCCTGATACTCTTCTATGTGTTATGTTACTTCATTTTGAAATTATGCCACCTTTCTATTATTTTGTTTTGGTTTTAGATGTTTTTAATTGATGTTTATTCAAGCTCACTGATTTTTTTTTCCTGGACTTTACTCAAAAATAGTTTTTCATTTCTATTACTGTGTGTTTGATTTTTTAATGTTTCTTTTTATTTATTCTGAGAATTTTTATTTTTCTGCTCACAATATTAATCTGTTCTTGTATGTTATCCCATTTTCTTTGGAGGCTTAGCAGTACGACTCATAGTTGTTTTTCATTAGTAGTTTGTTATTGACATGATTGCTATGAGACTCTGTTGAAAAGTTTGCTCTTGCTTTTTAAATGTGTATATCTTTTCTTTTTTTCAGTCTTTTCAAATCTAGTGTAGTGTTTTGATGAAAGTTGTACTTCTTATACAAGTAAAAGGAACTGAGATTAACTGGCTTTTAAAGTCATGTAGTATTGTTACATGCTTTTAAGTGACTCTATGTCTGCTATATCTATACCTGTTAGATACTAAAATTCCTCTGGTTTCTTTTGTTTTCTTAGTTTGCTTTTTATTTTTTATTGTCACTGGATTATCTCAAACATTAATTTCTTTTTTTCCATTCCATTTCTCACTTAAAATAATTTCATTTTATTTTTTATTGTGAAAATACTGTACAGAGGGGTTACAATTACATGGGCAAGATATTGAGTACATTTCTTATCTAGCATTGTAGCCTCCTCCTTTGTTTCCCCTTTCCATCCAATCCTCCTCCCCCCATCCCCCACCAAAGTTGTAAGGTTCGTTTTGGACATAACGATTTGTACATCTCATTGTCGCAATGGGTCCACCTGTATCCCTATTTAAACAATTTGATTTTTCCCTTCCCCTCTACAAATTATAAGTAAGCTTTGAATACTTCAGTTGCAAACACCTGGTATTAAGTATGACCTGCTTTGATGTGCCAAGTTTTGGGGAAAGAAAATGTTCTATAATCTTATTACTGAGCTTTTCTGCACTTACCACAAGTACTTGTAGTTGCCCTTCCTTCTACCCCAATTTTTATCACATAAGGCTTCCATTTCCCATGTCAGTTAAAGTCCGCTAAAACCTTGATTGACTAGGCAATGTTCAAATAGTTTTGCTTGATAGCGAGTCTTCAAAAACTTTTTGAAATATTTGTAAAATATTTTTAAATGATTCAGTTTTCTAATGTTCTCTAATATTTAGAAGCATGAAAAGAATTTTCTCTGCTCCTCATTGTAGAAACCTGGTAGGACTCTGTTTGAGGTAAAATTTATGAATATCTAGGCTTCTCATTTAGAGCTGAGTCCCCTTAGAGTTTATAACTGTCAGGCTTGTGGATGCATGCCAACCCTGCACTTACTTGTCATTCACAGTTTTCCATATGCTGGCACTAGCTCCAGTGGTGGTTTTTATTCCTGTCCTTTCCTTCAAGAAGTTGTGATCCTTTCCATCTGATGTCTCTCATTCTGGTTTGAGGGACAGAGAACTGTCCTTTGACTTCATTTCTCTGATATATCTAAGACAGGTTGACTTTTAGTTCTTAGGCTTTTTCTTATTGTGAGCACCAGAGTAACTTGATCCAAGTTCCACTTCCTGTGCACAGTGGACACCAGGATTCTCCTGGATCTCTTTTAAGTTTTAGCCAACAGCCTGAATAGATCTGGACAGCTTTCTTCACATTGTGCCATGAAATTTCATTCCATAAACATTCATTTCATGTAGTTGTCAGGATTATGAAATACTTTCTATACTGTCATGAAATGATGAGGCTGTTAGGAAAATGTAGTGGTAAATGAAGGTATATTTATTTCTCTCTCTCTTCAAGTGCTAAAACTGCCAGTGTTACTCTTCACAGCTATGAACTTGTGTTTGATAATATTGTCTCATTTCTGTCCAAATTGGTGAACTTTGTTGGTGTTTTGGTGTTACTACCAGGCAGAGTTTTCAAAAGGCTCAAATCCATCCATGAGGAAACACACATTTTCATTTTGTGGCTGTAGTGCATATCCTGAATGCTAGATAGAATCTTGTTTCTCATAGCGGTCATACTTTGTCCTAAGGTACAGATAACTTACTAATTCTTATATGGAACTTCAGGTCTGTTGTCTTTGAGAGGTCTCTGAGATACTGGGGACAAGGTGCATTCATTTTCTTTGCTGTATTTTTGGCATATCATGTGAATTAGGAATAGACTGCCTTTATTTTTTTTTTGCAGTGTTGTTTTCTTTTTAATCATTCAACCTTAATTTTCTTTTCTTTTTTTTAAATAAGTTTTTTTATTTTGAGAATACTATACAGAGGAAGGGTTACAGTTACATGAGCAAGGTGATATGTACATTTTTTGTCAAGCATTGTTGCCTCCTCCACAACTATTTTCCCCCCACCACGCCTAAATTGTAAAGTTCATTTTTTGACATAGCGTCTTGTACATCTCATTGTTGCGATGGGTCCAGATGTATCCCTATTTAAACAATTTGTTTTTTCCCTTCCCCTCTACAAATTATACCAACATCAAATACAGTGAAAACAGGGGTTATATAATAGGGGAGGAGCATATAAAGCAATAAAAAAATCACATGGTACCTTATAAATATGTTAGAAGCAAGAGTAAGCAAGAAAAAAAAACACTTGTGTCCTTATCTTGGGGTTCATTTCACCTAACATCATCTTTTCTGATCTTTTCTGCTTGTCTCAGACATATACTAGTTATTGCAAATAAGGGAAACCATGGGACCTATGTTTCTTTGGGCCTGGCTTACTTCACTTAATATAATTTTTTCCATGTCTTTCCATTTCCTAACAAATGGGGCAATGTCAAGAAAATGTGATATATATATATATATATATATATATATATTCCATTATATATATATATATATATATATATATATATATATGGAATTCTATGCCTCCATCAGAGAGACTGCCTTTATTTCTGTAATAGACCTCCTGCTTGCCTCTTGCTGAAAGTTACTATCTCAGTCTAAAGACAGGGAATCTTAATTAATGCTCTGTACTCACTAACTCATTGACAAATGTGACTTCCACCTATCACCTCAAGCAGTTTTCCTTTCATCTTTATATGGCATTGAGGCAGGCAGCTATATTGTTCTCTCTGCTACTCTTCTCCCTCATCATTGACTTGCCTCTAAGGTTTAAAGATACTTAGTTTTTAATTGTCTTTTTGCACCTTCTGTCTTTCCTCTTTTATTTTGATATGACTTTCAAGTTTTATTGTCATATTTTAAAACAGCTGTCAAAAGCCTCCTCATTCATTATTCTTTGCAGATATCAATGATGTCATGATTGACTTTTTGCAACACCTTAACTTGTGAAATGAAATTGTCAATCCAGTTTTGTCTGTAACTCACCTTGTCACCCTCCTTTCAGAGTAGGAGTGCATCTGAGTTAAGTACTCTGAGCTCAGTCAAGACAGACAGTTTATATGAGAACAATGATTTATTGTTTAAGTGAATTAAGACTTAGATGAATGGATTTTACTTTTATTTTGATATAGATGAACATTTGGTTGGGCAATCTTTTAAAAACATGATCATTTCATACATGATAAACATACTTAAAATCAATACAATTTTGTTGAATAAATATGCTGTGACATCCCTTAAAGAGTGTATAAGGAGAAGAAATTTGAAGACTATAAAAAGAAACGTCATCTTTATGGCTCAGATCTTATTATTTTGTTTTTTATCCTTACTACTAAACAAGGTACACATTTTCTATTCCTATCCTTCCCCAAACATAAACAAATACAAGCCCCAAGGAATAAAAATCCCTTTGCATATTTTGTTGTTTGAAAATAGTTGAGTTCCTGTTTTTTAAAAATGAGAATAAAAAATGAGAATAGCATTGGAAAACTTTTCCTTTCTTTTTCTTTTCCTCTTCCTGTTTTCATTTATAGATCTCATTTCTTTTCCTTGACAAATATTTTTAAAATATTGAACAATAACATGTTTTAAGTCATAATTTTATATACCTATGCTGAGAAGAATGTCACTCCTTCATTTCATATTCTCTACTTCCTGTAAATATTGTCCCTTTGTTTGTGTGTGTGTCTGTGTGAAGGTTTGTGCGCATGTGAGTGCTGATGTGTGTATTTAATCCTATTCAACGAATCTATATCCATTCCTTTTTCCTCACAAAGCATTTGGATTTAGAAATGGATATTAAATTTTGTTAAAAGTTTTCCAGCATAAGGCTGGGAAGGTGGCTCAGTGGTAGAGCACTTGCCTTGCATGCCTGAGGCCCTGGGTTCGATTCCTCAGCACCACATAAGCAAAAAGAAAAAAGCCGGAAGTGGTGCTGTGGCTCAGCTGGTAGAGCGCTAGCCTTGAGCTGAAGAGCTGGGGGACAGTGCCCAGGCCCAGAGTTCAGGCCCCACGACCGGACCCAAAACAAAAACAAAAACAAAAAACATTTTCCAGCATATTTGGAAAGATAGTGTTGATTATTTACCTGAGAGTTGCATTAATAAAAGTTGTAATATTGAACTGCACTTTTTTCACAATATATCCCCAACTTACTGATCACCTTATCAGGCTGAGATCCAGTTCTCGATTTGTCTCAGGAAAAGCATGTGAACTTGATTTTTCTTTTATTCTTCATGTTCTAAACAAATTTATATGCTACTATCTCATCATGAAGTTTTTGATAGTATTTCTTTAACAAAACCATGTGGACTTGATTGTTTTTTGTGAGGTATTTGAAAATCTTAAGGTCGAGTTAGTTTTAATCTGCTTGTTATGGGATTAGTTTTGTTGTTAGGTTATATTCTTTAAAACAAAGATTTTCAAATTTATTTGCATAGAAATATAGTCTTTCGACATAACGACTTGTACATCTCATTGTTGCGATGAGTCCACCTGTATCCCTATTTAAATGATTTGTTTTTCCCCTTCCCCTCCACAAATTATACCGACATCAAATACAGTGAAAGCAGGGGTTATACTGTCGGGGAGGGACATAAAAAATAACAAAGAAATAATCTTATAAATGTGTTAGAAACAATCGCATGAAAGAAAACAAAACATTTGAATATATATCTTAGGGTTCATTTCCCTAACATCAACTTATCTGGCCTTTTCTACTTAATTCAGACATATACTAGATAATGCAAATAAGGGAAACCATGGGACCTATGTTTCTTTGGGCCTGGCTTACTTCACTAACGAACTTTACAACTTTGGTGGGGGGGGGGTGGAGGATGGGATGGGAAGGGGAAATAAAGGAGGAGGCTACAATGCTTGATAGGAAATGTACTCATTATCTTCCCCATGTAATTGTAAGCCCTCTGTGAATTATTTTCATAATAAAAGTAAATAAAAATAAAATAAAAAAAGAGAAATATAGTCTTTATCAAAAGTTTTAATTCTCATCACTTACTTTCATGTATGTGCTTCCTGATATTTAGCAGTAATATGGCTTATTAGTAGGTGCACTGTTTTATGATATATATGTCTCACTAATTTCCAGATTTTTCCTTCTCATTTAGTTTCTCATGCATCTTCAGTGCTTTACTTTTGTTCTTTCTCTAATTTTTAGAATAAGGGATTTAATTCATTTATCTTCACTTGTACTGATATACACATTTAAGGGTATTAATCCCCCCTTTCACTGCTCTAAATAAATCCCCTTGATGTTGATAGGTAGGTTTTTTTTAATTGTATTATTTTCCGAAGATCTGTACTTTCCCTTTGTATTTCTTTTTCATCCAATGTATATTTGATGGAAGACATTTATCTTTTCAGTTAGGAGACTTTTTTTTTAGCTGCTTCATTTTATTGCTAAGAAGAAAGTGTTATTTATAGTATTTTGACTTCATTGTACTAACTATTCTCTTTGTAGGTTAGTATTACATACATTTATTTAATTATTTAGTGTGGGTACCAAAACTTCAATTTAGGACTTGGTGTGCTTGTGAAAGGTTTTTCCTCTCACAGCTGGCACTCTACCACTTGAGCCATGCCTCCAGTCCAGATCTATTGATTCTAACTGGAGAAGGATTCTAATAGTCTTTCTGCTAAAGCTAGCATTGAAATACAATCTTTAGTTCTCTGCCTCCTATAGGATTAGAGGCATGAGCCACTAACACCAGGCTTGATGTACATTTATTGATACTGCTATTTACTTGTTAATTTGGTCTGTACATTTTCTTCTATAATCATGTTATTTACTATTTATCAATATTTAACTTAATGTTTTAAATTTTTTTCTTCATATTCTTTTTTTTCCCCCCTGTGCTAGTTCTGGGACTTGAACTCCATGTCGAAGAGCGGTTCCTGAGTTGTTTCTCTCTTCTCTCTCTCTCTCCCTCCCTCCCTCCCTCCTTCCTTCCCTCCCTCTCTTCCTCTCTCCCTTCCTTCCTTCTTCTCTCTTTTTCTTCTTCTCTCTTTCTCTTTCTCTCTCTCTCTCTCTTTCCCTCTTTCTTTCTTGGTGTCAGTAATGGGGCTCCTAGGCACTCTTCCCAGGCACCCTTCCTGCCCTGCAGGATGCTCAGATCTCAGTGTCTTGAGTAGCTAGGATTAAAGGCATGAGCTATAACACCTGGCCCCTAAGCTTTTTTTTGCTCAAGGCTAGTGCTCTACCACTTGAGTTACAACTCTACTTTCAGCTTTTTGGTGGTTAATTAGAAAGAAGACTCCCATGGACTATCTGTGCTAGCTTTGAAATATAGATCCTCAGTCACAGCCTCTTGATTATAGTTTGAGCCACCAGCATTCACCTCTTTTTCCTCTTCCTTAGTAGGACTGGTAGGGTAAGTTCAGAGGTGGCTATTGTTCTCCAAACCCAGAAGTCAAGGTTTAGCATTTCCTTTTTGGTGTAATTTGAGGATAATATAAATTTAAACAAGAAAAGACTTATTTGTTTTATCTAAGCAAAAAACATAATGCAGTCTTAAGAGGCAGAGTAATTTAATTTTAGTCTTGGCTATTATATAATTTTGATATGTGCTTATACTAAAACTATGTGTTAGAAGGGAAAGGACTGATTTTTTTTGTCTTTGAAATAAAAGTAGTTGCCAAGACCTTTAGATGTTTTCTATTACTGTTTTCATGTCTAGCCATTTACAAACTCACCCACAAATATGTACCTACATATCATTCTTAGAGCTCTGTCTAAGAAATTTGCAGAAGATAAAATCTATTTGTTCTCAGGCTTGCACTGCATTTTAAGTCTCTGTTGAATAATATTTCCTAGTGACAGGAAATGATTATAATACTAAACACATTCCATTTTGATATAGCATCACACTCAAGGATATTCCTTCTCTGGAATTTAATTTCTCAGTTATGTTTGTGCTTCTGTCTGTATCTATAGAATAATCTCTCTATTCCATAGAAGCAATGGAGCAACATATATAAAACATAACTTTATGGTGCTATTTTAGCTGTACTGTATGTATGAACTTTCATATTTGTTGAAAAGCTCAAAATGGTATAAATCAAGGTAAGGAATTAAGAACAACTTTAGAGTACAGTTTTATTTTATTGAGAATTAGGAAGTAAAAGAGTATGCCTCCCAAGTAAAGACCACATTAGTTATAAATACTAGCCTTATGTAAATACCATTTTTGTCAAATAAGACATGTATGTTACCTTTGCTAAAAAAGGAGGGTGTAGAAAAAAGGAAGGTCAAATACTTAGCCAGATAAAATTTATCAGTACTTTTCAAGTCTTTCTTGATAAATTAAAATCACTTGTAACAATTTAAAAATCATCCTCTAGAGAATATTTATGAAACTGCTTATTAACAATGTCTTTGTTTGTTTAGTCTTACCTTGCACGGTAGCTTCACATTATAATCTGATTTCTTAAATAGGGATTCATATAAATCTTGGCATATCATTGCTTTCCTTCTTCAAATTATTATTACTGACATTTTTTAAAGATGTTACTAATAGCTGCAGTAGTAGTGAGAAATGCTACTACTTTTTGGGTCAAAATCATTAAAAATAACATACCTTATACATGATGTCCAATTAATACATTCTTGTTTAAGCCTACTTCAGATCTGGTTCATTTCTCTACTCACAATTTATTGACTGGTGTTATTTTCATAATGTGATCAGACAAACATTCATGGAGCTAGAACCTGGAAGCCGTAGAAATGACTGCTCATTTGCTGCTCCCATATGGAGAACTGTATTTTTGCTAAGATCCATATAACCATGCATTTGAATGGCCCACCGCTTAATTAAGTTTCTACAGTATTTTCTTAGTTTCAACTTCATTTCTATAAAAATTTCCTTGTAACTATGAAGTTACTTTTGAAGCATGAAGTTTTATAAGCCAATATTTTATAATTTAGAACAAAATTAAATAAATGGGAATACTTTCACAGTTAGAGACTTTATTCATACATTGTTAATTATTCTAATCAGTTCTTTTTCCATGTATGGGGTAGATTTAGCTCTAGGTAAAATCTTGATTTATAGATTAGATCATTATGTAATTTTAGCAAAGCTTTGTGTCACATAACTTACTAGATTTCCATTCAAAGATGGAAGAATGAACACAAATTTCTTTTCTTCTGTATTTTGAACCCCACTTAAATAGAGTAGAAAAATAAAAGAGACAAATACTGTCCAGGAAACAAATGTAATTAGAAAGCATATGATATCTGAAAATAAAGTTCAACAAATTTTGAGAGCCCGATAAATGAGTGATAATTCATTTATTAGAATGGAAAAAGTAAAAGGTCCTTAAATTGAAAACTATATTAAGTAATTTAATTTACATAATATTATTACATTAAACTCACATCTATGTGTTAATTAGGGTTTTTTTTGCCTCTTTCATGGCACATGGAAAGGTATTTCTGTCTTTTTTGCAGTTACTGTAGTGGCTGTTTAAATAATAGCTAGTGGAGATCTACTTCTAGGTTAGTAATGAATAATTCTGGTCTTGTATTATCTTTCTTCCCTCTTTAAAGGTGAACTTGGAAGCTACATATTCTCAGTGGTGAATCCTTATCATGGACTCAGCTGGGACTTAAGCTACAAAGTGACCTCTAGGAGAGATGATTCACATGAAAAAAAATACAATAAAGGAAATAAACAAAAGAAAGACATTTAATATGATAAAACATTGAACTGTCAGCATGTATTTGTAAATGAACTACAACCTTTTCTCTTCTGAGGAATATAACATTCTTAGAAGGATTAGGAACAATAAGCCTCATGTACTCAGGTTAAATGTGTTTAATAGTACTAAAATTACTTAGTGCATTTATGTGAAAATAGAACTAGGAGATTTGGGGCATGGACAGGATAGGGATAAATGGGAAAGAAGGATGAAAAGGGTAACATTGATCAAATTGTGTACTTACATACTGACATACTGAACTGAAACCCCAAGAAGAGAGTGTAAGTATGTAACACCAATTGTGATCAAGGTGTTAAATGAAAATACCCACAAAGTTTATAAGAGTACTTTATTTCTCCAGTTGACTTCCATGAAACTAACATCCACCGGAAATAAGAAATAGCACATGTCTCTGTCTTGGGAAGAAGGCAAGCTGAAGAGTAGAGACTGTTAACATTTTGGGGCTCTGTTAAAATAGCCTGGTTCTTACATAATTGGCAAATAGTAATGACTACCATTTAATAAACACTTTGTGTGAAGAAAGAGCTTCCAATTTGGGTGTCATAACTCACCCTAATACCTAAAAACAAAAGTTGTCAGAAATTTGAGCTCACTGGTATGAAACAGGGAAACCAAAATAAACAGAAATCAGGATTTCTGAATAATTGACAGAGTAAGGAATAAAAAATTAACTGTGAGGAAGATAATTAGGTGGCACATTTCTATAATTCCTGCTTGGGAGGCTGAGGCAGGAGAGTAGAGAGAAATGTTTGAGGAAAGAAAAATAGAAGTAGGATTGTAGTGGATGCTAGGATTTTCACCTGAATTTGAATTTATTTGTTTGTTGATGTAAGGCTATAAATTTTCTTTTTAAAATTTTTATCTTTATCATTAGGTAGCTGTACAAAGGAGCTGCCATTCAACATATACCAATAAATCTTGATCATCAGTGTTACCTCTTTAGTCATATGCAATTTCCTGAAAATCAGAATCAAATATTAGTCATTTCTAGAAAGGTATAGGGACATTTGTTTAATTTAATCTACTTTTCTGTGTACTTGAAATATTACTATCCTAAAGTTGTGGTAAGCTGAGGTGATAATGAATTATGGGTATTTCGCTATTGGTTTATGGGAGTTTCTCTCCTTAAATGTTAAGTGGAAAGATTTCTTTACATTTTCAGAAATGAGAAACCAGAGTGATTTTTTTAGGTTTCAAAGATTCCCTGTACAGTTGAATACTTGTGAAGTAATTTACTGATGACAGCATGTTCTATAAATGTCAAGGAGGTATAATTATCACAGCATCTCCAGTTTGAAAGACAAATCAACACTACATGTCTGTTTCATTAAAAAGACACACCACCTTCTATGGCTCTATCTATTCTTTCTGTGTGGGCAGTTATCTCCACTCTAGGCTGCAGATAGAAGGTGATTGCACTTACTCTAAAGGTTACCACACTGGAGGGGATAGGGGTGGCAGAGCACACTTCATGAGTGACTTTTTTCTTTTGGAGATAATGAAACTTCATACCTGGAGACTAAGGTCACACTAGTGTATTGTGATGAAAAATTCAGGGTCCCTTTATTCCTGATTCCCCATACAGAGTTTCTTCCAGATCAATGGAATCTCAATGAGTACAATTAGTCTGGGACACAATATTATGACTATTATTTTAATCAGAGAAATTGGCTAGTGAAAATAATGATGTTAAAAACAAATGGATACACAATCCATGGGTCATATGCACTTTTTTCCACAAGGAAAAAATGAAAAAAAGAAAGAAAATAAAATTAGATGTCCATTAAAAAATGCAGAGGCCTTGTTTAATATCTGTAGCTTCACATAACTGCTGGTACCATTGGAGACTTGCTTTCTGTTTGACTGGGAAAACCAGTGTGGAAGTATGAGCAAAAGAGTAAAGGCAGATAAGTACTGTGGCTTGAACTCTAGACTTAGCTCTCCAACTTGCATTGTTTTACGCAAGGACAGCACTCTATCACTTGAGCCACAGCTCCACTTCTGGCTTTTGATGGCTTTATTGGAGATTACAGTTTCACAAACTTTCCTGCTTTTTTTTCCTTTTGGGGTCTGGCTTTCAACCACAGCCATTAGATCTCAGCCTTTAGAATAGCTAGAATTACAGGAGTGAGCCACCAGCATCAGCTAGAACTTCTTTTATAAAGAATAGAAGAAAGTCTAACTTGAACATTGAAAGTTATTTTCTGAAAACATACAGAAAATGAAAATCTTGATTAGATTTCTGAATTCTTTTGCTCAGGCAGTCATAAAAACGATACACACTGGATGGATAAACAGCAGACATATAGTTTGTCACATCCTGGAAATTAGAAATCCTCATGGTATTAACAGTGTTGCTCTCCCCACCTCCCCACCCTGAAGATAGAAATCAGGGAAAGGAAGGTAACACAGTTACAATAATCTCAGGCCCTCGGCCGTTCTTGTAATTATCTTTGAACCTCCTTTGTTGCAGTTTCTGAAGAGATTCTGGGTGCCATGCCTTTTAATGCTGTAGGTATTACTGCTTTTGGGTGTCAGATATTGATGTCCTCAGTCCTTGACAGCAGTGGTGAGTGTTCCAGCTCTCTGGAACCCTTCCTTCCAGCAATGGGGAGGGGCGGTGTGTTCTCTTCCATGTGGTTCTTTATGGCCTTCCAGCTTTCTTTAGCTTCAGCTTTGTGCCAGAGCGGTGGCTGTCTGTTCTTGCTCCTTGTTCCATTATTGCTTTTTACTGCTACTTCTGTTCCACCATCCCAGCTGCTACTGCACCCACTGCTTCTTTCTCAGGGTTTTAGCTGCCTCCAATGCCAGTGTTGGCTCTGCTGCTGCTTCTGCACTTGCTTGGCTCTGCCCTCACTGCTGCTACTGTGGCTGCTGCTGCTGACACCGCTGGGGACAACAGCTGCCTTGGCTGCTGGGGCCAGCTCTGATGTCTACTGCTACTACCACAGCCATATCTTCTGCTGCCTCACCTTTGCATTACCAGCTCAACCCCTCTACTAATGGGAAAATGAGAACTAAGCAAGAAAAAAAGAAAATTCACCAACACCAGGGGGCAGCAACAGGAGAACGTCTCTGAGCTGTTTGTTTATATACCCAGAAAAGGGGTGCTACAAAGGTCTTTGCACCAATCGTAGTGTTCTTCTTATATAAATAGAAGACTGTGTTGCCCACCCATCATGACTAAGAGGTTCAAATCACCAGTTATGGTGGTCCTTTTTACAAAGTGCTATGCTTTCATTAGCCACAGATCTGTTGTGTCACCTGGGAAAGTGTTTCCCCTGAGGCCTGGTGGAAATTGCTAAGGCTTTTCTAGAGTTTTCCAAGTTCTTTGATGGTGAAAAGTCCAGTGCAGACTGTTTGCTTCAGGAGCTGGAGTTGTGGCTACTGCCGCAAGCTGTGGTGGTCCTGTAGTTTTCACAGTGTCAGTGAGTGCTCAAGGCAGCTTGTGCTGAGGGCAATCTTTGGCTCAAAATGGACTGGGCCCTAGGGAAAGATCTAAGAACAGTTCAGGGAGAAAAATTGCTCCCACACTTAACATCACAGTTTATTTAAAGGGAAAATAAACATGAGAAAGGAGACTTGAAACAAAGACTTATTAACATGAAGATGCTTTAGCAGTGTTTAACAGTGTTTAACAGTGCCCTAACAATGCTTAACTCAGGCCCCAGGGAAACTTGGATCCTGCTAATCTGTCTCCCAAGAGAGAATCTTCTATTGGTATTTAAAATTACAGCTGTGCCAGTCCTTTCTCAGCAGTACCAGCCCTCCCAGGTGGTTTCTTTCTGTCTCGCTAGGATTTCTTGCCCTCTTTATAAATGCTGTTATGGTGACATCATGATTAGCTCATCCTTTTATTTATCTGCTTTCCAAATTAGACCCTTAACTTTACTTGACTTTTCTCAAAATTTACAGATTAAAAAAATTGGTAGGCAGATTCATTGTGTGGAAACATTATCAATATGAAATTTTTAGAATAGCTCAGCATTTGTAAGAATGGATGGATTACTTGAATGCTTTCATTTAGGTTTGTTTGATGCTAGATAAATTACATAGCCCCCAGAAGTCTAAGTTTTCTTATCTGAGAAGTGGAGATAATAAAATACAAAGTTACAAGATCGTTGAGAGAAAGGCTCTGTGGAGTGCAGTATAGTGGGGAGCTAGTCAATAAATGGTATAAGCAGGCTGCAGTATAAGTGAATCAGCATAGAATGATAGCTATTATCTCTGATAATGCTTTGGACAGGGGCATGATGGTTAATCATTGTTTTGAGTGCATATTATTTTATTTTTTTGTTGTAATAGGGTCTTGTTAGGTTGCCCAAGTGGCTTTCATTTCCTGATCTCCAGTGATCTTTTGGCCTCAGTCTCTGAAGCAGTTGGTTTTATAGGTGTGGACTTCAGCACCCATTGAGTGCACATTGTTAAGATATTACATTTACAAATATTCTTTTTTTAAAAAAAAACTTAGGCATTGATTTTATCTGCTTTCTTTTTAAATTTTTGTTATCTTCATGTAGTTGCCATTAAACAAAACAGTTTAATCTTGATACATACTTCACTTTAAAACTTAAATATGAACTAAAATATTTTCCTTTCACAATAGGAACTTCATGTTTGTTGCATCTATTTAATCATGGCTCCCGGGTCTCTGCTATTTTCTCTACAGCCTTTGTATGCAAGACTCCTTCCCACTGACTGTGCAGCCCTGCATCATGCCTAAGGACTGTGAAACCTCTGACTGGTCCTCCTGGAGTCCCTGCTCTAAGACATGTCGATCAGGGACTCTCTCACCTGGAGTTAGGAGCAGAAGCCGGAATATAAAGCGCATTGCTATTGGGGGTGGACAAGAGTGCCCAGAACTTCTTGAGAAAGAGGCTTGCATTGTTGAAGAACTTCTGCAGCCATGTCCCAGGTATTGTGCATTCTTTGATATGAACATTTTCATCTCTAACTTCATGTGAAGTGGTGATTGAAATGTCAACAATAAAAAAGTAATCATGACTCATGTTTGCTGAATCTTGATGAGTACAAGAGGTCCATTTGTAGCAGTATAGGATGGTAGGTTGAAGGCATGGGCATTGAGGCAGATTTCTGTTTCTGTGGCTTTCTAATGCTGTGTCTTTCCTCATGTTATTTACTTCTAGTGGCATAGTTTGTTTACTCATCTACCCGCAGCACTTACTGCATCTAGTTAGTTCTTGGCATGTGGTAAATGCTCAGTAATTATTGGTTATCATTACCTGACATAGCAAAATTAATTCTTATAACAACTCCCAGAGCCATGCAGAATGCCCTTATTTTGCAAATGAGGCCATTACGGGTCAGAGAGATGAAATAATTCCTGAGGTTGCAGAGTTAACAGGAGCAGCACACTTATGTCTTCAAATCACACTGCTATTCTGTGGGCACCGTTTCTATTCCAGAATCCCTAGAGGACCAGAGAATATTTGAAAATGGGTTACCATCTATTAATAGCTATATTTAGCATTTTGCCTGGCTGTGTTTCACCTGGTAAAGGCCTGTAGCATATTTTCTTCAGGTCCTTGGCTCATGTTGAGCCTATGTTACTCAGAGGCTTCTTAAGAATGGGTTTATGGTAATTCCTGCTGGACAGCTGCCCTTTGCTATATCTGTTGAGACTGTGTCTATTTATGATAGATGTTTTTCTATAGAGTTCTTTGTGGCCTTTAACATTTGAGAAAAATAACAAGACAAAATTGTTTCTTGTACGAGTTCCCCACTTAGTGATGAGTGAAGGTCAGCTGCATTCACACTCAACAGGTGTTTTAGATGAGCGGAACCTGGCCATTCCTTAACCTGGAAATAATAGACCTTTTGATGCATAAGTTAAAAAACCAGTTTTTGTGGTGAGATTGTTAGTTCTCCATCCCTTACCTCCCAACTGGAAGCAGTGCTGATTGAATACATACTATATACACCGATGGTTTATTTCTTTTTATTAGTATGACCACCTAGATTCTTATCATTCTTTACTTCACAATCAGAGAAAGACACAGTCCCACTGATTCTTTCTTATGTGTCCACTATATGTTTGCAAAGGATTGAGTTTGAATCAAAACAGGGGCTTAGAGATGACATAACTTTGTCATCTCTGTGTCTTTGAAGATTCATATACCTGGATTAAAATTCTGTCTCCACCATTTAACAGCTGTGTGACCTTGAACAAGATACACAAGTTTCCTATGACATTTTTTCTTTTTAGAAAATAGATAATTTTGTTTTGTGACAATAATAATGTAGAGGCTTGAATAGCTCAAGACAAGGCATGGAGGATGCCACATCCTGTGCTTAGCATAACGAAGTGCTACAAAAGTGATCATTGCTGCTATTGACAGGTGTACTTGCTTCCTCTGTAAAGAAAACCCTTCCTTTTCTTGAAACATATACCATAGTAATTTCACAGGGTAGAATTTTGTTTATTCTGGGTAATTTAGAATTTTCCCCCCTATAGAAGTATTTTCTCAATGGTAGAATTTTCTCAATGGTAGTAGGAAGGCAGGAATAGAAAATCTGAGTTTATAATTATAAGTTACAATGTGCCAACAATTTTCATAGTTATAAATTAAATATAAACCCTACTTATAATATAGTTCGTCATCCAAGTGGAACAGTTTTGAGAGTGGAAAGGGTCTAAATTGACATTCTATTCTATTTAAATGTGCCACTGAGTTTGGCATTTATTTAAATCAAAGGAGGAAATAAAAATGCTTGTAAATGATAAATCTGTCAGAAATACAAGTTTTGAAGAATTTTCTGAGATACTGGGTTTCTGAGATACTAGGGAAAATGATGCACTAACTAATGATTCCACATGGTTGTGGGGAGAAGAATGAATAAATAAAAGCAACAAAATTAACATTCTTACTTGTCTGAAATCTGGGCTGTGGCCTCTACCATAAGAAAGATGGACTATTTAGCATAAGGGTTGCTTGTTTCTACTTTGACAGTGGTGATTAAAATTCATCCTTAACAAAGGAAATGGAAGTAAATCTATTATGTAACAAAATGCCTATATCTCCTTTCCTAGAATTAATGTGTAATTCATATATATTGACCAATTTTATTCACCCTGTTTCTCCCCAGGAGGAAAGTGTAAGTTCCTGTGATTTTTTCATAACACTTTTATTAAACTACCTTACAACATATTTGCTATTACTCTATCTCATTGCTATTGGAGATGTGTCTACTCATTTCATAAATACACACTGAGCTGTCACTTTGTGCCAAGCACAGTGTCAAGTGTGTATTTGAGAGGCAGAAGAGACATTATACGCACGTGTCCCTCCTTTATTGGGCCTTGAACTTCAATGTAGATGATCAAGGCAAAATAATAATAATAAAAGAACTATATACTTGAGTTACAGAAAAAATAAAATACAAGAGCGAGGTATAGGCAGAAATTTCTGGAATGGTGTGATAAGGCTCAGCATTAGTTATAGAATTGAATAGGCTTGCTAAAGAGGCCTCATTTGAACAAAGGGTTATTATCGAAAGACTGAATAGCCACTCATGTAATTAGAGGAAAATATTCCAAGGAAGGGATATAGCAAAGAAATTCTTTGGAAGTTGCCTTGGAGCAAATAACTTAATGTAAAAAAAGACAGAGTATTGTGCTGACTTGGAAATGGAGAAATATGGAGAATTGGCACTGGGTAGCCTTGAATTTGTTTCAGAGGAACAAAGTTGTGTATGCATATGTTTGTGTTTCTATTATTATCAGGCCTCATGCTCTCACTTGGCTTTTCTTTGCTAAGGGCTACTGCTCTACCACTTGAATCTTGTCTTCATTTCTGCCTCTTTGAAAATGGTTAAATGGTATAAGAGTCTCACAGATTTGTGGATCAGGCTGGCTCCAACCATGATTTTTTTTTTCCCTTAGCTTTTCCATCAACTTTATTCTCAGAGCCATCATGTGTGAGTTAACAACTCCTCACATTGCCAACTGTTGTAGGAATCACATTCCCTCTTACATGTACATCTCATACACAAAAATGGACTCTTGGTTGACCATGATCTTCAGGTTTCAGCTTCCTGGTAGCTAAGATTATAAGAAGAGCCACTGGTGCCCAGTAGAGATGTAGTTATGGACCAGACTCCATGAACTCCAAGAAACCTTATTCTTCAGATTTATAATCTATTGTCATTTCATGTTCCCCTTACTTGCAGTGTACCCACATTGCATCGTAGGGGAGTTCATGTTGGAGAAGAAGGAGAAATGCTCATGTCCCTTGCCACCTTCACTCTGTGTGGTTATCTGTTGTTATTGTATAAGCTACCTTGGCATGGTTCTATCTTGTGTTCTGATTATAGTCTGAGGTGTTAGATATTACATCTCAACCAAAGGGAAAGTGAAATGCATTCCAATGCTCCTAAGTAGCTTTCTTTCATTTAGATGGAATAAAGCAAAAGGATGAGGGACAGCAATACCTTAAATGGTGAATGTCCAGGGACTAAGACACACCTTGATTCTGGAATAGATATGAATCAAGACTAACCTCACTCTGGTTTAAATCCCCGCAACTAACATAAACACGAATTGAAAAATAGATCAACTGTGAGCATCTGTTTTATAAGTGACACCTCAGATGACCAGCCAGCAATTTCTACCACCCCATGGGTAAAACAACAGCTTTTTTTAAAATAGCTGTTCTCCTTCTTAAAGAGTTAAAGTTTGAAGTTGAATAGCAGACAGCACTGTTAAATGGTGATGAGTACCAGTGCAGATTAAGTCTCTTTAAAAAGCTTCAGGAAGAAGCTTCACAGATGATGCTATTAGACTATGTGACATTACTAAATAGGAAAGCTAATTTGTTAAATATCCTTCCAATGCCTTAGCCTGTCACTGAATAGATAGACGTGTGTGTGTGTGTGTGTGTGTGTGTGTGTGTGTGTGTGTGTGTGTGTGTGTGTGTGAATTTATCCTTATGATAGCTAGGCTAGAAATCCTATACAAAAAATGCGTATCTGTGCAAACCCATGCTGAGAGCTGTATCTGAGCCCCCTGCATCCCACTTTGATTTGCTTATTAAACAAGCCCCTGAGAAAAGCCTGGTTGTCTACAACATCTTTGTGAGGCACTGAACTCAATTTTAGACTTTCTTGATAGAATTCTTATTTTTTTTAAGAAAAGTCTGATGATTCACTGGTGGACGTTTATAGGAGACTATTAAACCAAGGAGAGTGGAAGGGAAAAGATGCAGTAACAATTTAGCCTAGTTGTTTGTTTCTTTTATCCATTGAAACATAGTTGCATGCTTTTCAGGGAATTATTTTTTGACACCTGCTTTACCTTATCCTTGAGTTAATCACTGCTTAAGTCAGAAAACTGAAAGCTTTCACTTAATATTCACTTGATTTATTCATCATAAGAATTCTGTATAGTGTGATCTCCAACATTTGAAAAAAATTTTAATAGATGGCAATATTTCTACCCATCACCTCACACATCTTAATATGAATATCTGTTTTACTTTTTTCCTTACATAATCTGAAGTGAGCAACAACTAACAAAGCTTCTGAGTCATAGTACACTCATAGTAACATTGCGGGAATGAAGGAATGAATGAGAGAATGCTCAGGTTAGGCCAGTTCCAGAGCAATATTATGCAAAGTATTTATACCTTCTTTACACTCCCATTGATCTCTCTCCCACTCTACTTTTCCCTCTCTTATTCCTCCTCCTTCTTTCACCCCCTTTTCTTTCCTCTCCTTTTCCCCTTTTTTGTTCTTCTTTCTCTCTCTCCTCTTCCTCTCTCACCTTTTTAAGCCAATAGTAGAGCCTGAACTCAGGGCCTTGTGTTGTGTTCTCCTTTAACTTCTTTGCTCAAAGCTGATGCTTCAACACTTGAGCCACACCTTCACTTTTGTCATTTTACTGGTTAATTGAAGATAAAGTCTCTGGGATTTGTCTACCCAGGCTGGCTCTGAATTTCAATTTTCTGATATCAGATACCTTGTGTAGCCAGGAGTATAACACAAGCCACAGGTACCCAGCTTCCCACTGATTTCTATCAGTGCACCTAACACCATCTATGCAATAGGAGCTCAATAAAGAGGTATAGAATAAATTAATGGGTTCTTAAAAGAAACATTTGTTATTGTTTAAGCAGTGTTTCTGCAGCAATGGAGAAGTCATAAACTAAAACCTCCAGCAGAATTCATTTTCAAAAAGAAACAACACTTAAAGAGTGGAAATTATTTCAATAGGTGACAGACACCTTTTTATTGAATCTATCTATTACTAGTGTATGTTTTTTTCATGAGTCCCCATTGTGCCACTTAAAGCCCTCCTTTGTGGAAGATTTGTTCCCCAGTTTGTCTAAGAAAGTTAACGTACTGTTAAGTGCAGAGCAGAGTGATAGAAGTCTATTAATAATACATGTGTGGAGTTTGCTAGCCCAACCATCTGCCAAAGAGCAAAGAGCTTTGCACTTCAGAGTAGCTTTCCATAATCAATAACCCCACTCTATCCAATAAAAAATTACTAGACCGTAAAATGTATAAAGCTTGATCAGTTCCCTTTATGTTGGTTGTCTGTTCAGCAAAAAAAAATGACAAGTTAATTCTTTTCTAAATGCATTTACAACTTTAAAAGGACAACAGCCATTATCATAAATTAGTCGTGCTGCACTACACTGATTTTTAATATACGCACACAATTCATTTGAATACCTTGCAGTAGAGTTTTAGCTCCAGGAGCATTTGTAAAATCTATATGTGCTCAGTCAAAACATGACAATTAACTAATATAATTATTCTTTCAATCTATCCTCATTAAATCACTTCAGATTCTATTCTATGTTGCTATGCTTTAAATCTAAACCTTCAGAAGAACAAGGAAGGAAACCCATTCTTTGTAAGCAATTCTAAGCTTTCTGAGGGTGACAAAGCTCACATGCTGTAAAACTGTCATGGTCCTAGGATCTTTTTGTGGTTGTAATCACTTTATGTTACCGTAGGTGACAATATGTCATCACTATTTGTTCCTACTTCTCTAGGCTTTGCCAACTGAGGATGGATGTACTCATTGCTTAATAGACTTCCTTTCTAATAATGCTCCCTATCTCAGTGTAAGAAATGTCTCTTGATTAGAGTATCTCTCAGAAGCTAAACTGGATGAGCTATTTAATTCCAAAGCTTCACCTAAACTTCCTTCCCTTCCCTCCCCAGACTGGCTCTGTTGCTCAGGGTGACCATGAATTTCTCTTTGTAGGCAATGCTGGCTTTTAAACTGTTAACCCTTCTGCTTCAGCCCTGCATGTGCTTGCATTACAGGTGTGTGCCCCACAGCCAGCTTTCCAGCTTTCTTTTAGAAGACAGCATGTATATCCTTAGTGCAAAAATTCTTTTCTTTGAATTATTTCACAATAGATGGTTTTGAACTCAAGGTCTTGAGCATTCAAGGTAGGTGCTTTGCCACTTGAAGCATGTTGCTAAGATTTTATATTTCAGGTTTATTTTTTGAATAGTGTATGGCTTCACAGGGTTTCATATTTCAACATGGGACTAGCCTTAATCCACAGTGGAATGATGGGCATGCACCACCCCACCAGTTTAGAGATTGAGTCTCAATAAATATTTTGCCTGGTTGATCTCAAACCATCTTCCTCCTGAACTCTGCTGCATGTATCTCATGAGAACTGTAGCATATTAAGTCTTAGATCTTTTCTACCTCATTCATAGAAAAACAGAACTGTAGCATATTCAGCCCTATCTCTTTTCTACATCATTTCACCAACATTTGTTGGGCACTACTGAGTAGACTTAAATCATAGAGAGGTTATTAAGAAATTGAGCAATAAACTTCAAGAATAGGGAGAAAAACTCAAAGATAAATTCAAGAAGGTAGATGGGGGAAACACTAAATCACATAGCTCAATACATGATTGAGAAGTCTCAGTGTTTTGGAATTTTTATTAGCTAAATTTTCAGAAATACTGAATTATTTTTACTGAAATTGTACTATTGAAAGGTGGGGCAAAGGAAAAACATGGAACCATTCAGCACTCTTTTTTCTCCCCATATCATGTTTAGTAGATTAGAAGGTCATCTCCACCTTCAAACTATATCCAGGATACAATCACTTCTCACTAGATTCAAAATGGCTTCTGCAGTTGAAGCCATCATCAGCTCTCTCAGCCTAGCAAAAGCCTCCAAATGTGTCTCACACCTTCCATATTACCTTTCTCAGTCCCCACTTACAAGCCACTTAAATCATATCACTATGTTGCCACTATTCCAAAAAGATTCCATGACCTTCTCTCATGTTTGGAATAATATAGTTCTTACTCTAGCCTACAATACTACCCCTCATTTCCTCCCTCTGCCATTCTACTCCGTAACCTACTTCACCATACTGGTATTTGTTCTGTTCCTAGAGAAGGCCAAAAACTCTTCCACCTTGGCTTTTGAACAAGTTCTATTCTACCTAGAGTGTTTCCAGTCCATCAGTCTTGTGCTTAGTGCCTCATGTTATTTAGGACTCTGAGGACTTTCCTTGGTGCGGTGCTGAAATATCTCTTTGTCAATGTCTCTCTTCTATGTGTTCTCTGGTACCATGCTGGGTATTGATGCAGGTCTGTCTGTCCATCCCACTGGAAGGTAATTTTCTCAGGGTCATGGTCTTTGGCATCTTCAGTGCTGTGCTGCGCTATTGTTTACTTGGTACAGGGAAGGGTGAAAGAATAAATAAGTGAATTAGTGAATGTGTTCTTATTTCTCTTTCTAGTAGAAAACACTTGTTTCTTCTTTCTGATTTCAGTTTCTCATACATAACTTTATCTTAACTGAAATGTCCTTGCAAGTTTTGTCTTTGACATAGATTCTGTATTTGAGTTATTAGTTTTCTCATTCTTCAAGGTTTGGAGCTTCAGAAGTGCTTACAGAATGCTCATTTATAAAAGCAGGGACATAGATTTTCTCATGTGAGTGTGTTACAAGATTACCTAATGCTGAAACAATGTGGGAAACAATGTGGGGTATTTGTTTTCAGGTATTTATTTAAGTATTTATTTAAAAGAATTGTCCCTACTAGTGGGAATTCTACTAACAGAGATTCCTTTATTTTGCTTGTATTTCATTATCTTTCAACACTGCTATTATCTCTTTAAAAATGCTAAAGTTTGACTCACTGTGCTGTAATTATAACATTATTGGAGATAAGATATTCTGACTATTTCCATGTGAAATTGAAGAACCATTATGTTGTCCATGTATCATTTGTCACTAACAATATCATTGTGACCAAAGAAGTAGGTGTGTGTGAGTATATATGTGTGTGTATGTGTGTGTGTGTGTGTGTGTGTGTGTGTGTGTATGTCTAGAACATAACTTCTTTCAACCAATCCAACATTGGTTTGTCCCTTTAATAATGAAACAGGTACCTGTTTTTACTGAACTTGTATTCAATTTCACCTGGTTGAACTTCATGAATTTTCTACTCAAAGTTTTATTTAGAGTTAGATAGCCCTGATTTAACTCCTTATCTTCTGCTTACTTAACATGACCCTGGGAGAGTTACTCACTCTCTACACCAATCCCTCTCATCAAATGGGGAAAATACTTTAATATATATTTTTATTGTAAAGATACTGTACAGAGGGATTATAGTTACGTGAGTAGGGTAATGAGTAACTTTTCTATTGAGCATTGTTACCCTTTCGTTCGTTTTTCCCTAACATCCCTTCCCTCCACCCCCATAACTTATCCCTCTCCCCTCCCAAGTTGTAAAGTTCATTTCAACATAGTGTCTTGTACATCTCATTGTTAAAATGGGCCAACCTGTATCTTTGTTTCAACATATCGTTGTTTTCCTTCCCTTCCTCACATTAGAAAAATGTGTAAACAAGATGCAGCATATCAGAATCAAATATACTGAAAACAGGGGTTATACCATGGAGGAAGAACATATAAAAGAGACCAAAAAATCACAGGTTACATTATAAGTACATTAAAAACAACAGCAAGAAAGATAAAACCTCTTGTTTCCATATCTTGGGGTTCATTTAATCTTATATGGTCATATGTACATAACTTTTGACCTTTTCTGCTTGCCTAGATGTATACTTGTTATTGCAAATAAGGGAAACAATGGGACTTATGTTTCTTTTGGTCTGGCTTACTTCACTTAATATGATTTTTTCCAAGTCTTTCCATTTCCTAACAAATGGGGCACTGTCATTTTTTCTGACCAAGACATAGAATTCATTATATATATAGATATATCTCTATCTATCTATCTATCTGTCTATCTATCTATCTATCTATATCACATTTTCTTGATCCATTCATCTACTGAGGGGCATCTGGTTAGCTATGGTGAATAATGCTGCATTAAACATAGTTGTGCTGGTAGCTTTAGTGTGGTCTTGTTTGTGATCATTTGGGTAAATGCCCAAAAGTGGGATTGCTGGGTCCTAGGGGAGCTCTATGTGGAGTCTTCTGAGGAACCTCCATAATACTTTTCAAAGTGGTTGAACAAGTTTACACTAGCACCACCAATGCAGTAGGGTTTCCTTTTAGCCACATCCCCTCCAGCATCTGTTGTTATTAGATTTCTTGATTTTAGCCATTCTAACTAGGGTAAGGGGAAAATAATTTTTTAAATTATGGGAGTTGTTGGGAGAATATAATGTAGTACTACACCTAAATTCATTAATAAAGTGCTTGGCACAGAGTAAACAGGCAGAAAATGTTGGCTGCTATTTTTATTATTTGAGGGATCTGTCATGATGCCTTTGTTGTAACTCATGTAAATTAGTGCCACGTTTGTGCTACACAGCCAGACCTTTGGAAAGAAGCCAATTGATCCTACACTTTTGCAAGGGTAGGAGGCCATGAAAATTGATTCATTTCTTTTATTTCATGTTCATCTCTTCTACTTGAGGTATTTCCACAGTTGATTTCAAAGTGCTGCTCACAGATGGGTGTAGGACTATGGACTATATGACTCTGCATGTTTCATCCTAAGCAAAAGGACGAAATGAAAATATATTGAAAAGCATCAGAATTGGGAGAAAGAGGCATGGATGTACCTGGTCTTTAACACAGGCTTTACCACTAAAAGGATCCCAGACACTAGGAAGCCAGGTTTCCCTGAGGCTGGGGGTAAAGGGGGGGGGGACAATCTCTGTAACTACGTCTAAAAGAGCAAGGAGTAAGTCTTAACTGAATGTACTCCTTTGATTTCTTATTCTGTCAGATCCTGGGGACAGTGTCTCGAGTTGGTGGAGTTCAGGACATTCAGTTTTCATGGCCTCCGGATGATTTGTGACTAAACATAAATGGAGCTTTTGAAAAAAACATAAAATCAAAAAGGATGAGCAAAGACTATGAAAAGACCCACATTTTAAAAAAGGAGCATAGAGGCCTTTACTGGAGGGCTTTTGTATTCTCTGCCTCTTGCTGGGTTGGTATTTTCTCTGAAGTGGTAAACAATAGTAATAATGATAAATGTCTTACATTTCTTTAGAGATTTTTGTCGATTGCCAGTGAATGGAAGGTGGAAGTTTTTGGTTAATGAGCTTCCAACAGTGTTTTTTGTTACTTTATATTAAACCATAGTAATTAAACTTTCCTTTTCATATTTCTTCATAATGACTTCCAAGATTCCTCCATTGCTGGTTTTTATAGGGTCATGATAAATTAATTGGAAAAGCATTTCATACAGTGTGGCCTATTCCTTTCAAACAAGCAAATAAATTACTGTGATTTGCTCAAATTTTAAAGTTGGCTTTAAAATGTTATTTTTTGAACTTTGGTTGTTGGAAATTAGACTGTGGAAATCCTAACTCTCTAATATTGGGAATTTTGATGAAACAAGTGGACTTATCATAAATAAAAGGTGAATTGCATGTGTGCTTGGTTGTATATATGCTTGTATGTGTGTGTGTGTGTGTGTGTGTGTGTGTGTGCGCGCGCGCGCATGTTTTATGACTCTACAAGAGTCAAATACAACATATAGATTGACATAAGAAGAAAGGGAACATTTAGCAAACACTTATCATATGCCAGAGTTAAGCTTGGTGTTTTTATCCCAGCATTAAAAATGGGAAAGTAAAACTTACAATGAGGTCAAATGACTAATGAGTGTCAAGGCTCATCATATTCAAGTCAGTTGTTTTGGTACTACAACATGTTCGTCATCTAAGCCACCCTATTTACTTTTGCCTGTTTTAGGAAAGTTGGAGTTAGCTGTTGCATCTGGCTCCTTACTTGCCAGGAATCTGATAGGGAATTCTTGGTAAAAGAGGATTTGAAATGGAGCTTGTTAATCATTCATCCCCCATTTTTAAATTGTATTTTATCCTAGAATACAACGTGGTATTGAGTTTGGGACATGAGAGAAGCTTTCTCAGTTGGTTTCCATAGCGAGGAATTAGATGCATGGTTTGTATGTTCATTTGGCATGAGAAGGATCTGAACTCTTCACTCCAAACTTTTGCCTACTGACAAAATTTTAAGTCTGGATAACCATGTGGGAAGGCAGTAGTGAGAATGAGAGAAAAATCTATGTCACAATCAGCCTCAAAGAATGCCTAATTTGTTGTTATGTGAGGCTAATTATTCTCAGTTTTCAAGACTTTTAGAGTAATATCTGTTTGGTCACTATTAATTTTTTCTAGACATCTGCTTCCTTATTTTGGCATCTGTTGCTTAATTTCAATTTCACTCTAGTTTCCATAAGGCCAAGGTCCTTGTGACATATGTTATCTTTTATTGGTTTTGGGTTCCTATTTTAAGCAATTACAACATGGAGGATTTTTTTTCTTCAAATCTGAAGTATGAAGGCATATGTGAGAATTTTCTTGAGTTTTCTTTATTCTTGCAGAAGTTAATGAGTCTGTTGGTGTTTATATGAATGTTACAGAGTTATAGGAATGCTGTGGGCTTAAAAATTCTGTAATAATTCCAACTAAGAGAAATTATGTGCGACAGTTCTTCAGGTATGAAGTGTTGTGATAGTCCTTTCATTTCCTGTAAGTTATGTACAAATTCCATCTTGTTTTGTTCATGTGTGTATATTAGAGCATTTCCATCTTGTTTTGTGTGTGTGTGTGTGTGTGTGTGTGTGTGTGTATGTGTGTATATTAGAGCATTTCTAATAAACTTGACAGATCCATTCCTAAGTCAGTTTATAAACACCAATGGCTGCATATGGCTATAAAACATATGCATCAATTAAATATAGTAGCCTATAACAGTGCTTACTAATTTTTAATGTATAACATTTATACTCATAATAAGAGGTTAGATGGTGAGAAAAAAGTCCCTACACCAAGCAGATTGAGATGTTGGAGATTATCTGTGCTATTTTATATAATATTTGCAACTCCACACATCCATACACTGTCCTATTAGTTACAAAAGAAGGACACAGCCTTGTACAGTCCATAAAGTGGAACCCAATGGCAATTCCAGCTGCCACAACTTTCATTCATTGGATTTCCAGCTCTTTCTTCATTCTTTTCCAGCTTCACAGTTGTAACATATTTGCACATATCCTTGTTACCTTCTCTGTTTGGCCAGTCTGTGCTATCTGAAGCCATAATAGACTGCTTTGATTTTATCTAGAAAGTAAAAGGGATTTCAAAATTCTATCCCAGGGGCTGGGAAGTTGGCTCAGTGGCAGAGTGCTTGTCTTGCATGCTTGGGGCCCTGGGTTCAATTCCTCACCACAACACAAGCAGAAAAAAGCTGGAAGTGGTGCTGTGGCTCAAGTGGTAGGGTGCTAGCCTTGAGCTGAAGAGCTGAGGGACAGCGCCCAGGCCCAGAGCTTAGACCCCACGACCGACCAAAAAAAAAAAATTCTAGCCCATAGACTTCTTTATCCACAGGTAAAAATGTGGGCCTAGAAGGAGATTTTCATGCATACTTATGTCACATGTTTTCTTTATAATTGCATATTTTTCTTATTTTTTTTTCTTTTAAATAAATTCAATGACACAGGTATTCCTGGAGAACATCAGAATGGTCAGAATGCCAAGTCTCTCTCCTGCTCGAGCAGCAAGACCCTCATTGGCATGAAACAGGACCGGTGTGTGGCGGTGGGATCCAGACCCGGGAAGTGTACTGTGCAGAGAGTCTCCCAACAGCCACCACACAAAGGACCAAGGAAGGTAATGCAGCTGGTTCTGAAACAGATGGGGCTGGTGGTTGGAAGAGAAATCAATTCCAACACTGCCTTTTAATATTTTTTAATGTGACAGACTAGTAATTATTTATTAATAATTATAATAATGTACAACATATAAGATAATAAATATAATAAACAATTTATTCTTAATATTTAAGATTTGTTTCATTGAATATTATACTATTTTTCTAATTTGCAGAAATTTGATATAGTAAAAAATAGTGGTACTAATAGAAACAGTTGTCACTAAGGATCATTATTAAAGTTAATGAGGAAATACACCTAAGGTATGAATGAATGCTCTATATGAAGGTACAGATATGCTGGAGTAAGAGTATTATATATAAAATATAATATTGTATGTTATATTATATATGTATATACATATATATGTATATATGCTGGAGTAAATTAATTTTATAGTATGCTTTTTTCTCCTCAAGGCATTTTGAAAATGTAAATTTTTACCAATATGTCCCTGTCAAATGTTAGGAAGTGTGCAGGAAGAGGAAAGGCAGTAGCCCTCTGCAGTAATATTCTATTAGGTGAATACCATGTCAGCTATTAGACCATTTGGTGTAAAGTTTGAAATAGTGAACACAGACTAGGGAACAGAGGCATGTAGGCAAATTGATTGTAAAGCTAAGAGTATACAAGAGTGCTTGTATTCTAGAAGTGTGCATGGCCTATACCCATTTTGGAGAACATAAGTAATGTCATTTGAATGTGTGGTGTAACTTCGCAGGCCATGTATGAGTCCACACTTCTATGGCCTTTGGGTAGGATGGCAAGATGCAAGTTTTTTTTACTAAGGTAATGCTTCCTTTCAGTCCACTAAATCTTCCTACGCTAGGTATCTTTATTTATGACATGGTCTCTCAGTTCCACTATGACCGTACCCTAGGACTATCATAATTTCACTTATGGAACAAAATAACATGAATACTTTCTGTTTTGGAACTAAAGGAGAGTAGTTACTCCTCTGAATTTGGGAGCACTCTGTTTAGATGAAAAGCTCCAGGTTATTCTCTTAAACTTTAACGATAGTTTTCTATGCCAACTCTATTTTTTCTTACTTTTTACTACCGACTGTAGTTTTAGGATCTCCAAGGATCAACATACAAATAAAATTTTATAGAATTGCTATATTATGATGTTTCTATTTTCAGCTTCAACCTAGTATCTTCCATTTTGGGATTTTTCACCTTATTACAGTTTCTTTAGTAAAAGTAGCATCTCTTATGTATCACCTAGTACCAAAGTTTCTTCAACCTCACTGTTTCCAGCATACTTAATGGAAGTTTGCAATTTAGAAGAAAATCGTAATATGGAGTTTTAAAATTGAGAATTAGATGTTACATGGTGGGAGGGGAAATAAAAAGGTATTTTGATTACAGATTTAGCAGCCTCTCTGCCTCAAGCATCTAAAAAAAGAAAACACCTTAGGCCAATTCATCCTTGGGTTCACATGGAAGAAGAAAGTACCTAAAAAGCTCCTACTCTATTATCTAGTTCTGAGGATAGGGAAGTCTGTATGAGGCACCAAGGTGTAAACATAGTGATATGCTCATAGACAGAGTGCTCATAGACAGAGTTGAATACAGCAGGCAAAATTGCTGCGTTGTATAGCACATCCACATTAAAGCCATGGTATAGCTACCATTTACCTTTGTATTTGTTATCAAAGGTTTTGTTTGCTTTTTAGAACAGATGAACCAGCAGGATTGTTCACCCACTTCTTTCTTTTTATGGAAATCTTTGCATTCTTAGTTTTTTTATAGGTATTCCTTGGTCAACCTGGCAGTATATATAAAATTTTCTTTTTGACCCAAGTAAAACCCAAGAGAAAAATTGAGTTCCTACTATAAGAGACTAGGGATGGTTCACCAAATTAAGTAGGCAAAACTAAAATATTACAAAAAGCCAAGTTATTGGTATTTTTAAAATTTCAGTGTTTTAAAAACTGTCTTCATCATTAAAAAATTACTGTTTAAGATTTTTGTGAAAAGGTCATTTAGTTGCATTGATTTTAGGAACTCTCTTCCCAGTTATAAATGATCTTACCACAAGGTTAGTTTCTCTCATTCCCTGGAGTACCATAGTTGACTTTCCCTCCCATAAAATCCCACTGTGAGCTAGTTATGGTACATTCCAAGAACCTAGTCTTTGAGTAAATTACCATCTTAGTTGCATTTTCATGAATATATCATGAAATAGCATGTACAGAATGAAACTCTAAAGTTACTAGATGCCATAATATTTTTTCTTTTTTCTCCTTGCTGAATTTTTAAATATATTTTTTTGTAAAAATACTGTACAGAGGGTTACAGTTACATAGTAAGGTAATGAGTACATATCCTACGGAGTGTTCTTACCTCCTCCTTTGTTTTTCCCCTACCATCCCTCCTCTCCCCACATCCCAACTCATCCCTTCCCACCTGCCCCAGAAGTTGTAGACTTTGTTTTCAACATAATGTCGTGTACATCTCATTGTTACTATGGGTCAACGTATATCCTTATTTCAGCATTTTGTTATTTCCCTTCCCCTCCTCAAATTAGAAAAATGTATATACAAGATTCAGGGTGCCAGAATCAAATACAGTGAAAACTGTATTTGATTGGGGGAAGAACATACAAAAGAAACAAAAAAAATCACATGGTACATTATAAATATATTAAAAACAACAGCAAGAAAGGTAAAACCTCTTGTGTCTCTATCTTGGTGTTCATTTTGCTTAGCATCATCTTATATGTTCATATGTACATAGCTTTTTACCTTTTCTGCTTGCCTAGATATATACTAGTTATTGCAAATAAGGGAAACCATGGGACCTATGATTCTTTGGGCCTGGGTAAATACACTTAATATGATTTTTTCCAAGTCTTTGCATTTACTAACAAATGGGGCAGTGTCATTCTTTCTGATGGATGCATAGAATTCATCTATCTATCTATCTATCTATCTATCTATCTATCTATCTATCTCTCTCTCTCTCTCTCTCTCTCTCTCTCTCTCTCTCTCTCTCTATCTATCTATCTATCTATCTATCTATCTATCTATCTATCTATCTATCTCGCATTTTCTTAATCCATTCATCTACTGAGGGGCATCTGGGTTGGTTCCATATCTTAGCTATGGTAAATAATGCTGCAATAAACATAGTTGTGCTGGTAGCTTTAGTATGCTCTTGTTTGTGATCATTGGGGTAAATGCCCAAATGTGTGATTGCTGGGTCATAGGGGAGTTCTATGTGGAGTATTTTGAGGAACCTCCATAGTGCTTTCCAAAGTGGTTGAACAAACTTGCGTTCCCACCAACAATGCAGTAGGGTTCCCTTTTAGCCATATCCCCTCAGCATCTGTTGTTACTGGATTTCTTGATTTTAGCCATTCTAACTGGTGTAAGGTGGGATTTCAATGTTGTCTTGATTTGCATTTCTTTTTGTTGTTGTTGTTGTTGGTCATGGGAGTTGAACTCTGGGCTTGGACGCTATCCCTCAGCTCTTCAGCTCAAGGTGCGCTCTCTATTGCTTGAGCCACAGTGCCACTTCCGGTTTTCTGGTGTTTTATTGGAGATTAGAGTCTCAAGGTCTTTTCCGGCTGGGCTGGCTTTGAACTGTGATCCTCAGAGCTCAGCCTCTTGAGTAGCTAGGATTACAGGCCTAAGCCACTGGTGCCCGCCTTGATTTGCATTTCTTTTATGGCTAGAGAAGTTGAGCATTTCTTCATGTGTCTATCCCTTGTGGAATTTTTAAAATTTTTATTTTATTGTAAAGATGCTGTTACAATTACATGAGTAAAGTAATGAGTCAATGCCTTATTTTTAAAAATGTCAAATGGTTGGCATTGGCTAAATACTAAAGGTGATTGTTGACATTGATGTGGCCCATTGAGGACTTATTGTGGGTTTGTCCCATTGTCTATTTGATGGTATTCATGGCACTTTCTAGAACAATATAATGGGTTATTTACTGATATTGTTTCACTGTTCAGATGGTGATTTACATGCAGCCTTAATACTGCTTTGACAATCTAAAGCAGAAGTATTACCAGTGATATTAGGCAAGATAGTAGAATTAGGAATGAAATACAGAGTCTTTAAGCACTTCTTTTGCCAGTTTGTGTTTTAGAAAGGATGGTATTTCTATTTTATAATTCAAAAGTATCTGTAATGCTTACCTGAAAACCTCAAAGATTGGATTTGGTAAGACCACTTTTTCCTTGTCATTTTCTTAAATGGAATTAAAGCTACTCAGCTTGTATTTGAGGATAATTTATCAGAAGATAAGATGAAAAAAAGTACTATATCTTCATAATCTAATGAAGATCTGAGCAAATGTATTCCACTTATGACAATATAACCTACAGACTGGTATATCAAAAATACAGAGTAGGGCTGGGAAGGTGGCTTAGTGGTAGAGTGCTTGCCTAAAAACCAAAGCAAAACAAAACAAAACAAAAATAAAAAGTAAAATGTCTCAGAAATAGAGCTCATTCATATGATGAATGGCAAAACAAACAATATTTAAAAATCAGGAAGTGGTGTTGATGTGGTTGTAGCTGAGCAGATTCTGTTTGGATGTTATTTAATGTTATGCATGTACATTTGAGATTCATTATTTGATACTAAATGAAGATAGCTATATTAGGAATGAGACCTAGCTGTGAGTTATCAAATATATTCGTTTTCTCTTCTGCGCTAGTAAGATTGTCTTTATCAGGCTGGGCCCCAAATTGAGAGAATATAAGAAGAACTCATGAGCAGATAAAGAATATGTTGTAGAATGTTAGACAGTGTTTGAAGACTTACAAGATTTGGGATTCTGGGTTTTAATGCTTACTCAGCAGGAATTTTGATAATATGAACTGTATGATAATGATATGATAACATAAAATAGTTGACTTTAAAATCTGTATGGATTTAGGGAGATTAAGTAGGTGATAATGATTTTTTTCAAATGTAATGGTTTGAGTTATGTACTAGGTTATAAAAGCACTTCTCTTACAATTTCTTTTCTTTCAGAAAAGCAATGAAAAAACTATGGTATATGTTTTAAGTGCTGTGATCTTCACACATTGTCATATTGTTAAAACAAATTATTAATGCCTGAGTACTTTCTTCACAGATGAGGTAAATCTTGTAGTATGTTTAGAAAATCAGTAGGAAAGACTATTCTAAGTGATGATGGGGAGAACATGTATATAGCAATGGAGATGTTTGTGTTCAATGGTGGCCTATGAACTGACGTGAAGATGACTGAGAAGAAGGAAAGAAGGAAATTTCAAAGACACTGCAATACTAGGCCTTTGTGCTATCCTGGAGTTCATACTTGATTTTTGAAAGTGTGAACATTTACTATAGACTTTTTCCCTACTGCAGACTAAGAAGAAATCTCATATACTTAGCTATATATAAGTATATTAAAACTTCAGTCAGCAAAGAAAATTCTCGTGGGTGGTCAGGTCCTATTTGTAAATATACCTGATTATACAGGAAAGTGTTGAGATGAGAAAGAAAGTAATCTACAGTCTGAACATATGAACAGATCTGTGAAGGGTCAATTAGAAATGATATTTAAGGGGACTGAAATGTTGTTTGCTTGCCTTCAGAAATTGATTTTAGAGTCAATAATCTCATCTGTGTGTAAGAATAAGACATCAGAAAAGTAGTATGCTAAGAACTTCGCTTAGCAGCAACCTGAGTGGAGGAATGAGACTTTATATGGGGCAGAAAGACTTTTAAAAAATTTTTACTAAAAGAAGCAGATATAGGTGAATAAAATTGTTTGGTAATAATTTATGTGTATAATGAATATATTAAGATATACATATTTTACATTGTATATAATTTTATTATTTAGATGATTACATATGATCTAGTGCATTATATATTATTATACCTATTAATAAAAACACAGATTGATATATATACATATAGTTAAAATATTTTAATATAAAATGTAAAAGCTGAGTGAAGTTTTACAAAGGAGTAAAGGAACATTAAATCCTCAAAGGCAATAGGGTACTGGGAGTCTAAATTGAGGTTGGTTTCTTTCCGTTCTGTTTGATTGCTTTTATTTCTACATCTAGTGATTTTTTTAATCAAGTGTAACAAACTTATTCTAGTGTGATAATAGAAATGTTTATTGAATTGGTGTGCTCAGCAAAGATATTAAAGAGTTCCTACTTTAAAGTATTCATTAAATTATTATGCACTTCATGACATTTAAAATATCCTAATTTATTTAGCTCAAGGTATAATTTACATTGTATAAATTAGAGCCAGAGAGATTGTTCTGGACAAATAAGACAATAAATATTTTGTCACAATGCCTTAGATGGAGTAGAAGTTGCTTCTGAAATAAATGATATGGGCTGAGTATCAGTGGCTCACACCTGTAATCCTAGCTACTCAGGAGGCTCATATCTGAAGATCTCAATTCGAAGGAAGGAAGGAAGGAAGGAAGGAAGGAAGGAAGGAAGGAAGGAAGGAAGGAAGGAAGGAAGGGAGGCATGGAAGGAGGGATGAAGGGAGAAGAACACCTGCTTTAATTCAATGTAAACATTATTATTTTTTATTAATAAGTTTTTTGTTGTGAAAATACCATACAGAGGGGTTACAATTACATGAGCAAGGTAATGAGCACATTTCTTATTAAGCATTGTTACCTCCTCCTTTGTTTACCCTTACCATCCCTGCCCTATCACCCCTTCCCCCAAAGTTGTAAAGTTTGTTTTTGACATAATGTCTTGTACATCTCATTGTTACAATGGGTCTACCTGTATCCCTATTTAAACAATTTGTTTTTTCCCTTCCCCTCCACAAATTATACCAACATCAAATACATGAAAACGGGGGTTATACTGTGAGGGAGGGACATAAAAAGCAACAAAAAATCATATTATACATATGTTAGAAACAATAGCAAGAAAGGAAAACCATCTGAGTCTTTATCTTGGGGCTCATTTCGCCTGACATCAACTAATCTGACTGTTTCTGCTTGTCTCAGACATATACTAGTTATTGCAAATAAGGGAAACCATGGGATCTATGTGGTATATATACACACAATAGAATTCTATGCTTACATCAGAAAGAATGACATTGCCCCATTTGTTAGGAAATGGAAAGACTTGGAAAAAATTGTATTAAGTGAAGTAGGCCAATGTAAACATTATTTTGAAGCCAAATATTGTGTCTAGCACCATGCACACCAGCCTTGTGACTAGTCCACACAAACAAGAAATGATAATGAGTAAGAGCTATGGTGGCTGAAGAATTCCATTAAAAAATAAAACAACAACAACTTCTAACTAGTTATTGAATATGTTGTTGAAACTAAAGCATGTAGTTTCAATCGAGGAGGGAAATTGTCAAAGACTTTGATCTAAAAATGTGTTTGTTTTCAATGCATTTTCATTGACAGTTTATTTTTGTTTGTTTTTAGAAACTCTATAGGACCAAGTCCATAATCTTGCAGCAATGCATTAGCTTCTATCTGTTTGAAATCATTGGCATTATTGCCTTTGTCATCCTGTTCACTGTTTCTAGACCTTAAACCTTCTAAATGAAGTATTAACACTAAATTCTCATTGTAAATATTGCATTCCAGTGGACTACAACAAAACTCAGTAAATACATTTTGAAAAGAAGAATGATTTATTGCAATAGATGAGAAAAAATCCAACTTGAAGGAGGGTAGAAATTAAACAGCAAGGTATCTTTCTTTCTTTCATTTTCCTTCTTTTTTTTTTACTTTCCCTTAACTTCAGTTCTTACCTTTTATTTTATATATTGCTTCCTCTTCCATTTCTCTTCACTTCTTCCAACTTATTTCAACTTTTATACTTGAAAACTGTAGTCATTGTGGTAGACTTCACAGCAGTTAGCACATTGCCTCGCAAAAGGTGGATGAGAGTTCAGTAGGTATTTTTGATCAACTGCATGTAAACTCCTGCCTACAGTTTAGCCATTTAATTTTGGGCATTTCTTTTTCACTGTGGGACAACTTTCTTTTCAACTGTTCACATACACCTGTACTTCATTAATTAACAGCTAAATTTCACTTTTCAGAGTAGCAGATTATGCTTAAAGAAACATGCTGAGACTAGTACATTTGTAGTTGTTAGCAGAGTGTCGTACTCAACTTCAGTTTGTCAGCTGAACTGGGTTTTTCTTTAACACCAAGCCAAGAGGTAATGAGGTTTTTCTTGGCAGCAGAATTCCTGCAAAAAGTCATTTCCTTGAAATCTATTTCTCCATTTTTGTTGAATGTGTGGATGCACTGGCAAGGGGAATGTAGAGGAAATATCCACATATTACTCAAAGCTTCCTGGACGACAGTTGGGCCATTCTTACCAACTCAGTCTATTCAGCATTTTTCCCATGCTCTAGTTTAAACTTCTCATTAGATTCTATTCTCAAGAGGGAGTAGTCATTTAGTTAGATCTGCCAGTGTTTAAGAATAGTTAAGTGACTCCTCGTGCCCTCTGGCCATTTTCTCAGGCACACTGGTAAAGCACTGATTCCTGTGTTCGGAATAGAGCAGAAACCCCAGCTGGGTTTTGAGCCAGTTTCTAATTGCAAAATCCTGCGTATCTTAATGTGACTTGTCTGGCTGCAGCTCCTTTTATTTTCTATCATTTTTCTTCTTATTGAATGTATGGCAGACAACAGGATGTTTCAATGTAGATGTAGATTGTGAAATGACTAACTCAAGCCATTTAATTACTATTCCATGTTGAAAACTCTTAATGTTTATATTCTGAGTAATTTTCAAATCTGCATTGTATAGCTATTACTGCTTGACAAGTAACAACCAAGAGCTATAAAAGAGGTGGTAATAAGAATATGAGAAGTTACACAGATCTTTAATTCACTGTAAGCATGTCATGCACCAGACGAACAATAGGAAATGTGCCATAGACCTCTGAGGTGTCCTAAAATCTGATATTCTAAGGTTTTTAGAAATATTTGTGACTTTGGATGCACTTTATTCAACAATTCCAATTCTGAATATTCTAGGGGCTCAGATATGGACCCAGTTCTTTCTATTTGAACCAGCTGTTCTCATTTTAATTCAGTGTTGCCTCCACTGGTTTCTTCTTTGTCCTCCCACTCCTGTCTTGGAGATTTTCTAGTATCTTGCAGTGTTTCAACATTTCTGAAGCAGTTTCTATCTGCTACCTTTTCATGTTTTCACTACCATTGACATCATTGCAATATTCAGTCTATTACCAAATTCTTTTTTTGTACTGCTAAGTACAGTTTGTTTATTCTATTTATTTGCTCCTTTACTTCTAGTACTCTCCTGTGAGCCACAATGACATTTTTACTCTGAAAATATCAGATCTACCTCTTTCTACCTTCACCTCTTTCCAAATAGAGCACATCTTTTTTTTTTTTTTTTTTGTCGGTTGTGGGGCTTGAACTCTGGGCCTGGGCGCTGTCCATCAGCTCTTCAGCTCAAGGCGAGCGCTCTACCACTTGAGCTACAGTGCCACTTCCAGTTTTCTGGTGGTTTATTGGAGATAGGAGTCTCACGGTCTCTCCTGCCCGGGCTGGCTTTGAACCGCGATCCTCAGCTCTCAGCCTCCTGAGTAGCTAGGATTACAGGCGTGAGCCACCAGTGCCCAGCTAGAGCACATCTTTTTAATGTTCATCACATGGTTCTGCTGACACTTCTGTCCTTCAATTACAAGCTCTGTAGCCCAAGACAAGTTAATTAGTCTATTTAACTTTCAGTTTCCTCATCTGTATAATGGATATTGAGATGTTCTCTCGCCCAAAGAATTTGCTGAGAGGATGAACACATGAACATCAACTATAGTTTTTGTTACCAATAACAGCTCTTTTCGCTAGTAGTCCTGCCCAAACAGTTCTATAAGAAAGCTTATCTGAAAATACTATTCCCATGAAAAATGACTTCAGTGGTTTCCTCTGTACTCAAATTCTCTGCCACCATTCATTTCACTCCTGCCAACCTTTCCAGCTCAACTTAGTCCATCCTCCCTTACAATCATTAAATTTAGTCATGCTGTGTGGTATTGGGCAAGTTTAGGTAGCTTTTCTGTGCCTGAGTTTGCATTTTGTGTCTAGAGGCTCACATTAATAATCAAAGCAGCAGAGAACATGAGAATCACAGATGAGATCTGATGTATTTTGACTTTGCCCTGATACACTTAGTCCCTGGAAGAGGAGGCACTGCATGATGGCTAGTTCTTGGTACATAAAAGCCAGTAGGGGGTTGGTGGATTCCTCAAGAGTACACTCCTTGGTTGGCTGCCACTTTCTCCTAGTAACTGTACTTTAGAAGGAGTGCATGAATCTTTGAGGGGCAGATAACTCTTGTGTACGCAGTGATGTCTATTTCATCCATAAATTGGCTTCTGCTTGCTGCAGTAACAAATTACCACAAATTCAGTGCACTAAAACTTTAAAATAATTCTGTAAAACATTATACAATTATTAGGTGACGAGAATGGAGGTCAGAAGTCCACACTGCGTCTCTGTGGGCTAAAAAATCACGGTGTTAACAGGGCTACCCCACACTCCCTCTGGAAACCCTAGGGAATAATCTGCTCTTTACTGTTCCCTTCCTGGAGAGGATGTTCTTATCTCATAATTTCTTTCTCTCTTTTCAAAGTCAGCAGCATAGTCTCTTCAAAGACCTTCCAAACTCTACTTCTTCTCATCCATAAGAAGCTATGATTACATTAGACCTACCTGGATAATACAGGTCAACGTGGATTCTATCATAAAAATTCTAATCATAAAAGTCAACCTTGATTTTATCTCAAAGTTTGATTCACTTGTTATAAATAATGCAACATATTCACAGGTTCCAGGGAATATGGTATGGACATCTTTAGATGGGTAAAATTCTGCCTTCTAAAACACCCTTTCCTAACAAAGGAGGGGGCAACAATGCTTGATAAGAAATGTACTCACTACCTTGCCCATGTAATTGTAACCTCTCTGTACAGTATTTTCACACACACACACACCACACACACACACACACACACAAATAAAACTCCCTTCCCTTTCCTTCCCTTCCCTTCCTTTTCTCTCTCTCTCTTTCTTTCTCTCTCCCTCTCTCTCTTTCCCTTCTTTCTTTCTTTCTTTCTTTCTTTCTTTCTTTCTTTCTTTCTTTCTTTCTTTCTTTCTTTCTTTCTTTCTGCCTGCCCTCCCTCCCTCCCTCCCTCCCTCCCTCTCTCCCTCCCTCCCTCCTTCCTTCCTTCCTTCCTTCCTTCCTTTCTTCCCTCCTTCCTTCCTTCCTTCCTTCCTTCCTTCCTTCCTTCCTTCCTTCCTTCCTTCCTTCCTTCCTTCCTTCCTTCCTCTCTCTCTTTTCTTTCTTTCTTTTCTTTCTTTCTTTCTTTCTTTCTTTCTTTCTTTCTTTCTTTCTTTCTTTCTTTCTTTCTTTCTTTCTTTCTTTCTTTCTTTCTTTCTTTCTTTCTGTCTGTCTGTCTTTCTTTCTGTCTTTCTTCTTTTCTTCCTTTTTCTCATTTTTACTTTGTGTCAGACCTGGGGCTTGAATTCAGGAGCTGGTTGCTGTCCTTGATTTCTTTTTGCTCAAAGCTATTGTTCTACCTACTTGAACTTCAGCTCTACTTCCAGTCTCTCCCCTCCACACACACCTTTTATTGATAGTTAATTGGAGATAAGAGTCTCATGGGCATTCCTGAGTAGGTTGGTTTCAAGCTTCAATTCTCAAATCTTACCATCCTGAGTAACTAGGATTACAAGTGTGAGCCACTGGCAGCTGGGTACAAACCTCTTTTCTTTACAAAGCGAAATGAATTAATACTTGGTTCTCTTAAAGTTAAAAAAACAATATAGTCCTTTGGACTAGGTGATTTTGTGGTTTAGTATCAGTATACAATGGTTCAGTTTGCTTAGTAAGTAAGACTTTAGACCTTGAAGTGAGGACTACAAGCTCCATTATTTCCTACTTTAAGAAGTTGGATGTCCATAGCCTCTATCAGCCTCCAATTTCTTTATCTCTAAAATGGAAATAATAGAATCGTCAGGATGACTCATTTTTAAAAAAACAAACAGAAAAATCACCAAGACAGTGCCCAACATGTCATTGGTACTCAAAATGCGGCAATTATTATTTATCTAAATTTCTTAGATATTTAAACATGCAGTAAGACATTTCTATAGGCTAAGAACCATGCCAAATATTTGGGATAGAGGATGACTAAATCAACCTTAAATGCCAGAACACCAAAGTAAATTTGATATAAAAACCAAATTCTACCCATATAACTTGATTATTATCAATCTTATATTCCAGGTGTACAAAAGGATTTTTTGAATGCAAGATTTTAAAAGCAGTCTAGAAGAGGAAATGAATATACCTTTTTAATTTTCTATTAAAATGAAAATACTCCATCTTCCTCTCTGGGAATGATAATGGGATTCAACAGGAAAGTTTCTTTCTTTCTTTCTTTCTTTTTTTTTTGTTGGCAGTGGAGCTTGAACTCTGAGCTTGGGGCTCTTCAGCTAAAGGCGAGAGCTCTACCACTTGAGCCACAGTGCCACTTCTGGTTTTCTGAGTGGTTTATTGGAGCTAAAAGTCTCATGGACTTTCCTGACTGGGCTGGCATAGAACTGCTATCTTCAGATCTCAGCCTCCTGAATAGCTAGGATTACAGGCATGAGCCACTGGTGTGAGCCACCAGCTCCTGGCTGAAAGTTTGTTTCTATAGCATTGTGGAATCTGTTCTTGTGAAGAGGTAAAACTAAAAGCATTTAAGACCTAGTACAGCCTACTCTGACCTGAGACATTTTACTTTTACTTTTATTCTACCTGAGACCTTTACTTGTTTGCTGATGGTATCAGAGTGTATGAGGGTCACTCTGTATCTGTTTGAGAGGAAATCATTCATTAGTGCATGGGTTCTCACAGTGTGGTATGCAATCAGAAGTCTGGTAACACACTTGGCACTGTGTAAGGAATTTAGCCATTAGCACCTCCAATGAAAGCATCTAAGTTGATTTTAAGTCATCAAGTCTGTAGATCACAATTTAAGAAATACCTTTCAAGCAGTTTAGTATATAAATTTAACGGTAAAGGTGAGGATTATGGAATATGTATAATAGAGCATATGACCAAAAATAAAAGTTCTTTCCCAGGGTTACTACATATTTGAAACAAACAGTTATAAGATAAGCTCCAGGATTTCTTGGAACAAAAATAGAGAGTTTAGGAACAAGTAATTCTAAAGGATTGTGCAAAGCCATTGAAGGAAGGGCTGTTTGTAAGTTTAATGGCAATAAATAATTTATATTAGTAAAAAGAATGTAAGCATATAGCATCTTCTACTGGTACACTGTCATGTTGTCCCACAAGAGTTTCTTATAAACAAGCAGAAAACTGTTAGATTCCTTAGTCAGAAGACAATAGACAGTTTATACCCATAGCAATGTCACTAGCTAGAGCATTATCATTTGTGCCAGGTTATTAAATGTCAGCTCCACCTTTGAAACATAATGGAGGTCACATGATGGCTATACACAATGGGTCATAGGACAAGAGGAACACTGAGGTTTAGAAACTCCAAACTGTTATAATAGGGATGAGACTAAACTTTCCCAGTCTCTGGCCCAAAGAATAGCATTGTATTTGTCTTCCAAGGCCATTTGTTTTACAAATATGTTTGTAAAGTTAATCTGGAACAAAAGTGGTCTGTACCTCAGATTGAAACAGATATTGAACTATGTATGACAGTTCCATGTGATTTTGCCTATTTACACACACACACACACACACAAACACACACACACACACACCTCATAATATATATATTCTTGCATAAAAGGTAATACAATAATCAAATATAGTGAGTGATATGTTCCAATTATAATCAAGAAGATAAGAACCTCTCTCTCTCTTTTTCTCTCTTGCTCACTCGCTTGCTCGCTTGTCACTCTCACTCTCGTTCTTTCTCTCTCTCTCTCCCATACTGGGGTTTGAAATCAGGACCTTGTTCACCTGGTGCTCTATTACTTGAGATATGTTTCTGTGCTTACTTTTCATTTTGTGCCTGTCTTAAGGTTTGATCTCCAGTCCTGGGCTCTGTCCCTGAGGGTTTTTTTTTTTTTTTTTTTTTTTTGCATTCTACCACTTGAGTCACATACAGATCCACTTCTGGGATTTTTTTGGTAGTTTATTAGAGATAAGAGGCACACATACTTTCCAGCACAGGCTGGCTTGAATCACAATCCTCAGATCTCAGCCTCCTGAGTAGCTGGAATTACAGATATGAGCCACCTGAGCCCAGCCCATGCTCATGCCTGGGTTTGTTTTTTTTTTTTTTGCTGGTTACTTTAGAGATGGAATGTGGATAACTTTTCTGTCCTCTCAGAAGTGATTCCAACTACCATAGTTTGAGTAGCTAGAATTATAGATGTGAGACATTGTAATCCAGATTGGAAGAATTATTTCTAACATAGAGAACATCCTCGGAAAATTTCAAGTGACTAGAAGTAACATTGAATTTAAAGAATTTTAGATGTATTAGTTAGATATTAGTACATGGGGAATTATTATAACCAAACTATACATGTCAAAATTATTTTATTTTAAAAAGTTACCATACTGTGTTTATGTAGGTTACATTTCCCAGAGTTTAATAGATACTGTAGAAGTATAAAAGAATTTATTTGCAAGTTCCTTTAACAAGCTAATTTGGTTAATATTCTGGAAATTACACTCCACATAATTCAAAGCTTACATTTTTAGGTGAATTGCCTATTAATCACAATGTAACTAAACATCATTTCCTCTACTCCCAAGAATTCCCTAATAGGAGCTACCAGAAACACATATTATCTTATATTTTCAAAGATAAAAAATGCTGATAATTCAGGTTTTTTTAAAAAACTTTTTTATTGTAAAAATACTGTACAGAGGGGTTACAGTTACATGAATAAGCTATTGAGTACATTTTTAAAAAATTATAAATTAGTTTTATTAAAATAAAGGGCTATTTGTGCCTTAATTGTTTTAGGCTTTTTTTGTACTTTTTATTATAAAAATGCTGTACAGAGGGGTTAATTACATGAGCAAGGTAATGAGTACATTTCCTATTGAGCATTGTTGCCTCCTCCTTTGTTTTCCTCCTACCATCCCTTCCCTCCCACCTCCACAACTACTGTCCATCCCCCCAACGCCTACAATCGCCAAAGTTGTAAAGTTCATTTTCAACATTCAACATGGTGTTTTGTACATCTCATTATGAGTATATTTTTTTTATCGAGCATTGTTGCCTCCTTCTTTGTTTTTCCCCTACCACCATCCCTTCCTTCCCCACCTCCCCAACTTCTTCCCTTCCCCCAAAGTTGTATTTATAATGCACTATGTGATTTTTTGTTTCTTTGGAATGCTCCTCCCCCATCGTATAAACCTTGTTTTCACCATATTTTATTCCTGTGCCCTGCACCTTGTTTATACAATTATGTTGGGGAGACTAAACTAGGAAAATCTATGCAAATTTACCACATCAGTGCAAGTCTGAAATGGAAAATATTTATGATTCCATGAAATTGAATTGAGGGATACTCAATCTTTAAAAACACAATTTTCTTATTAGAGGTTTTATTTTACATAAGGGTATATTTTGGAATGATAAGGATTGAACCCAGGGCTTGTTCACTTGTTTTGATTTTAGCTCATCTATGTGAGTTATCATGGCTCCTGAGCCATCTATGTGGCCTAGGTTGGCCTTGAACTCATGATCCTCCTCATTCTATCCTTGACTGCTGAAATTACAAGCATGCATCAACATGCCAGCTTTGTTTTGTTTTGTTAAACAACATGCTTATTACTCTGGCTTTTACATTGAGGAAAATTTGTCCTAACAACTCATTATAGCTCTACTTTCATTTATAGACTCTTCTCTTCTGTCCTTTATTTTCCCTCACTCATTGATATTTAATATCAGCTTTCTTTGTTGAAGAGGTGGCTATTTTATCACATAGATCGCATACCCCAACTCAGTTCCAGGCTTTCTACTTGCCTTAATTGAATTATTGTGCCTAAACTTTAGGTAAGCACCATAAATTTGTATTTTTAATGACACTGAAAAATTCCTTTACAGAAAATTTAAATGTACATAAGTAAATACAATAGTTATTATTTTTGATGTAGGGGAAATAAATAGGTAGAAACACTGAACTGGGATTTAGACTAAGCAGAAGTCTAGTTTTGTGTATAGTATTCATGATGATGCATAGCATGCACATGGATGTTACCTATCTGAGTTGTAATCAGCTTCAAACTTAAAGATATAGTATATTCATTCGCACCTCACAGATACAATAAACACTAGTGAATATAGGGAAATGTGTATTTAAATTTTGTTCTTCCCTTGTTTTCTGTGTCTTCTTTCACTAAATGGTATGGATTAGAAATACTATGTATACTTTGTTTTCCCAAATATCCTGTTAACTATTATTATTGTAAAGTTGATGAGAATCCTTAGCATATTGTCAAATAGATAAAACATAAACACATATGTAATTTGTAAGATTTTGTCTCATTAAAATAAACTAAATATCGACTTATTTAATAATATCTTCCAGGTGTGAATGACTCATGCCTGTAATACTAGCTGTGGAGGCTGAGATCTGAGGATCATGGTTTGAAGCCAGCCTAGGCAGGAAAGTCTGTGAAACTCTTATCTCTAGCTAAACAGCAGAAAAGCCAGAAGTGGAGTTGTGGCTCACATGGCAGAATCCTAGCTTTAACCAAAAAAGCCCAAGGATAACACCCTGGAACTAAGTTCTAGAACTAGCATACACATACACATAGACACACACAGACACACAGACACAGACACAGACAGACAGACAGACAGACAGACACACACACACACACACACACAAACCCCACCAAAATGTCATAAATTTCTATGTTTAGATTAAGACAAATTACTACTTGAAATAAAGAGCTAGGATCTTGAAACTGAGAGGAAATGTAAGATGTCATTTGAGCAGGAATTATGAACTGCCTTGGAAAGGCACCATTTCTGGAGGTTCTGATTTTGTGAGGGCCTTTTGCCTGAAAATTTGAAAATCGATATAATATCACACATGATTTTTAACAACAGAAAAGGTGAGGAAATACTGAAATAACTCAATATATTTAGCCTCAGATGTGCAAACTGAAGCTTGGGGAAGTTGAACTGGCTTGCGTTTTCAAACTTGATAATTTGCAGGCCCAAGTGTCATACCTTCAGCTTCTTACGTGTTTTCCAATTTTCTACCCAGGAACATGGGCCTAAAAATGAATGTACTTACAAAACATGCACCTCTTCTACTAAGTTAACACTATTTTTTCCCCACATTCATTTACTCTCAAGTCTTAATTTCTTTCCAGCTAAATTTGGCAACCATTCAAACTCTATGGGTTGGAAGGCGGCCCCAGGTGTCACAGAACTCCCAGGAGAAATTGTTTCCAATGAAAATCTCTTTAAATGGGAGCACTCTGGGTGGAATTTGTGACTTTAGATTCTAAGCTTTAATAACTTGTTAAGTCTAAATTGCTTTTTAGCTAACACTTTTTGGATTTCTGTTTCCTGGTTGAGTCTTCTATCTTATATAAGGCATATGGCTTTTCTTCATGACCCTGCAGAAAACTCCTATTGTGATAATTCTATGTGATAGAGAATGGACAATCTGTAACCTTTCAAGGGGCAAAGATAATAATTATTTTTAACTCAGTTACCAAGTGGTTTGAGGAAGAATTAAAGCTTAAACGATGTGACTAAATGCCACACATCAATCTGATTACTCTTGGAATTCTGAGTATTAAACTTTTTATTCCCCCTATTTATCTTTCATCCTTTGTAGAAAATGTGAAGAATAATTTAGACACTGTTTTAGGACAATGCATTTTGCTCTTTAATATATACATATATATATGTATATATTAATCTGATGTATCTTTAAAAGTTTTGTTTTTTTTTACTTGAAATTCTGTTTTGAGCATCATGTTTTACTTTTGGGTGTGGGTAAATGTGTCAGGGATTGATCTCAGGACCTGGTGCTCTTGCTGGCATTTTTCACTCATAGTTGGTACCTTATACCTTGACTCAGAACTCCAGTCCTGCATTTTACTGGTTAGTTGGGCATGGAGTCTTAAAGACTGGCTTTGAACTTTAGTTCACGATCTGCTACATCTCAGCTTACTGAGAAGTTAATGTTACACAGTTCAGTCACCTGTTTCTGGCATATCACACTATTTCATTCAGTTTTACACAGCTATTTTATGACAGTCCTTCACTTCCTACATTTTGACCATTTTTATTATGGGGGTGGGATTCAAAGTTGTAAAATAGATTTATTGCTAAGTACTCCATTACTATTTCCAAATAAGAATATTTGGTGAGTATTTTCAGGGAGGGAATGTAAGACGTAAAAACATTTTTATTCAAATGTGCTTACTATTTAATGTTAGATAACAAATTGCAGACTGTTTGAGATTTCTGATACTTATCCAGGGATTGTCAGAGCCAGGAAAACAGAACATCTTTCAGTGCTCACATAAGGAGGCACATTGGGTGAAGGTTAAATTGAAGAGCGAGAGAAGGAGAGGGCCAGGGGTTGGGGCCTCAGATTGGTGATGTTCTGTAACTAATTCCAGATATGGGAATCTGAGAATGATTGAAGTACCTGGGATGGCTCAGTCACTGAATAAACACATGATACATTGTGAATCCCTTATTTGGTAATCTTAGTCACTTATTCAATTCAAAGGTACTGTATTAATCTTCTAAAACCACAATTACTACAGGATCCATTCTTCAGCTGGATCTCTTTTTTATTATTTAAAGAAGGCAAGCATGTTTGTCTTTAGGAATGTTTCTTTTGTAACAATAGAGTAATAGGTTAGAACTTTTCCTTTGGCAGAGTAAGGAAACTTACTTGTGTTCATACTGCATAGTATCAAAAATTTAAATATGTCCAATATTAAGTCATTCTGGGCTTCAGACTAACCCTTCTTTTGTTTATGTAGGTAGAGGCTAAGTTGAAGTACAGCATCAACACAGTTGGACCATTACACTTACCTTTGCTAAGATAGTGGAATCATAATTTCTACAAATTGAAGGAGGATTAATTTCTCAGATGCTGTGAATTTGGTTTGAAAACATCCCAGAGTATGATTTGGGGTTGCATGCTAGTGATAATTGTTCATTACTTCACAAGGTTGCAATTATTACAAAGAATCTTCCTTTATATTAAATTGCCTCACTTGCATCATTTCTCTCAATTCTGTGTTCATAAGCTACAGAAAATGTATCTATTTTTCATATTAAAATCTTTAAAAGTTTAAAGACAACTACATTGTGTTCTTTATAAGCCAGACATCACTGGTCTTCAAATTTTTCTTCACAAGTCACTTTGTAATATTCTCTCATCTGAAAGGATGCTTGATGATCTCTACTTATCTCTTAATGAAGTGTGATTTCCTTTCTTTGTGGTTACTGGATTTAAAAATACACCATTGAAATTCTCCCTCAATTATTATCACACGGAAATACACTGTGAAATCTACTTCTTTTCCTTTTTAAACAACCGTTCAAAATTGGTTTGTTTTCAGTCTCTACTTCCATACTTCAAATCCCTCATGTTATAATGTCCCAATAGTCTTTTGGGTTAGGATGAGGAATGAGCATTTTAATAGGATTTCTTGATGTGGAGATTCAAAAGGACGGGGTTGGGCAAATGGGATCTAAACTTCTTTACAACATAGAAGGAATGCCTTACTCTTGCCATGCAGTCAACGTAGGAAGTTTACTGGTATTTCCTTCTAAAATGGTGTTTCTCTTGTTTTAGTGAATATGTAAATTACCTGGGGAATCTTTAAAATTCAAATTCAGAGTCAGTAGGTCTGAGGTGCATTCTGATAAGCATTTCTAATGAGCTCCCAGGAGATGCCTTCCATGTTGCTCCAAGGATCACACTTGGAGCAGCCCTGTCCAATAGAAAGTTAATTTAGGTCACAGATGTGAGCTGCATATGTAATTTCAGGCTTTCTAGTTGCCAAATTAAAAAATGCAAAACTCTCCAGCCATGGTGACTGATGCCTGTAATCCCAGCATTCTAGAAACTAGGCTGAAGGATCTGAAGTTCAAGGCCAATCTGAGGGCTGCTTAGGGAGATCCTCTCAGAAAAACAAAAACAAAATCAAAGGTGAAATTAACAATGTTTTTTATTTTACCCAGTATATCCAATTCATTGTCATTTCAACATATAATCAGTGTAATCATTATAATACTCTTAATTTCTCTTTTTTCTATTTCAGATTTATGTTCACTCTGCACAGATTAGCCAAAATTTAGATGCTCAACAATTACATTTAGTCATGTGTTCATAGGCACATTTGGTCACATGGTTATACTTATAGCACAGCTATGCAGATGGAGATTTTGAGTCTCTCAGAATTTGGAGGTAACACAAATGATGGGGTTGAGTTTATTTCTTTGTACATGACAAAGCTTACAAAACGCAAGCTCCAGATGACTTTTTCAGATGAGCCATGTCAGAAGATCTGTACAATATTAATATTCCCTGTACGGTCACAGAGATAGCAAAGTTTGGATTTGGCAGTAGTACACATAACTTTGCAATAAGGACAGGATTCAGATCTAGAATCTGACTCTACAGCCATATTCTTACCTACTCAGAGAAGAGAGCTCTTCCAGGGAAGCAAGACTTCATTCCTTCCTAAAGCCAGGCAAAATAATTCTCTGAAAAGGAGAGAGAACACTAAAATCTGACATTGAGGTTCAAGTTTCTTCTCTAGTGCCATAGCTTCTTACAGCATCCTTAAACCTTCAGTGCAGGTAATTCCTTTTTACAATTTAGCAGCAGTTTTTTCCTTTAGTCAGTGCCCTCAGGAATTACAGTTAAGGTAGCTGGGAAGCAAGGGACAGGGCATAAACTTGTAGTGGTGGGTTCCAAGAGACTGGGTCACTTAGGATAGATGGAGTCATAGCCCATAGGATAACTCTGTGCCTTAGGCTCTGCTCTGAAACAGTGGAGGATACTCAAACCATTCTCAGAACAGCCCAGTCATATGGAGTAAGGACTTGATGAAGAAATACAACAAACCCATAGCACCTTTCCTCTGTCATCACAGCAGTAAGTTCTCTTGGTGATGTAAGCAAGAGGTTCAAATTTATTTTGAAAAGCTCCACAATCTCTTTGTCTCCTTTAGATTTTGATTCCTTCTTACTAGTTTTGTATTTCAGATGTAGAGCAGGGTTTCAGTAATAATACCAAGATGAAAGTTTGAAAGGGAGATTATTGCAGGCTATAATAAGAGGGCTGGCTCTGCACTCAGGATGTTGGGTTGATTGGCCCAGTTCTCTGCTGGATGTCACCTAGACAAAAAGGTTCTTTTTTTATTGTGAAAATACTGTACAGAGGGGTTACAATTACATGGGCAAGATAGTGAGTACATATCTTATCAAGAATTGTAGCCTCCTCCTTTGTTTGTCCTTCCCATCCCTTCACATCCTCCCTTCCCCCCCCACCCAATCCTCGCCCCCCCCAAGTTGTAAAGTTCGTTTTTGACATGACAATTTGTACTTCTCATTGTTGCAACTGGTCCACGTGTATCCTTATTTAAACGACTTGTTTTTCCCCTTCCCCTCCACAAATTATACCGTCGTTTTTTCCCCTTCCCCTCCACAAATTATACGGACATCAAATACAGTGAAAGCAGGGGTTATACTGTGGGGGAGGGACATACAAAGCAACAAAGAAATAATCTTATAATTGCCTTAGAAACAAATGCATGAAAGAAAAAAAACATTTAAAATACATATCTTAGGGTTCATTTTCCTAACATCACCTTATCTGACCTTTTCTGCTTGACTCATACATATACTAGATATTGCAAATAAGGGAAGTCATGGGACCTATGTTTCTTTGGGCTTGGCTTACTTCATTTCATATAATTTTTTCCAAGTCTTTCCATTTCCTAACAAATGGGGCAATGTCATTCTTTCTGATGGAGGCATAGAATTCCATTGTGTATATATACCACATTTTCTTGATCCATTCATCTACTGAGGGGCATCTGGGTTGGTTCCAGATCTTAGCTATGGTAAATAATGCTGCAATAAACATAGTTGTGCTGGTAGCTTTAGTGTGGTCTTGTTTGTAAACATTTTGGTAAATGCCCACAAGTGGCAGTCCGCTGGGTCATAGGGGAGCTCTATGTGGAGTCTTTTGAGGAAACTCCATACTACTTTCCAAAGTGGTTGAACAAGTTTACACTCCCACCAACAATGAAGTAAGGTTCCCTTCTGTCCACATCCCCTCCAGCATCTGTTGTTATTAGAGTTCTTGATTTTTGCCATTCTAACTGGGGTGAGGTGGTATCTCAATGTTGTTTTGATTTACATTTCTTGAACTTCAGTTTCCTCTGAGCCTAAAAGAAGGATGATATCAGTACAGGCCTTAGAGAACTATTGTAAGACACATTGGACAAAATAGTAACCTTTACTATCACTTTGAAATTACTTAATAAATATTAAGCCTTAATTCAGTATTGTTATTCTTACCTTTATATCGCTTTGATCTAGCCCTTTCCTTTCTGTTTTGTAGTATAAATTGTTGAAATGCTCCTTCTACTTTATTCTTGGCTTTCTTTCACATTTTTGTATGCCTGGTTTATTCCAAGGTTTAGCCCTGTAGTACTTTGCCAATGCCATTTTGAGATGACTAATATTTGCCCTTTGTTCAGCTAGCCTTTCCTAGTTTATGTAAGCCGTTGACACGTGTTCCAGAAAAAAAACCAAACAAACAAAACTGTCATGCAGCTCTTGAGTACTCTTGAAATTTATTTTTGCTGAATTTATTTTGTGTTTCCTAAAAAGTAGGAATCCAAATTCTTTTGTGGGAAATTTATACCATCAATAAAGAGAGTTTTGTCCAGGCTCTTCTCTGTCCCTTGTGGAACTTGCAGTTCTAACGGCTAGATTCAAGTTTTAGATTCATTCTCTGTCACAAATCCTATAGAGCTTGGAAGGATCTGACCCCCCCACTCCCCGCCCCATGTATGGTCTTTCCTTGTGATTTGTCTCCATCTAGGGATGAGACCCATTCTCTGAACACAACCTCCAAATGCAGCTTCAGTGACATAATGGTTTGATAGGAAATGGTATTTCCCAAAATATTTCAGAGAATAAAGCAATAACTAGTGACATATGTCAAATAACATTTTTTAGGCCATCACACACACAATTCTGCCTTACTGTCATCTTCCAGAGTCTTGTTTGTTTGGTGCCATCCTTATAACCTTGCTATTTTTTAAAATTTTAATTTGTCTTCTTTTTTTAATAGGCAATTGAGTTTCCTTCAGGTTCCTCATATAACTTTTAGCAAATCCAAAGTCTCAGCATTAAAAAATATATACTAAATATTGACACCAAATTGGATTGTAGGGGACTGCATCTTAGTGATCACACCTGAAGTGCTTGCTCTGATGCCCTCTTCACATCTATACTGATGACATATACCAACACATTTAATAAGAATTGTCCTAGGACTGAAGCTCCTTTCTCCAATGTCTTTCTCTATGCCTTTTACTGTGTCAACAATGGAATTTTCCAAATGTTTTCCTTTTATTTGAATGAAATTTCAGTAAAGATATTGCACAGATGGTGTCCTCTTTTGCAATACCACACCTCTGTTGGATGTGGTCATTGACAGTACCATTGTTACTAATTTTTCTACTTTTACTAATTTATGTGTAATTGACATTTAGTTAAATATTCAGATAATATGTGTGAATTTGAATGGATGCTTTTTTAAAAAAACATTTTATTGTAAAGATGCTATACAGAGGGGTTACAGTTACATGAGTAAGGTAATGAGTACATTTCTTGTCCAACATTGTTATCCTCTCCTTGTTTTTGTCCTACTATCCTTTCAATTCCTCCACTTCTCCCCTCCCCCCGCCACCTGAGTTGTAAAGATCATTTCCAACGTAAGAGTCTTTTGCATTGTTGCAATGGGTCATCCTGTGTTCTTGTTCCAGTATTTTGTTACTCTTCTCCTCCTTCCCAAATTAGTCAAATGTATATACAAGATACAGAGTACTGGGGCTGGGAAGGTGGCTCAGTGGTAGAGCTCTTTCCTTGCATGCATGAGGCCCTGGGTTCGATTCCTCGGCACCACATAAGCAAAAAGAAAAAAGCCGGAAGTGGCACTGTGGCTCAAGTTGTAAGTGCTTGTCTTGAGCAGAAGAGCTGAGGGACAGCGCTCAGGCCCAGGGTTCAGGCCTCAGAACTGGATGCCCTCCTCCTCCCCCCCAAAAAAAAAGATACAGAGTACCAAAATCAACTACATTGACAACAGGAGACATTCCATAGGGGGAGGAACTTACAAACGAAACAAAACCAATCACATAGTACATTAAAAACAGTAACATATATGGTCATATGTACACAGCTTTTGAGCTTTTCTACTCATCTGATAAGATTATCCTAGCCATATACTAGTTTTTGCAAATAAAGGAAACCATGGGACCTATATTTCTTTGAGTCTGGCTTACTTCACTTAAAATGATTTTTGTATGGATGCTTTTAAAAAATGAATACATCCCTTGTCACCAGAAAGTTTCTCTGATCTTTATTGCTGCCTCATTCATGTCTATTTACAAACATCATCAGAAGCAGATATTAATTCTTTTCTGTCATCTCAGGTTAATTTGTTTGGTTCTGGGAATACACACACACACACACACACACACACACACACAAACACACTATCATGTATTACTGTTTTTGTCATCTTTCACTCAGGATCGTATGTCTAAGTTATTTTATTGTGTAGATATTCACTTATCCATTCCCCTGTTGATTGATATCACAATCCTGCTTGTGGTTCTTTTTAAACTATTGTTTGGCTATTGAGCCCTTGTGATTCTCTCCTAAGAATGTTCTCTATTTAGTCTCATTGTGGGAATGTTTAGAGTCCATTTAATTTGTCATGTCCAAGTGTAATTTTTTTTGTCTTTTACTATCCATTGGGATTACTTGGAGATTTATAGGCACATTTTAGTTATGGCAGATGTGGGAAACCATGCAGTCTATGTTTCTTTGGGTCTAGCTTACTTCACTTAATATAATTTTTTTCAAATCTATTTCCTTATGAATGTGGCAATGAATGCCATTCTTTCTGATGGAAGCATAGAATTCCACTGTATATATACCACATTTTCTTGATCCACTCATCCACTGAGGAGCATCTGGGTTGATTCCATATCTTAGCTATGTTAAACAATGGTGCAATGAACATGGTTGTTCTGGTGGCTTCAAGGTCTCAATAACTATGTGCATGTGATTGTATAAAATGAAGCTTATAGAATTGAACTCTAAGAAATGGAAACAGGTTTGTTTTTTAAATTATTTTAGTTATTTTAATTATAGTTTGCTTTTGTTTTTTTCTTGTCTCTGCTTTTGATTGTCTTGCATGTAAGCATTTATGATTTGGGGAGGGGATGGGGAAGCACAGAAATGCTGGGACAAAGGGTGAATTAATTCAGCAGTGCTACCCATAGACATTATGTTGGAAATGAGCTATGCAATTTGGGGGAAAAGAGGGTTTGGAAAAAATGGAGAAAATTGAGGAGGGAGTGACACTATTCAAAAAGAGATGTACTCATTACCTGACTTATGTAACTGTAACCCCTCTGTACATCGCCTTTACAAGAAAAATTAAAAATAAAAACTATTGTTTATAAAAACATTATTAGCTCTTGAACAAGTACTTTGTAGAAAAGTGTGTACACTTTAGTTTCCTATGTTACTAATGATTCTAAGGAGTTTTCCATATCCCTTTTATAAAGCTGAACCCCAGTGCCATTCCTGAAGTGAGACAGACTTTCCACCTATACTAAAGTTACTATTAATGTTCTCTATCAATTTGAGTTAAAATTTTGTTCTCTTCCAAGATTACTTCTTCTTTTCCAGCTCACTCTCTTTTTATTGTGTCTTTCTGTTCTGCCTAGTACATTTTAGCCATTGACTCTTAGGATGGTGAACATAGCTCTGACTTTAATAGAATATATGTGTGTGCATATGTGTGTGTGCCTGTGTGTGTGTGTATGTGAAACCCTGTATTCCAAAAGTTGTACAAGTAGGGTAATTTCCTTTCTTTGTTTTATTATCAAATTGGCTACTTTTGAAGATAATTGAGTACCATACTCTAGTTGAACTACCAACAAGGTTTGGTGTTATTTGCAATATCTCACTTACTTTATTTTATTTTATTTTTAGGTCCATTCTCCTCGGGTGTGATTCTGTTATTTCTCATCCTGTTCCTACATATTTATTTCTGTGTATTACTCAGCACATCTTTTGTATTGTTTTTTCTGGATTATCATTCACTGTTACATTCTCAATTTATTCCATTTCCAAATTTATATCAGTATTTTTCTTTCATTTCTTTTAATTTTTCAACTTGAAGTATGGCCCTGTAATTACATGGTGAGTGTTCACTGAGGTATTATGGGCAGCATCTGCCAAATGAAAATGCTGCTGTTGATTGAGGGCCAACCCTATGCATGCCAAGTAATGTTAACTAGCTTACATGTAGTAATCCTCATTCTACTAGTAAAACATCTGAGAAATTATTTTACTGATATATTTTATTCCTGCAAAACCTGAGTAATTTATTAGAGTGTCTGCTGCTCTGGACAAAAAAGACTATATTTATGGGGCAATTTGGATTGAGCAGAGAACCAATTTTGATACTTGTGAATCCACTTATTGACCATTGCTTCAATGGAATCACAAGGTCATACCACGATGCAGTGTGGACACAGAGGACATCCAATTAATATATGAACATGGAATTCAGACTAAGGAAGAAGATGATTTTCTATTAAATTTTTAGTCATTTGAATTCTAGTTAAGAGTCCTAAACTCTCCACAGCAAGCCCTTAAGCAATTTTCCAGCTAGTGAGCTAGGAGCTCTGGAGGTGGAAGTGAGAAATTTGTTTAACACTGACTAATGCATATATCACATTTGTCTTTGTGATCCATTATGGGATGTTTTAGAAAGCTCTCTGTCAAAGAGGGCTCTTGATGATATTCTACCACCAGCAATTTATTAAGAAAAGCTGTCTGTAAAAGCTAGTATCTCCAGAGGAAGGAGAATACATTATGCCAAATATCTTATGATATTATATGTCAAGGCTACTTTAATTTTATTTCAACTAGTTCAACAAGGCTACCTTCTCTCTTTTTTATTTTCTTCTAGCTTTTTTTATAATTATAAAAATGTATTGTTGAGGAGTTTAGTATAAAGAATATATAGTGCAGAAAATTGAGGACCATTTCTTTCAAACATTACCCAATAATCTCAGGAATAGTTAATATAAATGAAGGAAGAAAATTTGCTGGTTCTAGTTTGTCCCTTGTGGCTCCCTCCTGTAGTTCTGGCTTCTAAGGATTCTGAGAATGGCAGAATTATGGTTCTGGGCCAACATAGGAAGCCTCCACCTCTATGGAAGGAAGCTGGGTATGAGACTTGACTCTCATTCACAGCAATGCTTGGAAGGAAAAGTAGGCAGATCACAGTTCAGGCTCATGCCTGGAGGAAAAGTAAAACCCTTTCATAAAAATAACCAGTAGGGCACTAGTGTAACATGCATGAGGCCTGAGTTCAAATGTCAGGTGTTAGCAAAAGAATGAATAAAAATATGTTCTTGTCTAGTTTTGTATATACATAGAAACTTTAGAACTAAGTATTTATGAAACATTTACATACTATGTGACAAGAACTGTTTTAGACACTTATACTATCATGAGAAACACATAAAATCCATTTTGTGTTTTTTTCCATTGAATGTGTGGGAGAGAAAATGGGTAAAGAAAAGTTAAATATTGATGTCATAAAGAAAAAATAAAGCAGGCCCAGAGATGAGATAATAATAAGGAGATAGGAATGTGCACAATTTGTAGTAAGAAAAGTCAGAAAGATTCTTGGTATAGAGGTGATATTTAAAGTAAACTTACAGAAAGAAGAATGTGGCCCTCTGGGAAAAGTGTTCTAGACAGAGGGGAAAGCAAGTACAAAAGCCTTTGGCACCAGTGTGCTTAAGACTCCTAAAGCCACAGGTATGCTTTCACATGGAAGAGTGAGAGAGAGAACAGAGAGGCAGGAGGTAGGTCTTTGAGTTCTCTTGTGACTAGAGCCACAGGCTGCAGGGATGTGTTGACCACTCAAAAATTTGGGATTGAGTAGTATGAGAACAGATGACAGATTTATGTGAGCACTGTCACAATCTAATATCACTTAAGGGCAAAGCAATGTGAGCATTCAGCCTGGTAGAATGTCTGTAGAAAATTTGTTGACAGTAATAAAGAGATCAGAGGATTATAGGAAGCGAAAGGTAAGCAATTGTAGGGTTTGAGTGCTATCAAGAGGTAGCACAGGAAAGACTGTGGAGACAGCATAGGCCTGTACTTTATTGTGGAACAGGTGATAAATTGACTGGAAACACAAACACACACACAAACACACACAGATTTAAAACTAATGAAACACATGTTAATTCTGCAGATTTTGTCCATATTGTTTCCTTGATTTAGATACTTTACTCTGGTTACACAATGGATTACTAAGGGGTAAATGTGATAAAAGGTACTTGTGAATTTTTTGCACTTTTTGATATCTTCTATGGATATATAATTATTTAAAATAAAAATGATAAAATGTTAGATAAAATGTTATTCCTATATATGTCTGTGATTCTTTACTGTTTGTTTGCTTTGGGGATAATTCTTTGATCTGAACTCAGGACCATATGCTTGTTCATCATTGAGCCACCATCAACCCTTTCATTTCTGTTATTTTCAAATTATTTTCAAATAGGGTCTTGTTTCTTGCTTAGGCCAGCAGGACCAGGAAGATCTTATTTATGCTTCACAGCTTTTGTTGATTGAGATGGGATGGGCTGCCCTGAATGTGTGATTCTTTCAATCTTATCTACCACAGTAGCAAAATTATTGGCATGAATGACCACAGCCAGTAAGGTTGTATTCTTCATATAATTCTTAATATAATTCATGGAAACCTCTAGAGAAATAATTAACCAGAGAAATAATTATTATAAAACATAACTAATATTTGAAAAAGTATATTTCTAGTGATATAGCTCAGTTGAATAATGTTTACCTAAAATGTGTGAGCATGGGTTAGCTCCTCATTACAAAAACATGGAGAAACACAGACAAATGATTATCTATCTATATCTATCTATCTATCTATCTATCTATCTATCTATCTATCTATCTATCTATCTATCTTTCCATAAGTAAACACACACACGCATGCAGATGTATCTCCCATCTTGGGATGGGCCTACACTATGATTAGGTACTCACTATTGTAACTTGCAAGTTACCTTTTATATCTTTGTTTGTTACTCCTTTCTCATAAAGTCTCAGCAATTGTACATAATAAATGCAAGTTTTAATATCAATTAATTTATAACAATACACTTTCTATATACCTTTTTTACATATTACAATAATTATTTTGGTTAACAACATTCCAACAATATTCCAGAGAAATCATTGTTATAAAATATAGCTAACAATTGGAAAAGTACATTTCTAAGGATGAAGCTCAGTGGAAGAGTGCTTAACTAGCATGTGTAAGACTCTGGGTGTGATCTTCATTACCAAAACATAGATAAGAGAGAGATAGAGACAGACATACAAGAGAAATGTCTTAGTTCAAATTATGCTGATACAACAGAACACTAATTACATATTACTAGGTAATGTGTACAGAAAGTCATTGGCTTACAGTTCTGGAAGCAAGGAACTCCAATATCAAGACACTAGTATCTGTTAAGTGATAGCTTCCTCAGTTATCACATGGCAGAAAGACAAAAGACAGCAAGAGATGCAGAATTTTAATGAACCTTTTATGTGATAAAGGCATTCATACACCAGGCACTGGTGGTTCATGTCTTTAATCTTAGCTACTCAGGAAGCTGAGATCTGAGGATTGCAGTTTGAAGCCAGCCTAGGCAGAAAAGTCTCTGTGAGACTCTAATGTTAGAGCATTAGCTTTGAACAAAAGAGCTCAAGGACAGTACTAAGGGCCTATGAGTTCAAGCCCCATGACCGACACCACCACCACCACCACTACCAACAACAATAAAAAAAGGCATTAATACATATAACTAATACCCCACTCAGTACCTTCACAATGAAAATGTCACATGAGAACTGGAGAGGACAAACATTCAAAACATGGTAGAAGACACAAAACCAGACAACAACTAAAATCTTATTTATTGTAAAATTTCAGAAATTCTTACAACTTTAATTTGATGCTCTTTATTTTTCTTGATAATACATAAGAGAGAATACGTTTAATTTAATATTTCTAACTTCATGTCTTTTGTTATTGTTGTTGAACTGAATAGGAAATCCCACAAAGATTGCATCCTAGTATATCAACTCGTTTCTGACATGTTTAAATTTTTACTTCTGAATATGATTTGTTTGTGATTTGTGTAATGACATTTGTTAGTAAGGGCAGTTGGTTTTTCCTCTTTTGTTTTTGATGTTTTCATGGATGATTGTTAATAATTCTGGTATAAATGCACATCTGTCTGATACACACACATGTATACACACACACATTTTTGTGTTTGTCTACCTGATTCTATAATAAGTTCCAGTAATGGATATTCCAATGTTGAAAATATCCTTGAATGTCGTGTGTGGGATCATTACCAAATAATGAGTAAATTGTTCAGAAGATAGAAGAACCTGTGTCCTTGAGATGTTGAAAATGAACCACCAGAAAAAAAGAGGGAGGGGCTGAGAAGGTGGCTCAGTGGTAGAGCGCTTACCTTGCATGCATGAGGCCCTGGGTTTGATTCCTCAGCACCACATAAGCAGAAAAAAAAAGCTGGAAGTGGTGCTATGGCTCAAGTGGTAGCGTGCTAGCCTTGAGCTGAAGAGCTGAAGGATAGTACCCAGGCCCAGAGTTCAGGCCCCACGACCGAACCCAAAAAAAAAAATTAAAAAATTAAAAAAAAGAGGGAAAGCATTAGAGACTAATTTCACAATTATGCACAGGTTATTTCAGGATTTTTCATAACTTGTTATCATGTCCCTGATCTTTGCCTTTTGTCAAAACCTAACTTGTGTACAGTTGGTGCTAATTACATGAATGCTTAATGCATATTTAGTTTCTTTACAACCCTAGTTTAATGTTTAAATTTAATTCTTCCAGTCAAACTCTGAGCTCAGCAAAGTGTAAGATCATGTGTTCTCTTCTCTGGAACTTTGTAACACTATGTATGTAGCAGAAGAGCTGATCATTAATGATAACTTCTTTCTCTGGTGGAATCTTACCTTGGGGTAGCAAAGGGGGATGTTGTAGCTCACTAGCTGAGCTGACATGTCTTATTTGACATCGATTTTTATAAAGGAGATTTTTCTACTTTCAGAGTATTTCCTTTCCATGAACAAAATATTCTTTTCTTTTAAAACTACATTGTTCTTTTTATCAGAGGTTACAAAAAAATAAATGACCTAGTGTGGACATTTTCACACCATTCTATTTAAAGTTTTAAAGTTTGGTATAGTTAACAAATAAATTTAACTATGCAACTTTTAATGCACACCTCTTTGACTCTAATTTTTAGAATCAGCAGACGTTTTTCACTCGGTATCTAATCCCTTAAGGCTCCTCTATTGATTAATTCGTTTCTCTATTATATTTTCATTGGTGTAAAATCTTTATTTTATATCTGAGATATATGATTTTTTCCCAAATTTTTGATTATCTTTTAAATAATTCACAGGAATTTATGGCCATGTGGCTGTCTCTTAGTATTGATATGGAGACTTAATACCAACCTGAATGTATAGGACTAAAATATTCATTATGTGGGTAGGGTAGTGGACAACATCAATTGAGCTATTAGATAAATTAGCAAAAGTACTGGAAAGAAATACTTTTCTGGGCATAAATTAGAGAGCACATATTGGCACAAAAGGAATGGACTGGATTTCATCTTTACTTTTCCCCTTGACAAGCTGAAAAATTTCAGGCTTAACCTGCACCACTATATGTGTACTGTTGTAAGTTAGGAATTTCCAGCATCTTCCTCTTTCAAAAATATACTGGTTAATCACAACCAAACTCCTCTATACTCTCTGGGATGGAATGAGATACAGGAAACAAAATCAAACTCATCATGTGTTGAATGCTATCTGCTGGTCAGAATCAGATGTGCCTAGAATTCACAAGGTAAACAGGACTCTTGTGGACATTGTTAACTCAATTTAAATGTCTACACAGAGAACACAACTTTCTGACATGAGTTTATTTTAAACTGCTTATTTGAGTAAATCTTTTTTTTTCTTGTTCATAGCCACATGAATAGCTGAAAACATACTAATTATGACTCTCTAGTAGAAGTAAATGATCCAGTCCTAACAACAAGGTTTTTGCAATAATTGGAAAAGAGAAGAAATGTTGTTTCATGGAGAACATAATTATCTGTAGAATAAATATGCCATGAATAGGTGTGAAGTATAGCACGAATTTGAAAGTGATAAATTTTAATTTTTAATATTTTTAACTGTAGGCAGTATAAATTAAGGGAAGTATCTCACAAAGGATTCTAAGTTGATTATTTTATTATCTTTTGATCTTGGACAAGTCAAGTGGCTACTCTAGATCATGATTTTCTCTCATTTGTAAAATTAGGATATTGTATAAAATATCATTAAGAGAGTGGAGACTGGTGGCTCACACTTATAATTCTAGCTACCCAGGAGGCTGAGCTCTGAGGTTCACAGTTCAAACCTAGCTGGAGCAGAAAATTCCATGAAAATCTTATCTATAATAATCAAAAAGCTAGAAGTGGAGGTATGGCTAAAGTGGTAGAGAACAATCCTTGAGCAAAAAATGTCAAGGCTAGAGGCTTTGAATTCAAGGCACCACAGCAATAATGAAGTTTAAGAAGAGGGAGAAAAAGAAGATCGCATTATGATACCTTTATTCTGAATTCCAGAGGAGAGCATATTTCTGAGGAAAAAATGTGTTCTGGGGGGCTGCATCTTCAGGTTTTGGATATTACTCTTTAGACATAAAACTTTCTTAAAAAATAAGAAATCTCTTTTTTTTCTAAGAATGTAGCAGTGTAGGTCAGGTTTGTTTTATTCATACAGATATAAAGGAAAAATAGTTACAGATGTAAAGTCTTTTTGTTTTCAAATCTTCAGTTACTTTCACTTGCATTTTATTTTATTTTTATTTGTCAAGGTGATGTACAGTGTGGTTATAGTTACATAAGTAAGGTAATAAGTGCATTTCTTGTTGAACTTGTTACTCCTCCTCTCATCTTTCTCCCACTTTCCTCCCCCTGTATCCCTCCCCTGAATTGTACAGATCATTTCCAACATATTGTCTTCAGTATGTAGCTGTTGCATTGGTTCCCCCGCATTATTTGTCTCAGCATTCTGTTGTTCTCCTTCCCTTCCCTAATTCAGACAAAGATATATATACATACATACATATATATGTATACATATATGTATATGTGTATATATATATGTATATATGTGTATGTATATATATAATACCAGGGTACCAAATAAAATACAGTGACAACAGGGGATATACCATAGGGAGAAGAATATACAAAAGAATCAAGAAATCACATAGTACATTTAAAACAACAAAGAAAAGCCTCTTGTGTCCATGTCTTGGAATTCATTTAGCTTAGCATCATCTTATATGTTCATATGTATGTAGCTATTGTGCTATTCTGCTCATCTGCTAAGATATCCTAAAGTCTTATATATAATTATTTTTCAATTCTAAAGTTACTAAAGTTGGCTATTGCCTGGGGACTGGCTAGATATTTTCCTATCTTTTTTCATGAATAGAAGAAATACATGTGAAAGTCGGGATAATTCAAATAGGATTCCCTGTCTTATTTAAATTCTATTGGGCTGGGCTGGAAAATGGTATTTGTTCTAGTACCACAATTGAATAAGTACAAAAGTTAAAAATGAACATGATTGTTGTAATTATATTTATTTTTATTAAAAAACTACATTACTTTGAAAAGTTCAGTTCACTTACCCTTTTAAAAATAAGCAGTAACATTTTCAGAATTCAAGTCCATTTGCATTTAAAAACTTGTAAACACATCCATGTTGTCTTGAATATAAAATTAGGTGCATTTTAAAATGAAATAACCTTTTATTATTTTGTTGTTTTCTTTCCAAAATTAAGACTTCAATACCATATTGATGATATTTGAATATATAAATAATTGTTCTATTTAGTCACCTATTTACTGTGAAAAATATACATATGAAAAATTAGAGTGTGCAACTTTTCATGACAGCTTTTTATAACATGACTGCTGTTAAAGCAAAAGTGAAAGATTTATGAAAATCTACAGTATATCAGTTACTTATTCTCCACAGGCACCAGAATTTTACCAGAAAATAGCCTATCTTATTGGGTAATGTACTATCTTGTTCTGATTGCAGTAGAAGTATCAGCACTGTAAATTATAGCTTCTAGCAAAACACAAATATTAAGAAGCATAGGTAGTCAAATCATAAAGATAGATTTCAGCTTTCAGCAAGGAAATGTGCAGTGAATCCAAGAGCACCAGATCCTTAACATGAAAGATACAGACCTGGTGGTGTAGAGGGAAATGTTCAAGTCTTGCCTCTGCCATGGATAAATTATAGAATCTTAGGGTCTTTAAAATTGGCTTTTCTGTTATAGATTGGAGGTTTTACTAGTAGTACTTAGCCCCTAGATTGGTTTTATTAATTAAATGGCATATACATATGAATGGCTTAGCACACACAAGTATTCAATATCTGTTCTAGGCCATGTATTCTTAGTGGGAGTGAATTCACCCATAAGGGACAAAAAACAACAGGAAATAAAAAAAACGTGGTTCTTAGGATGAGATTAAATGTGCTTTTTATAAAGTAAAGCAAAACTGTACTTTATATATGCAGATATAGAGTGTACTTATAATATAAAAAGGTTACAAAGCAAGAGGGGACCATCAGGGAAATTGTTTACCAAGCCTCCTTAGGGAGGTGACAATGAAACAGAGTTGAAAAACATGGTCTGTTCAAATCAATTCAGTGGCTAAGAGACTTGCCTGGTTCACACAGATAGAGGCAGACTCTTAGTTTAATGAATTTAATAGTTATTTTTATTTAAAGTATTTTGCCAATTGACTTTATAAAAATTATACTTCATAAATTATTCTGAAAGTTGATGCTCCAACTTAGTGATCATAAAGATTTTCAATGTACAAAAATCCTTATTGTACTCTTTGCTGACTCTTTGCTCTACATTATGTTCCAGTGGTTCATACAAATTATAACTTACCAGTTTCATGTATTCACCTTGTCAGAGCTAAGAGCTCTACAAAGTTAAGACTTATAATAAGTGAACAGGCCTGTAAAGAGAAGGACCTTTCATCCAAGTTTTCAAGGCAGGGGTTTTGGTTTGTAATTTCTATAACAGCTACAAATATATTTATTATATAGTTCCTCACTCAAAGAAATGAATTATTTTGCATTTAAAAAATTGCTGTGCAAGACCTTGTTCCTGTCTCTATTAGTGAATCTCACCAGCCTTCCTTTGAAGTGGAATTAACATGTTCAGTCTAAAATAATTTGCAAATTTGAAGCAGGATATGATAACAAGGACATCAGGTACAGTAGAGCCTACATTTTTCTTTTCCTTTAAAAACAGGAGGATATGTGAATTTACTTTACAACACTTAGTTCTTTCTTGTGCCTCTGAAATAATCATGATATATCCTCTACCTCTTTTTTGTACCTTAGGAAAATATTTAAATTAATTAGAAAATTTGTGATGATATTTTTGGAGGACTGGGTAATTTTTCAAAAAAGTAACTCATTCCTTTGACATTTTATTTTATTGTAAAGATGCTGTACAGAGTGGTTATAGTTACATGAGTAAGGTAATGAGTACATTTCTTGTCCAGCATTGTTACCCACTCCTTAGTTTTTCTCCTACTATCCCTTCCCTCCCCACCTCCCTCATTTCTCCCTACCCCCTACCCCAGGAGGTTGTACAGTTCATTTCCAACATATTGTTTTGTGAGTCTCATTGTTGCAATGGATCATCTTGAGTCCTTGTTTCACATTTTGTTATTCATTTTCTCGTTATCATTGTAAACATTTACGCCCAAGTATTCCCAGGTTGAGATAATCATGTTTTAAACTAATACAGGTTCTCCTTCAGCAGTGTAAGAGAGCATCTTGTGACCTGTAATAAAATCTATGGACCACTTATCCTATAACAATCTCTTAACAAAAGCTTCTTTTTTTCTTATCCTTACACTCAGATGTCCTGGCTTTGATAATTTCTAAGACATGCTTTCTTCTGCTGTGTGCTGAGGTTCATAACTATAATCCTAGTTACTCAAGAGGGTGAGATCTGAGGACTGCAGGCCAAAGCTAGCCTAGGCAGGAAAGTCCATGAGTCAGTTACCTCACCCCCGCCCCCCCCCAAAAAAAATGTCTGGAAGTGTAAGCATGACTAGAAGTGGAGTGTCAGCACTAAATGACAAAATAGCAAAACAAAACAAGTGAGAGCATGAAGATCTAGGTTCAAGCCCCATTACCTGCACACTCACTACACACACACACACACACACACACACACACACACACACACACACCACCACCACCACCACCACCACCACCACATAATAAAAAAAAATATGAGAAGTATTGCTTTATCCTGAAGTAGACAATATCTAAAAATTAAAACTAATTTAAACAAGAGCTGGAGGAAGAACCATTAGAGAACTTTGTTTTGACATATCTCATTATAAAAGTATATTCATTTTAATATCTTGTCCTCAGTAGTAATGAATTCTTGTCTCCAATAAACAACTTAAAATGGAAGTTATGGCTCAAGTGGTAGAATGCTAGCTTTGAGAAAAATAAGCACAAGGACAATGTCCATACCCTGAATTCAAGCTTTTTTGTGCAGACACACAAAAAAGTCCTTTCTTCCTTCCACCCCTTGTCACTTGGCCTTGCATTTTACCTCATCTCTAAGTCACAGGCATTTGTGGTAATTATAGATTTTATATTTTAGATTTATATTTTATATTTCAATATTTAGATTGTGAACTATGTTTATATGCACTATTTCTTCCCTAGATTCAGGGTGTCCTTAATGGTGTCCTTGGTCATTCTTTGTTCATTATGTCAAATGTAAGGGGGCTCTGTGCAGTCTTACAGTGAACTCATGTCCTTAGGAATGTCTTGGGATATTGGTGTCACTTAGGAACAAGGACACAAACTAGAAAGAAACTAGGCAAGGCAAAATTTACTTCTACAGAAGGTTCAGATATTAACAGGAAAATAAATATGCAAGTGCACTGGACAAGAAGTTTGCCCAGATATTATCCCTAACACAGTGCTGCCCCTTGTTCCAGTTGTGTGATTACAACCCACAATCTTGTGTGATTGGCTAGTTTGATAGAATGTTGTTCATTTAAATTATAATAAGAATAAGATATAATTGGTAACAGGATGTCTTAATCAAAGTGCAATTAACTGATGTCAAGCCAACTGGTCAAAGTAGGAACTTGTCAGAAACAATTCTTATTCAGCTGATATTTTAATACTCGAACTATGTCTCCAGCTCCGAGGAAAACAATTCTTATAACAGGATGTGGCTTTCTGAACAGGATTTCACAAGGTTGACCCAAAGAACATAATCACTATGAAAGGAAAGATTTTTGTCTTAGTTTTCCCTACAAGAAGTTTACTAAAACTCTTTTAAAATTAAACTTAATGATTATAAACCAGTTTTATCTACTGACTGTTAGACATTTAGGAGTAATCCTAAGTGCCTTTCACATACACTATACAAATTTCCACCTAGTTCTTCCTTTGACAACACTTAACTTCCTAAGGCTTGGCTTTTATTATTCATGTTTACACTTAATTTTATTATTTTTTCCTAAATTTGAAATTAGATAAAATGATTACTTTTTTCTAGATTATTGCTGTAAGAGCAGACTTGTTTTCTATCACAACTTTTAGTGCAAATACATAATATGATATAGCTTCATGTTAAAGAATTCAGGCTTAATAAAATTTCATCACTAATTTTAATAATTGCTAAAATTTTCAGTCTTAAAAAATTCCACATTTTCAGCCACACACTGGTGGCTCATGCCTGTAATCGCCAGCCCAAGTAGGAAAGTCCGAGAGACTCTTATCTCCAATAAACCACTAGAAAACCGGAAGTGGTGCTGTGGCTCAAGCCGTAGAGAGCTCGCCTTGAGCTGAAGAGCCCAAGGACAGCGCCCAAGCCCAGAGTATAAGCCCCACGACCTACCAAAAAAAATCCATATTTTCATGATCCATTTGTCCATTGAGGGGCATCTAGGCTAATTCCTTATGTTGGCTATGGAGAATAGTGGTGCAGTGAACATGGTTGTGCTAGTGGCTTTACTTTAAACTGGTTTGGGAACTTTTAGATAAATGCCTAGAAATGGACTTCCTGGTTCATAGGGTAGTTCTTTAACTATTTAAAAGAACCTTCATATTGCTTTCCAGAGTGGTGGAAAAACTTACATTTCTACGAACAATGCAGTCGTGTTCCTTTACATTTCTACCAACAATGTAGTAGTGTTCCTTTTTAGGTACATCTTTGCCAACATCTGTTATTGGTTTGTTCTCTTGGTAATGGCCATTTTAGCTGGAGTGAGATGGAATCTCAGTGTTGTTTTGATTTTGATTTCTTTATGGTTAGAAATGTTTAGCATTTTTTCATGTATCTATCAAATATCTTTATTTATTCTGACAAGTTTCTCTTTAAGTCATTAGCCTATTTGTAAAGAAATTGTGCCAATTGTTAAAAAAATGGAAAGCCTTGGAAATACGTCAGGCCTTGAGAGACAAAGGTGGCATGTGGTATGTGGTAGCTAGAATTATGTGGTAGCTAGAATTAGCCTATAAACCTATTAGTAAGTACTTTGGGTAGTGTGCAAGTGGTTAAAATGTATCAACTAAAATATGGTAGAATTACACAGAGAATGTAATTCTTTAGAATGGCAAAATCAAAGGTAAAAAATAAACACTAGGAAAAGGGTACTTGTGAAAGTTTGGGGGCCTTACGGGGTAAGTAGTAAATGAATAAAGAAGGGCAGAAACTAGGCAAGGATTCAATATATAGTAAAAAATTCAAAAAGTAAACTAAGAGGTGGATCAAGAGGTGGGTGAGAATGTTCAAAGGGGGACACTGATCAGGATACATTGGATTCATAAACTGCTTTGTTAAATCACAACTCCTTTGAAAAATCCTTAAAGATAAATAATAATTAAAAAAATTTCAGGCTGCCAAGAAGCATGGATCTGAGTTGGTCCCCTGTCACTTGTATCATTTTACACAAGTAGTTAATTCTCTTTGATCCCATCTAGAATGGCAATGATAGTTGTTCTTCCTTCAGAGTGACTGCAAAGATTAGCTGGGGAACTAGGTTCAAGTATTTTAGCACTTTACCTAGTACCAAGTGAGTTGTCAGTGCCCATTAGCTGTTATTACTTATATTGTGGTCATTCCTTTGAAGACTTACTCTCATTTCCCTCTTGTCATTGTTTCTGTGGGAAATGAATTCCAGCTTACAAAGTGCTGACTGTGCAGAAGACCTTTGGACTAAAACCCTCTTGAAAGTTGTTCTTTCCTGACATTGCATATTTCTGTTCTTGACATCTCAGAAGATAACCACGTGCTTTCACCTACCTCTTTGCCTTTCTACTTTTTCTCTTTGACTGGCCACTTCTCTGTCTCTCATTTATCTTTTTCCCGAACCCTTCTGTTTTATCAGTAATGGTATTTTTAACTCAATAAAGTGAAAAAGAAGTCATTTAGGTCAGCTATTTTTGCTATCCTTTCCACAGTGCTCTTTTAGTCCTCAGCTAAATGTCTATGAAATGATGAGAAAGTCTTTCTCAAATGAGAACTGGATGTGATAATCATCAATAATAGAAATAAATATAGGACTTAATGCTATACTATATTTCTTTTTAAATTGTATAATTGTTGTCTGCTGATTGCACTGTTAAACTGCATGCATTCTTCATTTATCTGGCTTCAATTTTTATTCTGAACATTGTTTTCTCATCTTTGCCTACAGTGTTGTAACTTGTAGCAGTGCAAAATTTATTAGTCAATAGGTCTTTCTAATTGGCAATATGAAATGAATGAAACTTAGAAACTTTTTGACATGTGTCCAAATTCCACATAATGATTTCTAATTTCAGGAATTATTTTTAGATATTAAATCCTCTGTACATATACATATTTTTCTGCCAAATTGTATTACACAGTATGTTGCCAAGAGAGTCACAATATGGCTAAAATTAAGCTTTATTAGATATAATAGGATGTGATGCAATTTAATTCTTTAAGCTGACTATAAGTGCTAGAAGACAGATTTGCTTTCATTCTACCCACTAAGTTAAAAGAATGATGCATTATTTTGTAAATCCCAGTGGCAAAAAGCAGCTGAAATATGTACGAAGCTTTGTGAAGGAAAATGGCTTTACGGTTAGAATTGTAATATTATTTATCTTTTCCTTCAACCATTTGACTCCTTCAGTCTGTAGAGAAGGCTTATTTATTTTAGCAGTAGGTGGATTGTGTTTCTGCCAAGTGAGCGTCCCTGAATGAATATGTCAGAGGTAATATTGTTTCTCAAAAATCATTTAGAAAGTAGCATTTTTCCATAAGTAGGCTCTTTCATTAGTTTGGAATTAAATTTGAGCAATTGCTGGTTATATTATCATTCCTTTTAGGAGAGCACATGGAAAAAGGGTATCTTAAGTCCTTGAGTGAGAATTTCCTTTGCAGGTTACAGTGCCTGCATTTGATTTGGAAAATCAAATGAATATAACTTCTTTCTCTAACTTTTTTGTGAAGGTGAATGCTATTTGAAGAATCAAATATTTCATGAAAAATCAATGGGAAATAGCAAGTTTTATTGTAGGATTACTTAATTATCTCTAATATAAAGAGCAGATACAAGAATACAGGTTTGAAGATTCCCAGTAAATGGCAATATGTTTAGTTTTTTTCTTTTTACCTTCCTGGTAATGCTGGGAGAAAAAAATAATATTTTGTGACTAATTGCATAATTTATCTTCATAATGCCTTGAACTGACTGATGTTCCATTTCTTTCTTTATGAATATATATTTGTAAAAATACTGTAGATAGGGGTTACAGTTACACGAGTAAGGTAATAAATACATTTCCCATCCATCATTATTACCTCCTCCTTTGTTTTCCCCTACACTCCCTTTCCTCCCTACCTCCTCAATTCCTCCCTTCCCCCCGAAGTTGTATTTATTTTATTATATTTTTATTAATAAGTTTCTTTTATTATGAAAATACCATACAGAGTGGTTACAATTACATGAGCAAAGAAATAAGTACATTTCTTATCATGCATTGTTGCTTCCTCCTTTGTTTCCCCTTGCAATCCCTGCCTTCCCATCTCCCTCCCCCCCCCCAAGTTGTAAAGTTCATTTTTCGACATAAAGTTTTGTACATCTCATTGTTGCAACGGGTGTACCTGTATCCCTATTTAAACAATGTGTTTTTTCCCTTCCCCTCCACAAATTATACCAACATCAAATACAGTGAAAACAGGGGTTATACCATGGGGGAGGGAAATACAAAGCAACAAAGAAATCATCTTATAAATATGTTAGAAACAATAGCAAGAAAGAAAAACCATATGAGTCCTTATCTTGGGGTTCATTTCGCCTAACATCAACTTATCTGACTGTTTCTGCTTTGTCTCAGACATATACTAGTTATTGTAAATAAGGGAAACAATGGGACCTATGTTTATTTGGGCCAGGCTTACTTTACTTAATATAATTTTTCCAAGTCCTTCTATTTACTAAAAAATGGGGCAGTGTCATTCTTTTGCATGGAGGCACAGAATTCCATTGTGTATATATACATTTTCTTGACCTTTAGCAAATCTCATCAAAAAAAGAAGAGAAGACACCCAAATAAACAAACTCAGAGATGAGAATAGAAACATTACCACAGAAACAACCATTATTCAAACACTATAAGGGAATACTTCTCAAATCTTTATGGTAATAAGTTTGAGAACCTGGCAGAAATGGATCTTTCCTAGCAAATATTGACATGCCAAAACTAAACTAAGATGATTTAAACCAACTTAACAGGCCTGTACCAAGCATTGAAATAGAAACAGCATTAAGAGACCTCCCATCTAAGAAAAGCCCAGGACCAGCTGGATTTAGAGTGGAATTCTACAAGGCCTTCAAAGCAGAACTCACACCCATACTCCTCCAACTCTTCAATGAAATGGAAAGAGAAAGTTCACAACCATACTCATTCTATGAAGCCATCATAACCCTCATTCCAAAACCAGGCAGGGACTCAACAAAGAAAGAGAACTATAGACCCATTTCTTTGATGAACATTGATGCAAAACTTCTCAACAAAATCTTGGCCAATCAACTTCAACAATTCATCCACAAAATCATACACCATGATCAAACAGGATTCATTTCAAGGATGCAAACCTAGTTCAACATATACAAATCAATTAATATAATTCACTGCATTAACAAGAACAAGCATAAGAACCACATGGTTATCTCAATAGATGCAGAAAAAGCATTTGACAAGATCCAACACCCCTTTATGATGAAGGTTCTGGAAAAATTAGGAATCCATGGAACATTCCTCAAAACAAGAAAGGCTGTATGTGACAAACCTACAGCCAGCATTATACTTAATGGTGAAAAACTAAAGCCATTTCCTCTTAACTCAGGAACGAGACAAGGATGTCCACTCTCTGCACTTCTCTTCAATTTAGTATTAGAATGCCTTGCTACAGCAATAAGACAAGATGCGAACATAAAAGGGATCCAAATAGGGAAAGATGAAGTAAAACTCTCTTTTTGCAGATGACATGATCTTGTATTTAAAGAATCCTGGAGTTGTAAAGTTCGTTTTCAATATAGTGTCTTGTACTTCTCATTGTTACAATGGATCAACCTGTATCCTTATTTAAGCATTTTGTTATTGCCCTTCCCCTCCCCAAATTAGAAAAATACATATACAAGATGCAAGGTATCAGAATCAAATAGAGTGAAAACTGGGGTTATACCATGGGGGAAGATCATACAAAAGAAACAAAAAAATCACATAGATGAATGGATCAAGAAAATGTGATATATCTATATATGTATATATCTATCTCTATCTATCTATCTATCTATCTATCTATCTATCTATCTATCTATCTATCTATCTATCTATCTATCTATCTATCTATCTATCTATCTATCCATCCAAAGAATGACATTGCCCCATTTTTTAGGAAATGGAAAGACTTGGAAAAAGTATATTAAGTGAAGTAAGCCAGGTCAAAAAAAAAAAACATAGGTCCCAAGGTTCCTTTATTTTCAATAACTAGTATATGTCTAGGACAAGCAGAAAAGGTCAACAGCTATGTACATATGACCATATAAGATGATGCTAAGGGAAATGAGCCCCAAGATTGGGACACAAGTGGTTTTATATTTCCATTTCTTTATAGAAGGAAATGTGAGCTCCATTATCCCATGACAGAATTACCTGAAACACTTGTGGAATGTGAAAGACTGAAGTGATGGGAATATAGCATTGTGGTAGAATGTTTGTCTACCATACACAGGCCCTGTCAAATTTTCTCATAATACAAAATAAAAAACAAAAGCCTAACTTGATTGAGGGGAGGGGTCAGATTGGCAATGATGGAGAATGATAAAAAGCATGGCATTGATCAAGATACATTGTAATTGTTAACCGCTTTGTTGGAGGCAATTCCTTTGTACAACTACTTAATGACAATGATATGATAATAATAATAATAATAATAATAATAATAATAATAATAATAATAATAATAATAATAATAATAAAGTTAGCCTAAAATCCAGTAGTGAATGTGTGGATCAAGTGCTAGAAAATTAGCTATAAATGAAAAAGCCAAGTGAATGAGTGAGTCCCTGAATTCAAGCCCTTGTACTGGCAAATGCACACAATAAAATTACACTGGCTTTGTAATAATGGATTTTACTATATGGAAATCTGATTCATTACTTATAAACTAAAACAGAACAGATATTTTTCATAATCAACTAAATAACATTATTTTCCATTGTGACATTTTCTTTGAGGAGTTAAAAGAATAAAATATGCAGAGCTTAGAGAATGTCCACCAGCAAGAGTGGAAAGATGATAACCTCTTAGTATAAATCTTTGTATACATTTCTTTGTTTATTAGAATTAATTTGGATTTGAGCTTGATTTTATTTCAAATAATAAAATGTGAAATTGCTCATTTTTCTTTGTAGTGGCAGTCATCTGCTAGTGATCACTATAAGGATTCATTTTGTTTGAGTTTGTATGCACATGTGAAATCACCTTAAGAAAAATCATGAACTTAGTTTATTTCTAGACTTAAGAATAACATATAAATATATTTGAGGATAGTATATATTTTTAATACTGGATATATCACTTTTCCAATTATTTTGTCATAGGTGGATTTATATTCTATTCATGTAGTCATTTGTAATTTAAGACAAGTTTACAATAGTTAATAGTAGACATGGACATTTTTTGCAAGGAAGGTCAATTTAACATTCATGTTGCAAATGAAAAACTCCAGATTAGGTGCCAAAATATCCAAAATGTTAATAAATGTTACACAGATACAATCGTTTACAATATGATAATGTATTTCTTAGCATTAAAAAGATGCTGCTACAAGTGATCTGATTTGTCTTTAGTACTTTGTGTGAAGTCCTAAAGGAATTGACAGACCCTGGTAATTGCTGATCTAATCCAAATCTTGGTCAATGCAGAGATAGCAGAAGGCTTCACGGTGGTGTAGTCAGAAACTCAGCTGGAAAAAGTCAAATTAGATCCATACTGAATTGCAGCTGATTTGAGTAGGGATTCTTGGTTTAGAAAAGATAGAGTTAAGTTATTCATCATCTCAAATAACTATTTAAGAGAAAGGAATTCAGGTAAATAGAAAAGCAGCAGTTCTTACTACCGACATGATGTGCTGGAGTGTGGACTAGGAGAAATGAAGACTCAATACAGAGTAAACTATGTGTGAAGACCAACAACTCCTGGTGGCTCAGGGAATGTATCTACCACACACACACCCTGAGATAGTTTTATCAAAGTATGAAGAGACATGAATGAAAGAAGTCAACAGATAGCCTAAACAGAGCAAATCTGGGGTTTCACTATCTCCTTCTTAGTGGGACAGGACTGGGGAAAGACTAGAGTTGCACAGAGGCAATTAAGAAGGAAATAACTTGGGTTTTAATAAGCCAAATTTTGCTTGTTGCATTCCTGAGTCCCTTGGATATATAATATTTCTTACTACCTCCAGTTGTGGTTTCTGTAATTCAGAAACAGAATACCCTTGATCAAAATTATGTTATCCTTACAGATAGATGCTTTATTTTATGGAAGGAAATCCTAAGATAAGTAGAGGTGAGTTTATGTTCTGAGACAAGGTTTAGGTCTTATTTCTTTCTAGGCTTGTAAAATGAGCTTAATAAAATGGAACTTTTTGGAATTCAGTTCTCCTATACAAAGAAATTTGACTAATGAAACTAAATTAGCTCTACAGCTCACCCCCAAGCATTAACAGTCAGTAGGTGTAAAAATATCTAATGGTTTGAAGGCCTTGTAGAATTGCGCTTTAAATCCATCCAGTACTAGGTTTTCCTTATATGGAGGTCTTTTATTGCTGTTTCTATTTCAATGCTTGATATGGGCCTGTTAAGTTGGTTTAACTCATCTTGGTTTAGTTTCGGCATGTTGATTTTTGCTATTAAAAGGTCTTCCAGGCTTTTAAACTTATTAGGATAAAGGTTTGAGAAGTATTCCCTTATAGTGTTCTGAATCTTGGTTGTTTCTGTGTTGATGTTTCTATTTTCATCTCTGAGTTTATTTGGATGTGTTCTCTTCTTTTTCTGATAAGATTTGCTAAGGGTCTTTCCATTTTGTTATTTTTTTTCGAAGAACCAACTCTTTGTTGTGTTTGTTCTTTTTATGCTTTTTTTGGATTCTAATTTGTTTAATTCTGATTTAATTTTAATTATTTCTTTCCATCTACTGGATTGGGGTTTAGCTTGCTGCTCTTTTTCAAGAAGGTTCAGATGTCTCATTAAATTGTTGGTTTCAGGGGCTGGGAAGGTGGCTCAGTGGTAGAGCGCTTGCCTTGCATGCATGAGGCCCTGGGTTTGATTCCTCAGCATCACATAGGCAAAAAGAAAAATGCTGGAAGCAGTGCTGTGGCTCAAGTGGTAGAGCACTAGCCTTGAGCTGAAGAGCTGAGGGACAGCACCCAGGCCCAGAGTTCAGGCCCCAGAACTGGACCAAAAAAAAATTGCTGGTTTCAGATCTCTCCAATTTGTTGATGTAGGAAACTTCTCTGAAGAGGAAAGAAGGATGGCCAATAGACGCATGAAGAAATGTTCAACCTCTCTAGCCATAAAAGAAATGCAAATCAAAACAGCACTGAGATACCACCTCACCCCAGTTAGAATGGCTATAATCAAGAACTCTAATAGCAACAGATGCTGGAGAGAATGTGGCTAAAAGGGAACCGTACTGAATTGTTGGTGGGAGTGTAAACTTGTTCAACCACTTTGGAAAGTAGTATGGAAGTTCCTCAAAAGACTCCCCATAGAGCTCCCCTATGACCCAGCATTCCCACTTTTGTGCATTTACCCAAATGTTTACAAATAAGACTATACTAAAGCCATCAGCACAACTACGTTTACTGCAGCATTATTTACCATAGCTAAGATATGGAACCAACCCAGGTACCCCACAGTAGATGAATGGATCAAGAAAATGTGGTATATATACACAATGGAATTCTGTGCTTCCAAAAGAAAGAATGGCATTGCCCCATTTGTTAGGAAATGGAAAGACTTGGAAAAAATTATATGAAGTGAAGTAAGCCAAGCCCAAAGAAACATAGGTCCCATGATTTCCCTTATTTGCAATTACTAGTATATATCTGAGACAAGCAGAAACGGTCAGAAAAGATGATGTTAGGCAAAATGAATCCCAAGATAAGGACACAAGTGGTTTTTTCTTTCTTGCTATTGTTTCTAACGTATTTATCAGGTGATTGTTTTGTTGCTTTGTATGTCCCTCCCCCACGGTATAACCCCTGCTTTCACTGTATTTGATGTTGGTATAATTTGGGGAGGGGAAGTGTAAAACAAATTGTTTAAATAGGGATACAGGTGGACCCACTGCAACAATGAGATGTACAAAATGCTATGTTGAAAAATGAACTTTACAACTTTGGCAGCACGGGGGGGGAGATGGGAGATGGGAGATGGGAGGGCAGGTATGGTAGGGGAAAAACAAAGGAGGAGGCAACAATGCTTGATACGAAATGTACTTATTACCTTGCTCATGTAATTGTAACCACTCTGTATGGTATTTTCACAATAAAAAACTTATTAAAAATAAAACACACACATCAAATTTGAAAAAAAAATGTAATGGTTGCCATGTTGGGGAAATGGTTCTCAAAGCATTCTGAAACTGGTAAGTGCTTTATGACTTATGCATGATATTTTCTAGAGCAAATGCAACCTGTGGTGGGGGTTGGGACTAAGATAGGTTGACCCAAGTACATCAATGCAGTGCATAAATTAAGCAACTCAGACATGACAGAGGGACTGGAAGAATTTATTGATATGGATTAGGAACCACTGTCGATCAAAGCAGCAGGTACTGAGGAGATATGATTGTTCTGACAATTGGCCTTCCCTCTATTCCTGGGCCTATCATTTGTCACTTTTTAGTCTCCAAGGATGGTCCTCCATGTCTTTTTCCAGCATATGGTAGACTTCTACTTTCAAATTTTAAGGGTACTAGAAGCTGCAATGTCCACCAGTCTAGTAATTGAAAGTTAAGTATTTTTCAGAGGGGACTTCAATGAATTTAAAACCCTATATCCCCCAATAATCCTCAACAGTCTTCCAAAAGCAAGCCAAATATGTGCAATGCCTTGTAGAAACAGTGTCTTTGACAACCATAGTTTCAGCCTGCATGTCTCTTTCTACCTGCATTACTACTGGGAATCATTTCCTATGTGCATATTCTGGGATCTCCAAAGGAGATTCACCATGAGCCCTCTGTGTCTGGAAGTGCTCACCCTGGTGGTTGAATAGTTTCAATTCTAGGATCCAGCCTCAGGAGAGATTGTGGCAGCCACTGAGAGGTTTGGGAATAGTCTCAGCATTGATTGTCATGCACTGTCTGAGATATGGAAGGAACAGAGCCATGGTACAAGGGAAAGAGCATGGCAACTTAGCTTGCCTACCTTGTCGGGATTCATGGACTCCTGTGCCAGTAGTGCCAAATTGCACTGGTACACAGACTCAGCGATTGGAGACTTTATCTGATTTGCTCACTTCCAAGTTCTCATCAGCTATTGCAATATTAGCACATGGTATGAAATAGGTCACTGTGCACTAGTTTATACTTTGAGTTCAATAAAGACAAAACTCACTGGTGCTCAACAATTTCTAGAAAGCATATTTCTTACTCATAGGTAGGTAGGAAGGAATGGCATAAGACTGATTTTCCATTATCCAACCCCATCCCCCCACCTCCAGAAAACCTCCCAAAACACAGATAGCCACTCAGAAGCTGTATACTCAATTGTACCTGTCCTATGTATATTGCAGATGAGGATCTCTGAACAGTGTCCTACCATGTTGGACACATGAGACACTGTGTTTAGGCATTGAAAAACATCTTGTTCTCTAGGCACCGAAACAGTGTGGACTGTTTTAGGAAGCTCCCCTTTTATGCTGTAGTGATGCATTTCCACATATTCCAGTTACCCTTCAGAACTATAAGCAAGAAAACTAGGAGAAATGGATTCATTCAGGACACTGAAAGAAATATTCTGTACATGGTACTCACTAAGCACAGGTGGCCAGCTCAATGAGTAATGATAAAATCTTGTAATAATACTGTTGTTAATACTCTTAGGACTCCACAGCCAGACTACCTGAACCCAAGGCCTACCTACATCACTCCCAAACCGAGCATATGGACAAATAAGCTAGCATTTCTATACTTTAGTTTCCTCATTTTAAAACTAGGAATAACAACAGCAATAATAAGAATAACATCATATTATCTGGTCATATGTACATAGCTTTTGGCCTTTTCTGCTTGTCCCAGACATATACTAGTTATTGCAAATAAGAGAAACTATAGGACCTATGTTTCTTCGGGCCTCGCTTACTTCACTTAATATAATTTTTTCTAAGTCTTTCCATTTCCTAACAAATGGGGCGATGTCATTCTTTCTGATGGAGGCATAGTATTAACAGATAGAATGATGTTAAGTGAAATGAACTCCAAGATAGGGACACAAGAGTTTTTTTTTCTTTTTTGGTCTTGTTTCTAACATATTTGTAAGGTACCATGTGATATTTTTGTTGCTTTGTATGTTCCTCCCCCACTGTATAACCCGTTTTCACTTTCATTTGATGTCAGTACAATTTGGGGAAGGCAAGGGAAAAAACAAAATGTTTAAATAGGGATACAGGTTGACCCCTTGTAACAATGAGATGCACAAGACACTATTGAACAATGAACTTTACAATTTAGTCGGGGTTTGGAGAGTGTAATTGTGGAAGAGGGAGGGAAGGGATGGTAGGGGAAAATCAAAGGAGGAGGCAACAATGCTTGATAAGAAATGTGTTCATTACCTTGCTCATGTGATTGTAACCCTTCTGTACAGTATTTTCACAATAAAAAACATTAAAAATAATAACAAGAATAAATCTCAGTTTGAGCCAGTGATTCATGCTTTAATCCTAGGAACTCAGGAAGCTGAGATCTGAAGATTGTGTTTTGAAGCCAGTCCAAGAAGGAAAATCTGTGAGACTCCTATTTCCAATCAACCATCATAATGAAACAGTGGAACTGTAGGTCAACTGGTAGAGCACTAACCTTGAACAGAAAAGCTCAGTGAAATTGCCCAGGCTCTGAGTTCAAGCCTTTGGACTGCCACACACACACACACACACACACACACACACACACACACACACACACACACACACACACACACATTTAATAATACTACAAATTTAAAAAGACATTATGCAGATTAATGATTTAATATTTTTCAGATGGTGCCAATCATGTATTATAGCTAACTACATGTATTAATAGATAACTACATTATCAGCTGACATGCCTCACTTCCTTTTTTGTCCACATCAGAGTTTTATTTTTGGATTTATTTTGATTTTTCCAGAGCACATGCTAACATGCTTTGCAATGACCTAAATACATATCCACCTTACGACTTTCAGGTTTTTAGCTTTTTGCTGATACAATACTGCAATAAAACTCTTTCCATTGTCTCTGTTAATATGCTACTTGACCTATGCTTTTAGAATAGAACTTTCTGGAAACAGTTACCATCCAAGATGGATGCTCATGGAGTGCATTATTTAGTCACTGAATGACTATTATGTATAGCTTGTGTTCTTGACCTGGGGAAGAAATCTCAACTTCTTCCTTATCTCTCAGGTTATTTTTTAAACCCATGGATTACAGGTCTTATATTACAACTTCCTTTCTGCTCATTCAAATTATTTCTAGCATAATCATTGTTTTATCACTGTTTTTCCCCTCCATCCTGATAAGCAATCCTCTCTTCCTTGTCCCTGCTATGTCCTATACCTGTCCATGCTACATAGCATGTTTATTTTAACATTTACATTGGTGATCTTGCTTTGGTCTTGCCTTTCATTTTAAGTCAGGTCAAATCCTTTTGGTAAACTGTAAAATAATTAATTGCAAACAAAACATTCTTACTTTTTCATTACCCTTTTCTCTTTCATTTGCATAAGGAATTTATATAAGCATTCTCATTGTTCATTAATCTACCTCTCCCCCCACAGAGCAAGTCACTTTATTTTTACAACAATATTTTATTTTACTGTTATTTTATTACTTTGCTCCCCCTGCCCCAATTCAGCATTCTCTTGGTTAGAGCTGTAGTTGATTGTTTTCTTTACCTCACTTGACAAAACACATAAGAAAAAGTTGAGGAAATTGAGAAAGTATGATTCACTACTCAGTCTCCTCAGGCCAATTTCCATTTTTGATGCATTTTGAACTGCCCATCTATATATAAATGGCATATAGGAAATTTTTAGACAATAGTAGGAGTCAGCGCATAAAAATAAAACCTTGTGAGTTGAAAGCATTTGCACACAAAGTCTGTATTATTCCAAAACCTTCTCAGCATGGAGTCACTCTGTGTCAGAATATGCACTTGATAGTCCATGTGATATGTCATTTTTAGGAACCTTAGCTAGAATATATGCTATCATGTCCATAAAAGTCACTATCTTGTCTCCCTCTTCATTTGTGGAGATACTAGGTGGGCATATCCCACTGAGGGACAGGTGATTACTGCCTTCTGAAGATACACAACTTTGACCAGTATGCAGGTATGGTTAAGGTATAGGTGCACACAAGAAAAAGCTGGAAGTTCCTAGTTTTATCTTCCATCAGAGGGACCTCTGTACACCTGGGTACCCTCAGTAATGAAACTGATTTCCAACAGTCAGTTCCACAGCCACAGAGCCCAATTTTTCTTCTATTGTAAGAACCATTTTTCTTCTGTGTCTTTGCCAGCTCCACCCCTCGGGGGAGTCACAACAGTAGATTGGTTATGCTAAACACTTCACCTCAGGGGTTCAATTTTGATTTTTTTCCCTACCAACCCAGTCATTTATATAGTCAAGATAGACTCATCTTGAAACTTCACAAAGCTATTTAAATTTGTTTTAAGTCATCACTCTGGATAATTTGTATCTATGATATTTCCACTGCGCTCTTGAATTCCAAGGGAATTACTCTGCAATTGAGGAATATCAAGTGCAAGCCCTTTGTTACTGTCTTCCTTCCCAATGCTAATAGTATGGAGCCAACATGTTTAAATATAGTTAGTGACTGCTCATATTTTGTTTTCCTATGTCACATGTAGCCATAAAACTGGTGTGGTGAAGCAGATAACCGTTAGAAACAATTCTAGGATGTCCAAAGAATGTAACATGGCCCTTTATTTTTTGTCTTTCAGTCCTTAGACCCGTAGAGAACACACTATGTTTCGGACCTGCCCCTTCTGCCTCTCAGCTCTGCAATGTTCCTTGTTCTACTGATTGTATAGTTTCTTCCTGGTCAGCCTGGGGCCAGTGCACTCATGAAAACTGCCAAGATCCCCAGGGGAGGAAAGGTGAGTGCATGTTTGGTATAGATTAAATTTCTACTGTGCATGTGTTTATTCTGCTGACTAAATATCTGACTAATCCTGCTTAAGACAACATTTGTTTGTGAAATTTAGATAACCACCTCTACCCTAGCAGCACTCATTCATTAGGGAGGAAATTGGGGAGATTTCTGTGGAGCAGAGCATCTGACCTTGATTTTGTCTTTGGGTTGGGGTTGCAGTGATGGAATGAGTACATTCAATTTCATATTACACACACACACACATATATATATATATATATATATATGTATCAATTATATGTAGTATGCATATATTACTTTATATACATATATAAACATTTGATATTGATTTGATAATATTTGATATTTCATATTAGTACCCAAAAGGGTACTAATGTGTAATGCTAACTTTTTAATGTTATCCTAAGGCTTGAAGTGAAATTTTCACACATTTTTTTTGTGCTGATTTGACTTTATGGAATTTTGTTGTCTAGTTTTCTTGAGTTTCTGATTAAAATGCACATCACTACCCTGAAAAATTGTTTTCAGAAACAATTTGCTTTTTCTTTCATTGATCTGTTAATTTCTGCTGATATTGTATTCCCTTATATATTAGTGCTAAGAAAATATACTTACTTTTAAAAGAGAAATAAGATCCATGTATGTTAAGTTGGAAGTTAGCTGTCTACTAATTAGTTTACATGCACAGAAAGAGCATGTAGGCAAGGTTCACAACTATACCCCTGGTGTCCTTATCCCAGCACACAGCTCAATGCATCCATTTGAAAACCTGCATATCAATATCTCTGGAGTGCTTACAGGAACACATATGGACACCCAGAATCACAGCCCATGTATCTGGACTTTTATAATGACTCTTGTTCTAAAGCAGAAGAAGATGAGCAGTAAGTCCTGAGCAGGAAGAAGCAAAGTTTCAGTCTTTCATCAAATCGTAGTTATTTGTGTCTCAAGAGAGCAGAGGTGGGGAGGTCTTGCTACTTCTTCCTTTGACATGTAACCATAATGCTCTCACACAGCTTCAGTGTGTAGATACAAATACATTCCATTAATACTAGTAGCAATAATCTATGGCTCTGTGGTTGAAACATGTGTAGTCAGGCCTCCTTCAGTCTGTGTAATTATAGATGAGACGCCCATAGGTCACTTGCATGTTCTTGGAACCAGTTCTGCTTTCCATCTATGCCTGACTTACTACAGCCATTCTGGGAAGCCATGTGAGGCTAGGTCATGCTACACCAGCCACCCCGGCCAGGGCCATTCATCTAGGTATTATTTTGCTGCTTTGAATGCTACTTTCCTTATGTTAAAAGCTACAGAACTCATACCAATGGGGACACTTTTGGGTGTTAGTGACAATAACTCAATTCATACTGGTATAATCCCAAAGAAAAAACTGTAAATGAAGAGAAGGCAAGGTCAGGGATCCCACAAAATTTCATAGCATATTAGAATTGAGTAGGCTCAAACTCTGTTTCGTAGGACCCAACAGTTTCTCTAGTAACTATAAGTCTTTACCATTGATGGGTGGCTAACTCCTATAACCTTAGCTACTTAAAGGCTGAAATCTGAGTCACAGTTCAAAGCAACCTGGATAGGAAAAGTTTGTGAGACACTTCTCTTGAATAAATAATCCAAAAATTGTTGGATGTAGAGCCATGGCTCAAATAGTAGAGCATTGACCTTGAACAAAACTCAGAGAAAACACATAGGCCCTGAGTTCAAGTCCGATGACTAGCGCATATTCACATAGACACAGACACAGACACAGACACAGAAACACACACACACACACACACACACACACACACACACACACACACACACACGTAATTATATCTAAATTTCATTGTATATACAAAGTTGAAAAAGAGAAAAAGTCGGGTATTATTTGAGGGAAAAACCTAACTACAACAAAATAAATGTAGACAGTTGGAAACGTTTTCTCCTCATGTCTTTTCCCCAGACACCATGTTTTGGCAGTTTCTTTTTGTTCACACACTCAAAAAATATATATATATATATAAAATAGAAAGGTGTATTTCTTCTCCATTAAGTAGGAAATGTTTTATTACCTAATAGACGAAATTAGTTTTTATAGAAATTATCTTTTCATAACTATTATTCTCAGTCAGGCACCCTTCAATCAGGCATCATTTAAACTTTTTGGCTGTCAGCTATTCAGTGTGCATTAGAAAATCAGTGGTGTTCACTTGCTTCAAACCCTTCCATCACATCAGTGACTGACAGACAAGGCAGATTTCCACAGGTTTATGCTTGTCAAGGGGGCTAGAGTGCCTTTCAGAGGAATTATAAATTGCATCATGTCTGATCATTTATTGCTTTATCTTGGAGATACTCCTGTAGTGTTATAATTAGAGAAGTATGTAAAAAAAATTAGTGGAGAAGAATGCTGATGGATAACTACATGTAAGTGTAATACATATTTTTAAAAGATCTTGATATATTGACATACATTTATCTTACATCTTGTCCCTTGCAGACAGTCTAGAAAGGCAACTTTATAGGAAGGAATCTGATGGAGATTTTTCTATATAGAATCCCAAAAGCTATCTGTCTGGGTGGTCAAGGATGGCTGTCAATATAATATCCTCTTCAACTGTAGCTCCAAAAATCTCCCCAATTTCCATAAGAAAGCATAGTTTGTAGCCCAGAAGCTTATGGCTGTTTTGACACTTTGCTTTTGATGTTCTGAAACAAAATTAATTTAGGTAACTACAGGTGTTCATATAACTTTTCATCTTATCCATAGATCTTTTATAATATTAATGGAGAAAAATCCTTGTCTCCTAAATAGACTCCATTGTTAATGAGAAGCTTATAAAATATTTTACATATTATTATAGATAATTTGTATGCTAAAAGACTGATTTTCTTATTTTTATGACATTGTGTGTTGGCACTAGTATGTACTATGCCATTCTCAGGAAGGCATCACTCTATTCATGTTTCTTCTGCTTCTTATTTTCTAAGCTCACCAAAGGCTGGGAACAAATAACAGTTCTATAAAATGCTGTTCCTGTAGGAGTTGTGGGTGATGTATAAAGGGATGAAATCACCAATTCAATCTGCCCAGTTCTTTGATTCTGAGTTGTTATCCAACATCTCTCCAGGACAAAGAGCAAATGAAATGCTTAAGGTGCCATAAGCTTCTGTGATCTTTGTTTAATCTTTGTTTATTTCTTCAAGCCTGTCTCTGTGGAGTCAATATAGAGACACAGAGGTATTCATAGAGCTCCCTGTGGAAGTTCACATGACCTCTTCTGATCCAATAGAACAGCAGAAAGTCAGTTGTTGGACCTGACACACCTTCCTGAGTCTCATTAATTTTCCTATTTTCTATTAAAATATATTGACCTTTCTCCTGCTGTCTTCTCTTTCCTTTCCCCAACCCACTACTGTATTCAGTCCTTTGCAAGGATTTTCTGTAGAATTATGTACTATAAAAATGTATTGAGCCATAGGAAAATAAACAAAACCCTGATAATATTAATTTCAGTGAAGGGGAACTGACTCTATGGTCAGGAAATGATGGTTATAATTCTTCTATTTAGTGCCTAAAGTTCTATTTTTACATCTGTATACTTTTAGTTTAAGAGAGTAATACATTTTATGTTTTGGGTTTATTTTATGAAGTAGGACTAAACTACAACATACACAAGAGTTGACTTTCATACCCACTCACATAATCTGTAATAAAAACATCAATAAAGGAAAGCAATAGAACACAATCTAGCCTTAGCTTTCACATATATAAAATGGGGATAGTAATTTGCAATATATTTTTGAGGTAATTTATGGTAATATAAGTAAAGTAGCTGTCCTAATTTTCCCATAGAAGCTTAATTTATATACCCTTTTTACTTGTTGGATATGTGCTTTCTGAGGAATAGATGTAAGTTTTCTGTCTTTCCTGTGGCATCTCACAATAGAAGATGATGAGCTATACAAAATGGTTCATATTTATTGAATGATATTGCCTTATTAAATTGAAATTAAGTGAGTGGCAGACTTAGCTACAGTGAACTTAGCTGTTGTATTGCTTTTGGAACAGAACCTGGGGGAAGTCTAATGTCTACTTGTAGCCATGAATGTCAGTGTGTGATTAAATAATAACAAGAACTCAAGGTTTTTGTTTTATGCTGAGCTTGTAATGTCATTGGATCCTAGTTAGTCTTGACAAGGGCAGCACAAATGAAAGCCGGAAAGAATTTATCGACTGAGGCAATGCAGCTCATAGATCCATGGAAAGATGGATGCAATTGCCTTGTAGAGGAAAACTGCACATGCTCCTCAATGGCTTCAGGAATGCAACACCCAGAATTCTTCAGCAGAGATTGTTAGGTGTATGTACTTCACTCTTTGCTGGTTGTCAAACAGTGTAAACCATCAAACAATGTAAACCGTTAGGATCCATGCTGTGTTTTATTTATCTATATGAAAAAAATCTAAGAAAGTGCCAACATAAGCCAACAAACAAGCAGCATTCTAGTGTTACATTAGAAGAATAGAGGGCATTTGAGTTGTGTGGTAGCAAAACTTGGAAATCATTAGAGGTTTATGTTCACCGAAGTCTAGTTTGGAGTCCAGTGTCTTGTCAACATCTCTCCTTATGGTTGCCCTAGGAGGGTGTTAAAGCCTTTATGTACATTTTATTTTTGCTACTTAATGATATAACCTTACAACTATGAGATGCTAAAGCAGGCAGCCTTTTCTTTTTGATTAATCTCAATCTCAGTGTCATGAGAATAGAGTCACCATTGGCTGAATCATGAGTTCAAGTAGGTAGCTGGTTCTTAAAGTGAGATTTGAAGAGGTTGTTCCTTAGCTTTCTTTTTTTCTAAATTTTCTGAACTTCAAAGTATATAGGTTACACTTTCACATGTCCTTCTAAGAGTATAGTGCTTCTTGATCATAGTCACTTCTATCATTTTCTCCCATCTCACCTGTTCTCCCTACCCCAGACTCATTTATAGAGAGGATTACCCAAGAATAAAAAAACGCAATTAAAGTACTGACTATTTATTTGCATTCTCAGCCCTGTCCTACTATAAGCAAGTTTAGATCCCTGTGGTGTTCTGAAACCACATGACCATTTTATGTTAGATTCCTTGGCTGTATATTTAAGAAGAACCCCTCTTTCTTCCACAACAGTTTGAACTTTGGAACCTTTCCATTTTATTGCAAATGATAATACAATTGTAAGTGAGATGGACCTGAATTTGTTTCCTATCTTGCCTCCTAGCCTGTCCATCCTTCTTTTATGGGAAAAGTGATGGGAGAGTCTAACTCTTATTTTCTCTTATTTTACTTATTTACCCTAGCTAAAACATTAATGATGACTTTTTAAGATGTTATCTATGCAACAGATTGGATGCATAAAATAATTAAGAGGTAATTAAAGTAAGGTTGGAATCTAAACAATGGAAGAAAAGATGAGCTCCAGGGAAGAAAGACATCACCATTAAAAACTAAATACCATGAAGGCCAGACAGTGAAAAATCCAGACTAAAGAATTTAATTGATTTCTCAGTCATTCCTTTTTGAGATTCTTTTTTGGTCAGTCATGGGGCTTGAACTCTGGGCCTAAGCGCTGTCCCTCAGCCGTTCAACTCAAGGCTAGCGCTGTACCACTTGAGCTACAGTGCCACTTCAGTCATTCCTTTTTAAGTGAATTTACTGGTGATGTTGCTTTGGAATGTGACTTTTATCTCCATTATTAAAAAGAATGATTTCCCATAAAAACAAAACATAACTTGTGTTTGGCGTTTTATTTGTGGGAAAGTTGAAAGATCTTTAAACTAAAGGTCCATACTATTTTATGGCAACTATCAATGGAAATCAAATATTAGCCAAGCAATTTATAGTGTGCCTGCATTCTTCATTTTCCATTGATGGATCACATTTTTATAGTTTAATAGTTGATTGTTTTCCTTCCATGTTTACCTGATTGACCCTGGCTGATGGTCTCTTATTGGTGAGAGTTTGAGGCCCTAATCTCATGGTACATAAAAAACAATAAAAACAGAATAGGAATCCATGCTTGACGAGGATGTACAGTGAGATCCATAGAGATAGTATCTTACAAAAAAGAATGATGTGGAAATCTCAGTGTTGCCATGCAGGGAATTCTCAAAGCAAGAAGCTGCAAATGTCAGAGTACCAGTCACAAACTAAAGAGTAAATACATTTTGGGTTAATACAGAGTAATAAGGATGTCAAAAAGAACAGCAGAACTAAAATGAAGATCTGTCTGTGAGAAGGCCATTCTCACTATTTATTGGATTATTGATAGCATTAGATGCGTATTATTTATTTTGTCATTATTACATCTGGCTTGTAATATCTTACTTTATATCCAACATCCATATTGTAAACTTTTGGAAGACAGTTTTTCTTTACTCCTTTATTTCTACTTTTTTTCCTTTTTACTTCTAATTCTTCCAATTCCCATAAGGTAGACATCAAGATAATACATCATTTAGCTGGGTACAGTGGCACTCACCATGGTCCAGGCTAGCCTGAGCATAAGAATGAGACCCTATTAAAAAGTAACGGAATCAAAATGGCTTGGTGTATGTGAGGTTATGGCATAATTGGTAGAGAGCTGCCTAACAAAGATGATGCCCTGAGTTCAAACTCAAAATTAAAAACAGAAGTAATTCCTGCTTCAAAGTTACATTCATATAAAAATTTCATCTTACATAGAAGCTGCTTCTTTTCTTTTGGTCAGTAAGAATGGAGTCTTGTGAAACCTTTGTTCTTTTCTCTTTTAGGTTTTAAAATGAGGCAGCGTCATGTGCTTATGGAATCCACAGGGCCTATGGGGCATTGTCCTCATTTGGTGGAATCTGTTCCTTGTGAGGATCCAATGTGTTATCAATGGCTGGTATCAGAAGGAATCTGTATATCTGATCATGGAAAATGTGGCCCTGGACATCGCATCCTGAAGGCTGTCTGTCAGGATGAAAAAGGTATGACACAATAATGTACTACAGTTGTTAAATGACACTCCCAAATGACATGTTGCCACTCTCCAAAGGTCATTCCTGAGGGAGAAAAGCAGTCTTTCCTGTCTTTCAAAATTTGTGGTTCAGTCAAGTGTCTCATTGCTGCAAAGTGGGCTTGTTCACTTTGTATAGAGTTACATGTTCCATAACATAATAGCATTGTTAACACAGGGTACTCTGGAGTCTTTACTTTGTCATGACAAATAGAAAATAGAATTAATCTGGATAATCTTAAAAACATATTAATTCCACTTGTATTTGCTGTGGTTGAGTTCATGCTTTTATACATTATCAACAAATGTAACCTCATAAAGATGCCAAGGTTAAAAAGAAAGAAAAAAGACTAAGTGAGATCTTTTCATTTATGTTTCATTAGATTAGCACCAGCTCTAGACATAACACTAATATTTATAAAGAACCATTTTAAAGTATAAACTGTCAAGATTTATAAAACTATTAAAAGTGATGTCTTTCCTTGATAACAAAGCTTTGGGGACAATGGTTGCTGAAAATGAAGGATAATTTTAAAAATATGTAAGTCACATGGCGATGATAAAAGTGACATTTCACATCTTTATCCTGGAGATTAAAAGGAATTAAGTCTCTTGGGAGAATATTGAGCACATTGACTAATCAGTTCTGCCATGAGGAGCCCCACTTAAAATGCTCTTGGTATGTGGCATGAAATGTTTTGACGTCTAGAGCAAAGGAACCCACAGAACAGAAGGAAATTATGAAGTGGAATATTAACATTCATCCAGGGTTGACATGCAGCAGAGTATTTTCTCCCCCACATCATTGTCTCTCCCTCTCTATCTTTTTTGTTGTGTTATTTCATTCTTTACTTTAAAATCACTGCCATAATTAGGCTGTCATGCATTTATATCAAATGACTTAATTGGTTACTTCAAGAAACCAGATTGTTGTTTAATTAAGTAGAGGGTGACAACAGATTTTAGTAGCTATGTTAAATGGTTAAAACGAATAGTGTCTACTTCTATGATTAAACAATGCTTAAATATGACACCTTGTGCAATTTACCAACACAAGCAAATATGATCACTTTTGTGTGGCTTTTCTTTGTGTTGTATTATTGTTTATAATAAGAAATATATGTGTTTGGTCTTCATACTTGTTTCTTGGCATAGTGATTCTAATTTTTTGCTAATGTCCTGAACAATCTGTGTGCTAGTAGATTTTTTTGTTCTGTAATTTAGTCTTTGTTCTTTGTCTGTGATAAGCTCTGAAGTCCCTTGGAATTTTACTGGGTGATAGGTATCATCTTTTTCCTAATAACATGAAAATTCTTTTGCTTTTGGGTGGAGAATATTTATTAGAAAGACCAGGCCATTATTAGAAGCTTGGAATTTTAAGTCCCACATTTCATTTACTGGGGAAAAGAAAGGAGTGGAGATTGAGTTATTCACTAACCGTGCCTAGATGGTGAAGCCTCTATAAAGATTGTTCAACTATGAGGTTCAGAGTTTTTCCACACATGCACATTCATAGGGAGGAAGATGACATATTTAATTCTTCTATCTGGCAACATCTGTATCTATTATAATAGCCTATAATAGACAATGTAAGCAGAGTGTTTCCTTGATTTCCATGAGTTGTCCAGGTAATTTACAGATTCTGAGGAAGGAGCTATAGGTACCTTGACTTAGAACTAGAGTGTCAGAAGCCTGAATGACAAGCTAAGACCTGTGATGTCTGAAATGAAGGAAGTCTTAGAGGATTGAGCCCTTATTGAATTTAATGCTGTCTCCAAGAATAGAATGTGAACACTGAGTTGAATTGTACAGCTTCCAGTTGGTGTCAGAAAATTATTTGGTATGGGGAAAATCCCACACACAGAGTTCATAAAAATATTCTGTGTTGATTGTGGGGTCACAGTGAAGTGTCGATGTTGGAAGCCTTTGGCTGTTGGAATTTTAACTAAACTATTCATCATTCATATCATATCAGGAATTGTCCTTCCCTTCAGCAGTCAGGAGAGGATAATATCAGCTATCAGGGAGATGAAGATGAAAGATCATGTTTCAAAGTCAGCCTTCACAAAAGTTAGCAAGAATATCTCAATAAGTAAGCTAGTAGTGAAGAACTTGCTGTAATTACTTAGAAAGGCAAAATCTAAGTTCAACAAAATAAACACCAAGGAATGGGAACTTGAAAGCAGCGGAGAGGAGACAAGGGGAGAGGAGTACATGAATAAAGAAAAGAAGGGGAAGAATACAGTGGAAAAAACAACCAACCTCCATGTGTATCCTAAAGTATTAAGAAAAGTGAAGGAAGGGGAAAGTTGAGAGGGACTGGTTAGAATATTGACAGGGGTGACATTGATAAAGACACATTGCATTCATACACTGATTTATTGAATGGTAACTCCTTTCTACAACTGCTTAAAATAATTAAAAATGTAAGCTAGGTATGATGGTACTCATGGATAATCACAGCTACTGAGGAGGTAGAGGTAGGTCAGGGCAAAAGCATAAAATTGTATCTAAAAGTACCTAAAACAAAAAAATGCTAGAGACATGAATCAAGTGCGTTTGCTTAGCTAGTTTAAGCTCCTGAATCAAACTTGAGTATTAAAAGAAGAGAGAGGGTAATAAAAGCTACCTCTGACTGTCATGATTATGGGAGTTAAATAATGTATATGACAGTGAATAGTGATGTGCCTGGTTTACAGCCTTTCCAAATAAGTTTACAGTGTACAATATATTATCTCATGTTAATTGTGCAAAGAGCATTTTATATGATGAATATAATACTAAAAATCATAATACATATAACTACTTCTTCCTCCTAAATTTCAGTGAAGAAAACAGAATGATCATTAGCTTGGTTGAAACCCAAAATCGTGTCATGCTTTGTCATTTCATTGTGGACATTAGAGAATTGTCATGATACCTTGTGTCCGCAGTGCTAGGAATTTCTTCTACAGTATGTGCTCTGCCTTCTTTAGTAGTTACAGAAGTTTCCTCAGGCTACGTCTAGTTTAGATTCATTGCTTGTTCCTGTGAAATGCTAATTTTCAGCTATGACCTATACTCTCTCAACTACTATGAGGAAAGCTGGAGTTAATGCTGTTTACATGAGCTCCATGATGTCTTCATGGATTTTAAATGCCTGGATAAAACTCCTTCACTGTTTGTGGGGCAATAGCCACAGTCAGGGTAATAGGAACATGCTGGCCTCCTGATAACTGGAGCAGACTTGTGTCCAGTAAGAAATTGAAAATGTGGTCTGGGTGTACATTTTGTGAATCAGCTGCTATGTGATTTTGGATGATTGATGATGGGGTTCTGCCTGACTGAAACGGTATATGCTTGTAAATTCCAACAAAAGTACCTTTTCAAGGATGCTAGAGTATTGCTTATTTCTGTTGGAATAAACATTCTTAAAAGCCTTTTAATTTATGATAGGATGTTGGAAGTTCTGAGATTTGCTTATAGTTAGAGATCAAGAAATACTCTCTGTATTATCTGTGAAGATAATGTTAAACCCCATTTGGATTAGAATTTACCTATTTGAATATGTGTTGTTTCACTATAATTCTAAGTAGAACCACTGTTGTGTTTCTAAGACTTTATTTCTGAAGCCTTTAATGATGAAGAATCTCATGTTTGTCTGATGATGCTTTAGCTCTTCTACGTATTTTTCTTAAATTATCTTTAAGTTAGTTGTACAAAGGAGTTGACATTAAACAAAGTAGTTCATGAAGACAATGCATTTTGATCAATGACACCACTTTCAGCATTCTTACCTATCCCTCCTGCCTCACCCCTTCCCTCACTCTTCTTTGTTTTTTTAGAATATACACTGAATTCTTGACTTTATTTGTCTACCCCTATCCCTTTGATCACTGATGATCTTGGTTCCTGACGAGCTAGAAGCACCAGGCTCCTGGTTTATGCTGTCATTTTAAATGTATGTCTCTTTGAGTAGCAAATGTAGTCATTTTTTCCATGAGTATGGAATTCTTAAAGTATACTGTTGGATGTATGAAGAAATCTAAAAAGTTGTAAATATTAAGGGACATGCATTTTATATAAACAGAACAAATTCCAAGACTTACTTTTTTTTGAATAGTAACTTAGTGGATTGTAGATCCTGCTGATTCCTCCCCTGCCAATCATGTACTATTCCTATGCTGCCTAACTGAAAAGTTCAACAGCTAGTTTCTGTATCTCTCTATTCAAGGAATTTCTAAGAAGTGGTGCTGTAGCTCAAATGGTAGAGCTCTCACCATGAGCTGAAGAGTTGAGAGACAGTGCCCAGGCCCAGAGTGCAAGCCCTATGACTGACAAAAAAAAAAGGAATTTCTCTGGAACCTGTCTGAACATAAAGAATCCCAGAGGAACCCTCAGTTAGAGATTAAGAATTGATTTTAACAAATTCTTACCTAGATCTATTATCTATGCTTCACTGTTGGAATATGCTGTATATGCTCTACATAGCTGCCATCACAGAGAGATGAATGTCTGTTTCTCCTGAAAGTAACTTACATGACTATATATCCCTTATTATTTTAACTACTTTTCTTTGCTTTTACTTATTTTGCAAGAATCTTTGATAGAGATGCATTTATTGCAGCTCAAAGTAAGATAAATGTGATTGGGAAGGTAAATAGTGAATGCAGTATACACTTCTACAAGCAACACAAAAGCCCACTCAATTAAAGCATAGTGATGACATTTGTGTATGTGTGTACTGAGGTTTGAACTTAAGGCTTCACTCGCACTTGGATTTTTCAGTCATAGCTGGTGCTCTATCACTTGAGTCATGCCTTAACTCTGTTTTTCCACTCTGGTGGTTTTTTTTCTGGCTTATTTGAAATAGGTTCTCATGGATTTTTCTGCCTGGGCTGGCTTTGAACCTTCATCTTCAGATATTAGCATTCTCAGTAGCTATTATTGCAGATATTAAACACCAGCTCCCAGCTTAATGGTAATTTTTAGAGAATCACCTCTCAAGAATAAATCTGGGTTCATTCAGTGTTTTTGAGTAACATTGAGGTATTAATAGTTTTGGTAATACCCTAACTTCCCTTCAGAAAAAAAACACAAAACCATAAAAAAACAGTAATAAGTCCATTTTTCCCAGAGTTAGGACATCTAGGTAATGTTGATAATACTTCTGATTGGGCCATACTACTTTTGGCACAGAACTGGGTCCTTCATATTTTTTGTAGTGGATGACAGGATGGATGATTGGAATGGTCTTTAATAAAAATGGAAGAAACATATCTCTTTTGTAAAAGTGATTAATTGTATAGAACGTTTGGGTCTGAGGTGTTGGAGAATCATGATACTCTATTTCCCTTTCTTTTGTTTTAGACCAGTAGTTCTAAAGCTACCATGAATCAGAATCAAACTGTGCCAGTTAATTTAGGATCTGATTCAGTTGTGGAATAGACTCAAGAATTTTGATTTTTCGCTAATTCCCAAATAATGCTAATGGTGTAGCTCCAGGGACAAAAGTTTAAGAAACACTATTCCAGAGCAAATGAGGCCAATGGGCAGTCTCTGAATCTTAGAGTAAAATTGCAGTCTGCCAGAGCTGTGCTAGGCCCATCTTATACTTAGAATCAACAATGGTATTGATTGTGATCTGTTGTTTCTTGTTTCCTGCTGGTGAAGTTATTCTTGGGAATCATGAAATATGTTACTGTCTTTCCAGAAGCAAGCAGTGAGTAAATATTCTTTTATTCCTTTATTGTTACCTAGATGGATTACTAAAAGATCAAATAGTGGAAAGCAATTGTGTTCTCTGGCAGAAACAGAAGACACATAATATGTGAGATGAGTTATTTTGGTTTAGAGGAGAGTTTTCATTTTCAGCAAGCTATTGTTTTCAGACCACCGACTGGTAGCCATTTGGTATCAATGTTCTTACTGAAGGAAGTGTAGTGATGACAAATGTGTTGTATTAAATTTTGAAATGAACCTGACATTGCAGTTGAAACTGCCAATAAGATCAGACTGTGCTATTCACGCTTCAGGTATCAGACTGCAAAAGAGATTAAATTGGAGAGTTCCTATAGATACGTTCCTCATTCCTTTCCCTTTAGATGTCTTGTTGTAAAATTAAAGATGAAACCTAAATAATGTTTGCCAATGAAGGAATCCGAAAGAAAAAAAATAGAGACATGTTATAATCACAGTTTCCCCACCCAGGTTTGACGGGAAGATGGGAAATAAACTGGAGAAACAATTTAAATGCTAAAGAGAGAGCTGAGTTTATCCTATGCTGCCTGTTGATAAACAGGTACTGTATTTTGAATAACTTCCTTTTTTCACCCTGCTTCATACCTAGGCAGTCCAAGAGAGCTTTATGCTTTTTTATTATGACTGAGATAACCAAATAAATGATTGCATTGAAATTTCCACTCCACCAGTATTTAACAATCACATGTTTAAAAAATATTTTATTATCTTTCAGTAGTTGTACAAAGGAGTTGCCATACACCAAAGCAGCTTATTCATACAATGAGTCTTGATCAATGTCACCCCTTTTGACAGTTTCACATCCCCCTGCCTATCCATCCCTTCCCTCACTTTTAATTTTTAGGTGATATATTGAATTTTTCCCATTTAACAAAGCAGTTTGTATCTGCCATGTGCCTTGATGTGTGTCATCACTTCAACATCTTCATCTCCCTTCAGCCTACCCTTTCCCTTATATTGCTCAACTTTGCAATATATACAATGAATTCTTGCCTGCATTCCTCTCCTTCCCTCTTCCCTTTATTCTCACTACCTTAGTTACTTATTCTCACTACCTCACTACCTCTGTCATCACCCTTACAACAAAATAAAATCAAAGGAAGACTATAGGAATTAAAGGAAAATATCTTTAATCATTCTGCCTGTAATGGAGAGGAGGGTGAAAAGAAAGAGTGAAGAGAGTGAATGTAATTAAAATACTTTCTATACGGGTGTGAAGATGAAAAATGAAGCTTGTTGAGATTAGATTGGGAAAGAAGGAAAGGGATGAGGGAGAATGATCAAAGGAATGAGTCTGGTCAGGGTAATATATATATATATATATATATATATATATATATACACACACATATATTTATATATGTGTATATATATACACATATATATACACATATATATACACACACATATTTATATATATATATATATATGCATGTCAAAATGAAATCTGTACAAACAACTGATGCCAGGAAAAATTTTAAAACCACAAAAAAAGAAGAAAAATGTTTTGCAAGTAAATTTAGGGATATGTTAACCCTAGTAGTTTTCTCATTCCATAGGAGTAGAAAACATGTAGGAATCCATAGCTCACAATTTGTCGTCCTCTACTTCTGAGACCTCTGTGCATATTGGCATCCAAGTCATATTCAAGTTGTTTCCCTACTGGGGACACATATCTTCAACCTTATATTTTTGGACTTCTTCTTTTCTTGATAGACTCTATTAGTTGTAGAAGATAGTGGATTTAATTGTGACATTTTAATATATGCATATAAAGCATTTTGATCATATTCAGCCCAATATTGCTACTTCTTACCCTCTTCCTTTTGAGACCTTTTGTCCCTCTTCTTTCATGTCTTTGTTTTTTGCCAGTTTTACTGCTATTTCTTGAGCTGAGTCCTATTTTTAAAAATCTGTGTTTGTGGTGCTTACTTCTAATCCTAGCTACTCAGCATGCTGAGATACAAGGATCGTGGTTTGCAGAAAGGTCTAGCAAACAAATCCCTGAGACTCCTATCTCCAATTAAATAGCAAAAGCCAGACTAGACTCATGAATCAAGGAGTAGCCTATCATCTTTGAGTCAAAGAGCCAAGTGAAAGAACAAGAGCCTTGAGTTCAAGCCCAAGTACTGGCACATGAGTGTGAGTACACATAGACACACACACACACACACACACACACACACACACACACACACACACACACACACACACACACAGGTGTCTCTATGCCAATATCTTGTAGGGTTTCCCTATGCCTTCCTTTAGTACTGTGTATGTAGTGTAGTATAGGGTGCTTGGGATTGTACTCATGGATTTGCACATTCTAGGAAAGCACTCTAGCTTTGAGCTACCTCTCCAAGCTTCCTCTAATATCTCCAGTTTTTCTGGTCTTAAATTAAGATTTCATACATTTACAGTGTTTTTTTAACATAGTAAGAAAGAATGATCTAGAGTCATTCTTTTACCTGTGGATATCTAGTTTTCACATAATAATTTATGGAAGAGGCTGTTACTTCTTCAACTTGAAGTTTTGGGATCTTTGTCTAGAATCGGTGGCTGTTGATGGGTATATTTAAATCTGAGTCCTCTATCCTGTTGGTCATACTATCTGCTTTTATGCTGTTTTTGTTACCAGGGTTCTGTATATTTTGAATCACACAATTCACTGCAGGCAGGACCAACATCTACTGCTTTACTCTTTGTTCCCCTCCCCTGTTCATATCTCTAGGTAGGGTCTTAAGAAACACTATCTACAGCCAAAGGTTTACAGCCTTATGTAACTCAGTCAAGGAAGCATTGTAAAACTGACACTGTGACCAGTGATTTCCCTGTATCTTCTGGGAATAATCCACAGAGGTTATTCTATAATAATAGGATCTTTATCAAGGTAGCTTATAGCTATGGTCTTCCTGTAGAGTTTGAAGGATATAATTTGAGGTGTGTGTATTTTTTCCTCCTCCAAAACCAGCTTGATGTGTAGGTAGGGCCAGTTTCAGAGCAAGTTACTTAAAATTACCAAGCATTTGTAAGGACCTTGAATTCTCCTGCCTATAAGCCTGCCAGTCTCCTGTCAGTCTGATGACTGATTATGCTCTGGGTTTACCTTATGCTTGCTTGGCCACTTGCCTTGCCTCTTGTAGAAGAACTGGGATTAAAGCTGCAAATTGCTCTGAGCCCTTCTCTACCTTTGTACTTTTCCAGGTTGTTTTAGGCCTATAGTCACATTTTTTTAGTTCTCAGAGTTCTTACTTTATCTTCACAGGATATAGTGGCACCTCTATTGCTTGGTCCCTTTCCAATGACAGGAGTCAAACAAAAGGTGTTTCTATTCTACCATCTTAGCTCCACTCCCTCCTTTGGCTGATCCTTACAGATCGTTTTAGAATGATGTCCTTCAGGAAATAGTCCCTCTACTCCAACTTCACCCCTTTTCATGCTGGTCTAGAATCTCAGGTAAATAATATAGTTATTGATTGTCACAGATTATGTCTCAACCAATTATGATAATCCCAATCCTCTATGGTCACTTGGTTCAGCAATGTATACAGTTTACAGAAATGAAACATTCTCTAGGTCCTGGAAAATGTCCAACCCCTGAAGCTACAGTTTAAGTATTGTCTCATGTAGAATAATATTGTTCCTCATAGCTAAAGCCAGTTTGTGTCAGAGTATATATCCACTACTGCAGAGATCATCTTAATTGATAGAGTACACACCTTTACTCCCCTAACACATTGTGATTTAGTTATCCAAGCCTTAACTGTATTATAGTAAGATTATTTCTCACTTGTCTGCTTCTTTTATTTGACTCTTAGCTTCTCAAGGGCAGAAACCTGACACATTCATCATTTTATTCTTGGCTTGATGCCACAAGTGTCAAATCTATTAAGTTATTCGATTTATATTTACAGAGTCTCGGGTAGTCTTCTTTATATTTTCACACAACAGCATAATTTGGAATTATTTCTTTTCCAATTTTAATGATCAGGACATTATATCTGAGAAATTCTGAGAGCCTAAAAATTATTTAGCAAATAACTCTGAGCAGCAGAAAACGGAATCCTAGTTCTGGATTTTAAAATTAGTTCCTTCTATATTCCCCATATATCAGTGAATACAATCTCATATACCAATTTCACTGGCACTACTCTGTACCAGACCCACTCAATAACTACCATTAGTTAAGATGATGTTTTTCTGTTAGGTTAAACTTGGCCTGCAACTTTCTCTCAATGAAGAAGCATTAAGGGAATTTACACCACTGATGTATATCACTGATATAGGCTCATGGAAATTATTTCTAAACTCTGAGCATGTTGCCTCTGTTTTCCTTAGTGTGAGAGCAAAAGAGAAATATAACCTGGTACAATACAAACCTAAAGCCCATACATGTTTCATTCTGGGATAAGAAAAGCTGATCTAGATATCTATTACCTAGTTATCTTAGTTACTTAGGTTTCCCTAGCAACTGTAGTTTTAAACTTGGTCATATTCACACAGCTAAGCAATGTGGAATTTATCCAACACCTCGGATTTGGAGTAGAGAGAAGAGCAGATTCACTAAAAATGGAGGTGAGGCAAACCATAGAAAAAGTAGGAGAAAACTATTAAAATAGAGACAAAATAGCTCCTTGTTCTATCATAGGAAAAACGTTTAAGAGGGTGCTAATAGCCAAATTGCTAGTAAAACCATATTATTAAATTTGAGTGATTCAGTTAAAATGCAGGTGAAATTCTGAACATAAAAGCAATGCTTCATATTGCATCAGAATTGGCAAAATGTAATGAATAGGGTTGGTAGTATCTTTGTAGTGTTCAAAAAGATAAACAGGTAAAAATTAAAATATGACAAACATTATCATCACCTGAGAGTACACATTTCACTTTATGTGCCAGCCAGGTGAGTGGTGAGCTCACCACTAGTGGAAGTAATTTGATGAAGCCTGGGTCCCATCAAGAGGAACCACGGTGGGAATCTGCTCTTAAGTGCTGATGGCTGTGTGGACTATTTGTAGCCATTTTTGACAGAACAGTTCTGCATTGACTTAATTTCCTTTTCCTTTTATTTTTATTTTTGTTGGTCATGGGGATTGAACTCTGGGCTTGGGCGCTGTCCCTGAGCTCTTCAGCTCAAGGCAAATACTCTAACACTTGAGCAACAGCACCACTTCTGGTTTTCTAGTAGTTAATTGGAGATAAAAGTTTCATGTACTTTTCTGCCCGGGCTGGCTTTGAACTGTGATCCTCAGATCTCAGCCTCCTGACTAGCTAGGATTACAGGTATGATCCTCTGGTGCCCGGCTTTAATTTTATTTATTTATTTATTTATTTATTTATTTATTTATTTATTTATTTATTATTTTTTATTGTGGGGAGTATGAGAAGGGATGGGAAGGGGAAACAAAGAGGAGGCAGCAATGCTTGATAAGAAATGTACTCGTTATCTTGCCCATGTAATAATTTCTTTTAAATTGAGGAAATTAATGTCTCTCACTCTTCTCAATAGACTGTCAATATCAGAGAAAATCATCCCCATATTTTCTAACCATTCCTAGAAGGGATGCTGTTGATTTAAAAACAACAATGAACAAAACAGGCAAGGACTTATCCAGAGTCTTTGCCAGGAAACTGTTATGTTTCATTAAATAAACAATTTTTATTATTTAACATTAAATAACTGAAAATAAGGAAATATGCCATAATGTACATTTTTTAGTTCTAAAATTAAATAGTGAAATAATTTAAGATAGAACCAGAATTTTCAGGTAAACAGAAAATTCTCTTATTGAGAAAGAACAGCCGGTGTCTTGACCAAAATAAAATATTTTCTTCCTAAGGATCTAGGGTATATACACGAATGATATAGAAGGGGAGGAATGACTTTCCCTTTAGAGAAATATTAATGCATAAAGGTTTTTGCTTACAGAGACCAGTACAGCTCTCTGTGATAAAAGTGGCAGAGAGCACAATTGTAAAATCATTTCAATCCAACATTTATCACTAAGCAAAGAAAACAATATTAGTCCTGATATTCTGAAATCTTTCCATGAATTTACTCAGTCTGCAGAGAAATAGGTGCTTGAAGAAAAACCATTATTTTAACCTGCAGAACTAGTTCAGAAAATTGCTATGATGCTGGCTACCTAGAGTGTGAAGGGTAATTTGATTCTTTCCAGTGAAACTCATTGTCATTTCTTCAAATATGAGAGAAAGCTGAGTGTCTCCTGCTTATAATCCTAGAGACTCAGGGAGCTGAGGTTTTAGGACTGTAATTCAAAGCCAGATTGTTCAGAAAAGTTCACAAGACTATATCTAATTAACCATCAAAAAGCTGCACTGGAGACATAGCTCAAGTGCTAGAGTATCAGCAGTGAGTGAAAAGTGCCAAATAGGGAAATTAAGGCCCTTAATCCAAGCCTTGGTTACCCTTCCTCACACACACAAAAAAAATGTAAGATAGAGTTTACACTGTTTGCGTCAGCATTCTGTGCAAGAATTCTTAGGGGGAAAAAAAGTCAGTCCTAGAATACATGCCTTTCCTGATAATATGGATACAGTGTACCCTGAAATTTGTCCTGTTGACAGTGTTCCCATCATAAGCTCATTTTAAGAAGTCCCAACTTTATTTCTTGACTAGCTTTCATACTGCACACTGTAATCCTTCACATCCATCCCAGAGGACCATGTGGAGGCAAGCAGGCACAGGAGAAAGATTATTATAAGGTTTATTAGAGGAGACATATTTCACAGGAGAGGGAGCACATAGCTTCTGTCCCCATCCAAGTGGCATGTCTGTCTGGGGCAGGTAGGCGCTTTGGCAGGTGGGTCTAGGTGGAGAGATGGAGTGGCGAGGTTTACTGTGGGAACTCTAGAGCAGGGAGGAGCTCAGGTCTGGGTGGAGCTGAGGACCAGAGTTGGGGATAATTCTTTTTATTATTATTATTTTTTATTGTGAAAATACTGTACAGAGGGGTTACAATTACATGGGCAAGATAATGAGTACATTTCTTATCAAGCATTGTAGCCCCTCATTTGTTTCCCCTTCCCACCCATCTGCCCCCCACTCCACCCAACCCTCTTCCCCTTTTTGACATAACCACTTGTACATCTCATTGTTACAATGGGTCCACCTGTATCCCTATTTAAACGATTTGTTTTTTCCCTTCCCCTCCACAAATTTAACAACATCAAATGCAGTGAAAACAGAGGTTATACCGTGGAGGAAGGACATACAAAGCAACAAAGAAATAATCTTATAAATGTGTTAGAAACAATCACATGAAAGAAAAAAAAACATTTGAATACATATCTTAGGCTTCATTTCCCTCACATCAAATTGACTGAACTTTTCTGCTTGACTCAGACATATACTAGTTATTGCAAATAAAGGAAACATGGGACCTATGTTTCTTTGGGCCTGACTTACTTCACTTCATATAATTTTTTCTAAGTCTTTCCATTTCCTAACAAATGGGGCAATGTCATTCTTTCTGATGGAGGCATAGAATTCCATTGTGTATATATACCACATTTTCTTGATCCATTCATCTACTGAGGGGCATCTAGGTTGGTTCCTTATCTTAGCTATGGTAAATAATGCTGCAATAAACATAGTTGTGCTGGTAGCTTTAGTGTGGTCTTGTTTGTAAACATTTGGGTAAATGCCCAAAAGTGGGATTGCTGGGTCATAGGGGAGCTCTATGTGGAGATTTTTGAGGAACCTCCATACTACTTTCCAAAGTAGTTGAACAAGTTTACCCTTCCACCAACAATGCAGTCCACATCCCCTCCAGCATCTGTTGTTATTGGAGTTCTTGATTATAGCCATTCTAACTGGGGTAAGGTGGTATCTCAAGGTTGTTTTGATTTGCATTTCTTTTACGGCTAGAGAGGTTGAGCATTTTTTATGTGTCTATTGGCCATTCTTCTTTCTTCTTCAGAGAAGTTTCTCTTTAAGTCTTTAGCCCACTTATTCATTGGACAGGTGTTTCTTTGAGGATTTGTTGTTGGGGGATTTAATTTTTTGAGTTCCAGGTATATTTTAGATATGAGACCCTTATCTGTTGTATGGCTAGTGAAGATCTTCTCCCAATCTGTGGGCTTTCTATTGATCTTGCTAGCTATATCCTTTGCCATGCAGAAACTCTGCAATTTCATGCAATCCCATTTGTCCAACCTTTCTTTGATTTGTTGTGATTCTGAATCTCTATTAAGAAAATTTTGGCCTGTGCCAAGTAGACCTAGGGTTTCTCCTATTCCATCCTGTAATTTTTTCAGAGTGTCTGCTTTGACTCCTAGGTCTTTGATCCATTTGGAGTTGATTCTGGTGCAGGGTGATATGTAAGGATCTAGCTTTAGTTTTCTACAAGTAGTTAACCAATTTTGCCAGCACCATTTTCTGAAGAGGCTGTCTTTCTTCCATTCTATTTTTTTAGCTCCCTTATCGAAGATTAGATGGCTATAGATCTCTAGGTTCATTTCTGGGTTTTCGATTCTATTTCATTGCTCCTGAGGTCTGTTCTTATGCCAATACCAAGCTGTTTTGATTACTATGGCTTTATAGTAGAGTTTGAAATTTGGTATTGATATTCCTCCAGCACTGTTCTTTCTGTTGAGGATCATTTTTGCTATTCGGGGTCTTTTATTGTTCCATATGAAGTTTTGGATTGCCTCTTCTATTTCCTTGAAGAATGAGGATGGAATATTGATAGGTATCTCATTGAATTTGTAGATAGCCTTGGGAAGTATTGTCATTTTCACAATGTTGATCTTTCCAATCCAGGAGCATGAGAGTTTTTGCCACTTTCTAAGTTCTGTTTTGATTTCCTTTTTCAAGTTTTTAAAGTTTTAATCATAGAGGTCCTTCACTTCTTTGGTTAAGTTAATTCCCAGGTATTCTATTTTTTGTGGGGCTATTAGGAATGTGGTTGCTTTCCTGATTTTAGCCACACTTTTCTCATTGTTGGCATACAGAAAAGCCATTGATTTTTAAGGGTTAATTTTATACCCTGCTACTTTGCCAAAGTTTTGAATCAGCTTGATTAATTTGGGAGTGGAGTCTATGGGATTCTTTAAATACAAGATCATGTCATCTGCAAAGAGGGAGAGTTTTATTTCTTCTTTCCCTAGTTTGATTCATTTTATGTTTGCATCTCGTCTTATTGCTTTAGCTAGGCATTCTAATACTAGATTGAAGAGAAGTGCAGAGAGTGGACATCCTTGTCTCATTCCTGAGTTGGGGGGAAATGGCTTTAGTTTTTCACCATTAAGTATAATGCTGGCTGTAGGTTTGTCGTATAAGCCTTTCTTGTATTGAGGAATGTTCCATGGATTTCTAATTTTTCCAGAGCCTTCATCATAAAGGGGTGTTGGATCTTGTCGAATGCTTTTTCTGCATCTATTGAGATAACCATGTGGTTCTTATCCTTGCTCTTGTTGATGTGATGAATTATATTAATTGATTAGCATATATTGAACCAGCTTTTCATCCCTGAAATGAATCCTGTTTGATCATGGTGCATGATTTTTTGGATGAATTGTTGAAGTCAATTGGCCAGAATTTTATTGAGAAGTTTTGCATCAATGTTCATCAAAGAAATGGGTCTATAGTTCTCTTGCTTTGATGAGTCCCTGCGTGGTTTGGGGATGAGGGTTATGATGGCTTCATAGAATGAGTTTGGTAGGTGGGATAATTCTAATACACACCATCCTCATTTTACCAGTTGCTAGATATGTACCCTCTAACATCTCAGCTTCTTATATAGCTGGTATCCTAGGCCCATACTTTTTCTTTGTTGTTGAGATGGGATCTCTGTAACTTTTCCTGGGATGGCCTTGTATCATAACCTTTCTATTCTCCACCTTCTGAATAACAGAGTTTACAACATGAGCCACTGTGTCTTGGCTCTATTCCAAGTTCTTTCCTGAATGTGATTACTGTTGTAAAATGTATTACCTAGGGTTTTTTGCAGTTATATATTATTTGTAAAAATTATCTTCTTTAGATGTTTTACAGAATAAAATGGTGGTTTTAATATAGCTCCACAAGATGAAGTTTTCTTTTTTAATATATTTTAAATTTTTATTGCAAAGGTGATATACAATGGTGTTATAGTTATATGTCAGGCAATGAGTACATTTCTTTTTGAACAGTGTCACCCGTCCTCATTTTCTCCCATTTTTTTCTTTCCTGACCACCCTTCCCTCACAAGGAACGTAGTGTCTAGTGAGTATCACTGCTGCATTTGTTCTCCCTTTGTGCCACCATTTCTGTGTTCCCCTTTCCCTCCCCCAAACAGATAAACTTAGATACAAGATAAAAGACACAGAAATTCAGTGACAAAGGAAAAAACAAAGACAAACCCCAGGAGCAAATTAACAAAATACTCCTTGTTTCCATTTCTTAGAGTTCATTTCAATAGACATCATTTTACATGATCATATTTACATACCTAATTGCACCTTTGTGATCTTCTCCTAAGATTATCTTCTTTTGGTCTCATTGTGGGGAATGTTTAGAGTCCTGTATAATTTATCATATCAGAGTGTAATGTATTGTCTTTTACTTGTAGATTTGTGGGCACATTCTATTTACCACAAATAAGGGAAACCATACAACCCATGTTTCTTTGGGTCTGGCTTACTTCACTTAATGTACCTTTTTCCAAGTCTTTCCATTTCCTTACAAATGGAGTGATGTCATTCTTTTGGATGGAAGTACTTAATTTCATTGTGTGTATTCATATACCACATTTTCCTAATCCATTCATCCATTGATAGGCATCCATGTTGATTCATATCTTGGCTATGGTAAACAATACTGCAATGAACATGGCTGTGCTGGTAGCTTTAGTGTGGCATTGTTTGTGTTCTATTGGATAAATGTCCAGGAGTGGAATTATAGGGTTATAGGAAAGATTTATATGGTTGAACAAGTCTACATTCCCACCAATGGCGCAGTATTGTTCCCATTTGGCCACTTCCCTGACAATGTCTGTTATAGTTAGTTTTCTTGATAATGGCAATTCTAACTAGGATAAGGTAGAATCTCATTTCTTTCTTTCTAGTCCTGGGGCTTGAACTCAGGGTCTGAGCACTGTCTCCATTCTTCTTTTCTTAAGACTAGCACTCTACCACTTGAACCACAGTGCCACCTCTGGCTTTTTCTGTATATGTGTTACTGAGGAATCAAACCCAGGACTTCATGCATGGGAAGCAAGCACTCTACCACTAAGCCACATTACCAGCCTCCCTCAATGTTGTTTTGATTTGCATTTCTTTTATGGCCAAAGATGTTGAAAGGAAATTTAAAAAAATAAGTAAATGGAAAAACTTTCCATGCTCCTGGATTAGAAGGATTAACATCTTTAAAATGACAATACTGCCAAAAGCTCTCTACAAATTCAATGCAATACCCATCAAAATCACATTATTCAATGATAAAGAGAAAGCAGCCTAAAAATCATATGGAATAATAAAAGAGCCCAAATAGCAAAAACAATACTTAGTAGGAAGAACAGTGTTGGAGGAATATTAACACCAAACTCCAAAGCCATAGTAATAAAAAAAAAGCATGGTATTGGCACAAGAATAGGCCTGAGGACCAATAGAATAGAACTGAAGACCCAGAGTTGAATCCAGAGACCTATAGCCACATGACATTTGATAAGGAAGACAAAAACACAGGATAGAAGAAAGACAGCCTCTTCAAAAACACAGGCTAGAAGAAAGACAGCCTCTTCAACAAATGGTGCTGGCAGAACTGGCTATCCATGTGCACAAAACTGAAGCTAGATTCTTATATATTACCTGTATCAGAATCAATTCCAAATGGATCAAATAGCTTATTGTAAGGCCAGATACCATGAAAATACTTCAGAAAGGGATAAGGGAAATACTAGGGCTCCTAAGCACATGTTAAAACTTCCTAAGTAAAGATCATGAATCACAACAAATCAAAGACTGGAGAAATGGAATTGTATCAGACTGGATAGTTATTGCATGCCAAAGCACATACCTAGCAAGATACATAGAAATCCCATGGAATGGGAGAAAATTTTAAATAGACAAGGGCCTCATATCTAAAATATATTTAAAGCTCAAAAAATTAAATGCCCTAAAAATAAACCCTAGAAAACCTCAAAACCTAATTAGTTAATGAACTAAAGATTTAAAGAGGGGCTTAGCAGAAGTAAGAATGGCCAACCCACACATAAAGAAAGATAAAATGTTCTGTTGCCCATTCTAGCCCATAATAAAATATTGCTGTTGCCCATTCTAGCCCATAATAAAATACTGACAGCAAGAAATAAAGGATCTTTACCAGCCACATACAAAACATTTTGAATTTGGGGACTTAGTCTTCTTTTTTTTGTTGTTGTTCCAGAGCTGAGGACTGAACTTGGAACCTTTCACTTGCCAGTCAAGTGCTCTTCCACTGAGCTAAATCCCCAACCCCAACTTAATCCTTTAAAATAATAGTCTCTTGCTTAGAGGTCACAGGGACAAGATTTTTTAGGAGTTTGGGAAAATATCTTTTTGGTCTGGATGTGGCCTTAGTTTTCAGGTGGTGAGCTTTTCTGATGCACATGCTGCCTTATCTAAAAGAAGATGATCTTGGTTCTATATCTATAAAGAAGTTATTGATTAACCAGCTGGGGTAGCAAAGTCCCTGAGTCTCCTTTATCCAATTACCAATCAAAAAGTCAGAAGTGGAGCAGTCAAGAGCAGGTAGCTTTGCAGAATAGGAAAGAAATTAACTACTAAGGTACAGAATAGGTAAGAAGAGCAGAGGCTTCCATAGCACAACTTTAATACATTAAGTGGCTTCATTAATATATTATAGTTCTAAACAAAGGAGGAGGCTGCAATGGTTGGTAAGAAATGTATGCATTATCCTGTCCATGTAATTGTAACCCCTCTGTACAGTATGTTCACAAATAAAATAAAATAAATTAAAAAATATATTATAGTTCATCTGCTAGGACTATCCTAGACATATACTATTTATTACAAATGATGGAAATCATAGGATCTATGTTTCTTTGGGTCTGGTTTACTTTACTTAATATGATTTTTTCCAAGTCTTTCCATTTCCTTACCAATGGGGCAATGCCATTCTTTCTGATGGAAGCATAGAATTCTGTTGTGTATATATACTATTTTCTTGGTCCGTTTATCTACTGAGGGGCATCTGGAATAGCTCAATAGCTCTGTGCATATGACCATAAAAGATGATGATAAGCAAAATGAACTTTAGGACATGAAAATAAAACATTTTTCTTTGTTGTTGTACTTAATGCATTATGTGATTTTTTTTCCTTTTTTTCCCCTATGGTTTATCCCCTGTTGTCACTGTACTTGATTTTCATGCCCTGGGTATTGTATATATGTTTATCTGCATTAGGGAAGGGAAGTGGAACAAGAAAATGGTGAGACGAAGGACAAAGGTGAACCAATGTAACAGCAAAACTCACAAGACAATATGTTGGAAATGAACTTTAAATCTTTGGAGGGAGGATTGGGGAGAGAGAGAGAAAGGGAGAGAAAAATGAAAGAAGGAGTGACAATTTTGATAGGAATTGTACTCACTACCTTATATATGTAAATGTAACCCCTCTGTACACACCCTGACAATAAAATTAAATTAAAAAATAATATATTATAACTCAGATCTATGTCTTTCAAAATCAATAAATTTTTATGGCACTAGGGATTTAACTCACAAACTTGAATGTACTAGTCAAGTGTTCTTCACTGAGCTACATCCCCAAATTAGAAGTACTTAAAATCCATTAACAATAAGTCAAACTAGAGTACTTCTTTAGATTTTCCCTTGGGTGCAGTAACTGAGTAAGTACATGTAATTTCTCATAGGTCCAATTTCTAGATTCCTGACTATAAATATCCAAATGTATTTTCCCTTATTACTTAAAAATTCAACTTGTAGCAAAATTGAAGAGTTACAAAAATTAACACCAAATTTCCTTGTTTTCTAGCTACCTTTCATTGTAACCTAGTTGAACTGTGCTCACATTTCAGGTAACAATAATTCAATTATCACCAACCAGGTATCAACACAGGTAAAATAATATTGCTTAGCAAATTAAATAAAGTAATCTAAAGTTTTAAAGGAAGATCTAGAAGCTGTTTCAATTGTCCTGGAAGCTACTTTTCTCTGCACGAGTAGGGTATTAGTGGGCATTGGTCAGTCTAGATATTTTAAAATATTATTTGCAAATTAGGATTGTAGAAGAGTTAGAATTGTTGAATTATAAGGTGTAGGCATAACCAAGCTTTTAGGCTTAGATCATATAATTGAATAAAATGGGTTATTTAAAAATTATTTTAATTATATTACAGTTGTTACACAAAGGTTTCATATAGAAAAGCAGTTCATGAACACAATGTATCTTTATCAATGTCACCCCTTTTAACTTTCTAATCTCCCTTCCATCCACCCGTTCCCTTATTTATATTAATTTTATGACATAGACAGTGAATTCTTCTGTTTGTTTGTTTATTTTTTATTGTGAAAATACCATATAGAGCGGTTACAATTACATGGGCAAGATAATGAGTACATTTCTTATCAAGCATTATTGCCTCCTCCTTTGTTTCCCCTTCCCATCTCCCCTGCCCTCCACTCCAACCCACCCCACCTCCCCCCCTCCCTTCTCCCACCCCCCCCTCCCCCGCCAAGTTGTAAAGTTAGTTGTTATGTTGAAAAAAGACAGTGAATCTTTCCCTTTCCCTTCTCTCCCTGTTGGCCCTATCTCCCCTCTTTGACATACCCATTTTCTGGTGTTTATTTTATTTTATTTATTTATTTATTTTAGAGTAGACAGTTTTATTTGAGATGATTTGAGCTTTCTTGAACAGCTCTAAGCATTAATACCAGAAAGCAGTATTTTCTTTCCTTCTTTCTTTCTTTCCTTCTTTTATGTGTATTTTTTATTGTAAAAACATTGTACGGAGGGGTTATAGTTACATGAGTAAGATAATGAGGGAGGAGTAAGGGAGGTGGGAAGGGAAGGAATGGTAGAGGAAAAACAAAGGAGGAGGTAACAATGCTTGATAGGAAATGTACTCATTTGCTGGTGTTCATTGTGATGGGCTTTGATCTAGTCTTTCTAAAAGATTATACTATTTGAACTCCTAAAGTATATTATACTTAATTCATTTCTAACCACTTGCAAAGCACCCAACATGTTTTACTTATAGATTTATAGATCCATTCTACATACCACAAATGAAGGAAATCATACAACCTTTGTTTTTCTGAATCTGAACTACTTCATTTTCTATAATTTTTCAAGTTTTCCCATTTTCTTTTAAAAAATTATTTATTTCTTTATTTATTTAGGTCAGTCGTGGGGCTTGAACTCTGGGCTTGGGTGCTGTCCCTCAGCTCTTCAGTTCAAGGCTAGCATCTACCACTTGAACCACAGCACCACCTCTGGTTTTCTGGTGGATTATTAGAGATTAGCATCTCAGAGACTTTCCTTGCTGGGGCTGGCTTTAAACTGGGATCCTCAGATCTCAGGCTCCTGAGTAACTAGGATTACAGGTGTGAGGCATCAGCGCTAGGCTTAAAATTTCTTTAATTTTAATTTGTATTGTTATTGTAGAGGTGATAATACAGAGGGGTTACAGTTACATGAATCAGATTATGGATAACAAGTGCAATTCTTTTTTAAAATATGTTTTTTTTGAGGGGGTCCGGTCGTGGGGCCTGAACTCTGGGCCTGGGCACTGTCCCTCAGCTCTTCAGCTCAAGGCTAGCGCTCTACCACTTGAACCACAGCGCCACTTCCGGCTTTTTATCTTTTTGCTTATGTGGTGCTGAGGAATCGAACCCAGGGCCTCAGGCATGCAAGGCAAGCACTCTACCACTGAACCACCTTCCCAGCCCCTAAAATATGTTTTTTATTATAAAAATACTGTACAGAGGTGAGCAAGGTGCAAGGTAATGAGTACATTTCCTATCAAGCATTGTTACAATTCTTTTTGAACCATGTTTTCCTTTCTCTTGGTCTCTCCCAGTTTTTCCCTCACACCCCCACCCACAAGATGTACAGTTCCTTTTCCACATAGTGGCTAGTGAGTACCACTGTTGTATTTGTTCATCCTTTGTTCCACCCATTTTCTTACAAGTGGTACAATATCATTATTTCTATTAGATGAGTAAAATTCCATTATATATGTTATATACATATGCATATATGTTTACGTCCACATATATTTATATATGTTACACAGATAAATGTATATATACACATATATAGGTGTATATACCTATATATACATGTATGTATATATGTATGTATGTATGTATGTATTTATCTATATATCATATTTTCTGGATCTCTTTGTCAATGGGGGCATCAGGGCTGATTCCATATCTTGGCTATGGTAAATAGTGCTACAGCATGGTTGTGCTTAATGCTTTACTGTAACCTTGTTAATGTTTTATTAAATAAATGCCCAGGATGGGAATTGCTGGATAGTTCTATATTTAGTTTTTCAGGAGTCTACAAACTGGTTTCTAGAGTGTTTGGACAAACTTACAATCCCACCAAAGTGTATTAAAGTTCCTTTTGGCCAAATCCTCATAGCATTTGCTGTTTGCTTTCTTGATGGTGGCCATCTAACAGGGATGGTGTGCAACCTTAGTGGTGTTTTGATTTGCATTTCCTTTATGGCCAGAGACAGTGAACATTACTTCAAGTATCTATTGGCCATTGTTACTGCTTCTGAGAATTCTAACTCATTATCCATTTATCAATTTAGCTACTGTTTGAGGGTTTAATTTTGAGGATTTAATTATTTAAATTCTAAATATAGTCTGGATATTAGACCATGTCTCATCTATAGCTGGTAAAAATCTATCATTTTGTGGACTTTCTATTTAGTTATTGAGTTATAAAAATGCCTTGGTAACAGTACTATTTAGTATAATTCCTGTCATGTCTTTCTGATAGTAGAGAGAAACTTAGAGGCCTTAGGCTTTGGTAATAATATAAACCAAACAGCCATAATTATACCCAATCAGAAAAGGAGACTCAGGCATGGATGGATATAGGCCTTTAGATTCAATAGCAAAAGAACAAAATCAATTTATTTGCCTTGCAAAATGACTTATTATCATCCATAACATTATACTTTGGGCTGATTTCATTTTCAGAGTTCAAATTTGTTTATACTATGCAGTAAGTATGAAAAATACCTATAACCTCTGCTTTTTTATCAAAGATATGGACCTTACCATTTATGTACTAATTTAAAGTTTCAAAACACTTTCACTTACATGATTTTATTTTTACTGGTCCCAAGAACCCTACCTAAAAGGGCCCATATAGGGCTGTCACAGGTCTGGAGGCTGACAGTCCAAGGTTTCAGTGTTAGCTGGTTCTAAGTCTTGTAAGGATCTAACCTCTGCTTCCAAAATGGCACTGTGTTACTGCATGCTGAACAGTATAGGAAGGCTGTGTCCTCTCAGAGCAGAAGAGTAGATGAAATGTAAATAAAATATGCTGAATATTCAATATTATAAGAATCTTTTTCTCTTTCACCAATGGAGGGACCATCCTGAAGCAATTACCTTCCAAGACTTCATTTCTTAATATAATCACATTGGTCATAGTTATATATAAGTGAATTGGTCATATTTCAGCACATCAATTTTGGAAGAAAAACATGCAAACCATAGTAGTGCCCTATGCCCATTTTATACTCTAGGAGACTGAAGACAGGAAAAGCTGTATGATCCATCTAGGGTTATATGGTAAGCGTTTATGCTGAATTCTTACACATGAACCAATATAATTCAAGGGCTTGGCTACTGGATCTGGGATTCCATACAGAAATGCAAATTTAAGACATTAACTATTAAATAATGAAATTTATATGTCTGAAACATTGAATATTGTTTTAGTCCTTATATAATCTTGTTTTTTAAAAAAAATTTATCATTTATGCTTATATCAACTGTGTCTCTCTGTCTATATCTAGTAGTTATAAAATTCTGATTCCTTAGACAGAATCCTGGGGAAAGAGGAGACCAGAGATTAGGTGCTCTATTAGCACATCCATTATTCTAAAAAGCTGTTTTTAAGCCATGGAGTGACAAAGAAATATTTGTTTGGAATTGATGGTAGGCATAGTGCATATGAAGATTCATTTCATTTTTCTCAAAGCTAAATTATTAGAACGAGTTCTTTATTCTCATTGGAATTACAAAAATGAGCACTGTTTAGCGGTTTTTGTTGTTGTTTTCTTTTTTCATCCTCTTATTGACTCACATATTATAGCAAATAGGATAGAGCTGTATATAGAAAACAAAAATGACTTTTTAAAAATCAAAATGAGCAATAGAAATGAAAAAACAACTGCCATAAAAGAATAAAATTCTTAAATCCATCTGGTCCTAATAAAGTCAGTATGTGTATAGGTATCTATTGTATGTAAAGGGGATAAAGGAACCTTCCATTTTTGCACTAATTTACAGTTTGAGTATACTTTCACTTACATGATTTCCTTTTTACTGGTTCAAAGAACCTTACCTAATAGGGCTCAGGTAGGGCTGCGACAATCACATGATTGTATAGAGTGTACTGGCACATTTCCACATGTCTTCTTTGTATTCTTTTGTTCTGAGATGACATTTGAAGTCATTTGAGTGTTTGTGAAAAGTGTAGGAAACTGTGTGATATTTGACATTGTGTAGCTATTTCCCTGAAGAAGTGCTCTGTGAAGGAAGAGGCCGACTTGGGGAGTGGAGGTGTGGTTACTGGAGAGCTAAGAAGTGGAATGAGCCTGCAAACCAGTTAGAGTGTGTAGAAGGAAAGATCTTCCCATTCCTCAAGAGATTTGTGTGAATAACCAACCAAACCAAACAATAGAACCTCTTAATATGCCAGATACATACGAAGTTCAGGGGCAATGCTCTACCTCCTTTTAGTGGTTTGGAGGTCATTGGACATTTTGAATTCTAAATTATTTCCTTGGTGCCAACATTCTGACTTGAATTTGTATTAATAATCCTGAATAAATATATTAGATCAGTACATGATACATTGCATGTTGCATAATTTAGATAGATGTATTCTTTTTTTTTTTTACTTTCCCATCCTGGCACTTGAACTCAGGGCCTGGGCACTGTCCCTCTGCTTCTTTTGCTCTTTGAGTTTTTTCGGTTTATGTGGTATGAGGAATCAAACCCGGGGCTTCATGCATTCTAGGCAAGCATTCTATTATTAGGCCACATTCCTGGCAATAGATAGATGCATTCTTGATCCTTCTGCTTTTTTTCCCCATTTCTCTTATGATCACTAGTTTCAAATCTTTTATTAATAAGTTTTTTCATTGTGAAAATACTGTACAGAGAGGTTACAATTACATGAGCAAAGTAATGAGTACATTTTTATCAAGCATTGTTGCCTACTCCTTTGTTTCTTCTTACCATCCCTGCTCTCCCATCTCTTCCCTCTTCCCCCACCCCCGCCAGAAATGAATGATCACAAACAAGACCATTCTAACGCTACAGCCCAACTAGGTTTATTAGAGGATTATTTACCATAGCTAAGATATGGAACCAACCCAGATGCCCCTCAGTAGATGAATGGATCAAGAAAATGTGGTTTATATACAAAATGGAATTCTATGCCTCCATCAGAAAGAATGACATTTTCCCATTTGTTAGGCAATGGAAAGACTTGGAAAAAATTATATTAAGTGAAGTAAGCCAAGCCCAAAGAAACATAGGTCCCATGGTTTCCCTTATCTGCAATAACTAGTACATGATTGAGACAAGCAGAAATGGTCAGATCCCTCTGCTTTTAAGAGAATAGAAATCCTAGATTTCAAGATGTGAAGAAGATGGGGTTTTGAGAGATTGCCAAAGTAGCTATTGCTACAGAGTTGTACCTGTGGTGAAAGAAACAGGATGCCACTTATTTTCCATTATTAATTAAATAATACCTTATGTTGATTAGAGTATTCAATATTCCCTTGGTTGTTCTCTAGAGAGTTCAATGTTTCCAATTTGATTAACTTACACTTTCATCTAATTGTTTCTCATCTATATGTTCTCAGGTAAATACGTATATATGTATGTATATATATATATATATACATACATATATACATGTCTATATATGCATACATACATATCTGATCCGAGATTTTAATACTAAATTTGAAGGAATATCAAATTCCCTGGGTATAAGTATACCAACTGCAGACAATGTGAGGAAAATCTTACCGTTTTATTCCATACTTGGCACAGACTTGGCACCTAGTATTTGCTTGATGAGCCAAAGGACTACTGTATCTGCTCTCACGGCACAACAGAAATAATGCAATTTACAGGGAAATACATGGACATTGTCTCTGATCCTATCATTACACTAAGATTCAAAGGCAGTTACTTTTATAAATAGATAAAGAGTTGAAACTAGATTACAGTCACCTGGCAACCCATGGAGTTTTCATTCTATCACTATTTATCATCAAGTGAACATTACATTTCTCAAAGTGGTGTTACCTATGATGCTCTTGTTTTTATGATTTGATTATTATGAGTAGACATTGTATCTGGAAATCTTCTAGTACATTCATTTAACAAAGCATTTTCCAAATCATATTCCATGGGACATTAGTTCCAGGGCTACATAATGAATAACTTGGAATTTAGATTCTTTGGTTTAATAAAAGTAGAAAATGTTACATACATTCTCACTTACAGATGTCTGTGTTATGTCTTAAAGATCTCCAAGAAAAATGCCTTTGAAGAAGTCTCCTTAATTGCACTTCCTTGTGAATGTCCTAAATTATGAGAACAATAAACACTGTGTTTATACTGTACATATTAATGTTTTTAGAACAGTATTTCTAGGGATAAAAATTTTGGGTGTTACTGTCATGTGAGGCCCAGCTTTGACCAAGAATTTCCCAATGATCTCCAGTCCTTGAGAGTAACCTGTTCCTTTAATTGTTTTAACTTGAAGGGAGACTCAAGGATTTTTAATTTTTACCATGAAGATAGAAGGCAGACCAGACATTCATTAAGGACATATGCATTTTCTTGAAGTTTTGATAGAGAGAGTCAGAATGTTATACAGAAACATCATTTCCCTAGCTTATTCCCTTTACTCTGTTATAATTACAGTGCCAGCCCTTTTCAATCTCAGAAATGCCCTGGTTTGAGCACATGGTAGTTCTCAAATTCTACTCCACCACCTTAAGCACATTTTTCTTCATTTTGTTCTCTCTTTTGACAGCTAATTCCCATCTTGTCTTTCTTGGTTTTTCTCTACACCATGCCAAGTATCCACTTCTACTGTGTTATTCCTTAACCGTTAGTGGCAAGGAAGAAGCATCTTTCTACTGTGAGGGAAGTTTCAAAAATTCTCGATGGGAAGCTGGGGAGATAGGTGGAGGGAAGGGATGCTAGGGGAAAAACAAAGGAGGGGGTAACATGCTTTATAGGAAAAGTACTCGTTACCTTACTCATGTACTCATGTACAGTATCTCTACAATAAATATATGTATTTAAAAAAGCTTCTAAGAGGAGGCAACAATGCTTGATAGGAAATGTACTCATTACCTTACTCATGTTAGTAACCCCCCTGTACAGTATTTTTACAATAAAAAGTATTAAAAATAAAAAACTAAAAAAATATTTTTAAAAGCTTCTAAGAACCCATGAGAGGAATCAGAGTTAAAAACAAATAAGTAAAAGCCAATCTTTCTCTACAGGCCATGTAACAGAGTTCTCACTACAGACAATGTGCTGCTCTCTATATATTGTGATATCTACTTCTACGATGTAAGTTGTTTTTCAATAGGTCTGCAGGTGTACTCTTTAGGATATCCATGCCTATATCCCCACTGCACTCAGAGCTCAGGTTCAAGTCGGCTTCATCCCCCCCATCCCCTTAAGATTTTTCACTCTGCTCTTCTAGTTCCTCTATTACATCTCTCCTTGGTACCCTGTGTTGCTTTGCAACTGTAGCCTTCTCTGACTCTTAAGTGATCTTTTCCTAACTCACTATTCCTTTCTGTGTTGTCAAATTAAATATTGACTACTATAGAGTTTCACACTTACTTGCTCAACTGAATTTTGAGTTGAACTTCCCTCTGACATATGTCCTTGAAAATAGAAATAGTCCTGATTGTTCTGCATCACTTGCTGGGGCTTGTATATTCTAAGGATTGAATGCATTAGGAAGTTTCTTTCATATAGACTTATTTAGATCCACTCAGCTATTGTAGAACACCTGGACAGCTTCCAAAACTGGCTTTTGTCAATATTACAGCAATGAACATGCATGTGTAAGTGTCTTTACAGTATCCTGGCTTATGAAATTCTGGGTATATGTCCAGGCAACTTGTAGGTGGGAGAAGGAGGGAAAAATAGGGAGAGAGAGGGGGGAGGGAAGGAGTGACATTGTTCAAAAAAGAAATGTACTCTTTATCTGACTTACATAACTCTAGTCCCACTGTACATCACCTTTATAATAACAACAAAAATTTAAAGAAGAACTGTACTCAATGCCTGACTCACGTAACTGTATCCTCCATGTATGTCACCTTTATAATAACAAAAAAAATTAAAAATAGAAGAAATTGATTTAGACATTATCTATTCCCAATCTGAAACCCTCTCAGTGACTTGCATAAGGTCACCATTTATACAAAACAATGCAAATTGTGAAAAAATTGCTAATTTATTTATTAGAGGAATATAACTCAAAATTAAGGCTCTACAACTCCCAAAGAACTTTAATTTTGCATTGGATTGAGAATTACTGCCCCTGAGAATTACTAGCTTGTGTATTACTGCTCTGATTTTTCTCCTTAGTTTTTCCCATAGGTAAAAGCATGGGAAAGATTTTATGAACTCTATTGGCTTCATGTGAGATTTACATACAGTGTCTATGTTGTGCTGAAGGCTGACCGAGAATCTTCATGATTTCATGAGAGAGCATGTGCCTATTTACCACTTTATTTCATAGAAGAAATTATTTGCAGTTCACTAGGTCAGCTAAGCACATTTCTGACAAGTGTCATTTTTCTCAGGGCTTTTAGGGAATTGCACCTTTTCCTTGTGAGGGGAGTTGATGGGACACACCCCCGTCAGCTGTCACTGCTGCTCTGGGAGGAGGCTGTCCGCTGACAGGCTTGTGGCTGTTCCTTGGCAGAGTATTGCTGTACATCTCCTCTGGGCAGGCCATTTATCATAGAACTCAGCCTGCACAGAGGGATGCTGCAATTTCATAGCCATCCTGCAAGTGACAGGTGATCACCCTCGCCTCTGGTAGGGTCTGCTAGGTCTGTAGAGGTGGTGAGGGTCATTCCTGCAGGTGACATCACTCTTCCTGAGAATGGCAAGCAAGTGCAAATGCACAAATACTGCTGCCATGCACCCTTCACCAAGTTCTCTTTCAACAAAATGTTGATTGTCCATTCCTGGTCGAATTTAGGATTCCTTCATGGGTTTATCTTTTTCCCATTATTCTACTACAGAATACAAATGTGTTTCTTTAGTGAACAAGAGGCACTTATAGTCTCAAAGCTTTATATAAATTCTCTAATCATGATTTACGATTTCATTGTTCTCAGATGAGAACGCATGAGGTTCGCGCTGGATGAGGGTGTTCTCTCTGCTTTGGGTCAGCTTAGTAAGGCTGCTGTTTTTGATAAGTGCCTGGGTACAATGTAGTATGGAACTAGAGATTCATTGAATGCATGATTCCTCTTGCCTCTGGGCATTTTTTCAGTATCATCTCATATGCCTGGAGTCTGATAGTACCTCACACTGCAGCTGGCCTCCCACATTTGGTAGTCACTTAATTCACAAGGTGTCTTCTCCAGGAAGCCGTCTCTGATTTACCCTCTAGGTTGGGTATTTTCCAAATATTCCCACTGGGACGTGCAATCAGCCTATCTTATATAACTCTATTCTATATGATGAATTGTTGGTTAAGAGTATTTTGCATATCATTTACATGTTTTGATATGTTCTTATTTAATGCATTTTATTCTATATCATGAAACATGGTTTATTTAAGGAATCACCTATCATTGGATTGAGGAGATATCAGAATTTTGTTTTTTTTTTTACTATTGGAAATAATGCAAAGATGAATATTCTAGTAACTGAGACCTTACAGCTTATTTTGGAAGAATGTTAGAAATAAATGTTTGAAATATTAAAATGTTGGAAATATTTTTTTGCGTTTTGTGGGATTTACATCCTACAATCTAATTAAAATTGGAAATTTGAGTACAGTGTGAAACAAATAAAAGTAGCAAATGCCCCAGTGAGATAAACTGAGTTTATATTAGTTTGATAATTGTATAGCATAAGTTATATGATAATATCACATAATTACTCAACAAAATAACACATATAAATATGTTCTAGGATGTGGCAAGATGCATAAACTAAGAGAATGTTGTAGTATAAAATATGAGCATGGTGCATACAGAAATACTATAAACAAGGAAACCTAGGGAAAACAATGCCATGATATTCATGATACATTATGAATTCCTTTTCAAGCCAGAATGTTAGCTTTTTGAAAGGGATCTGTTCAGATCAGATGACATTTGAATTGAGACTCAAAGTATAGGTGTGACTTGTGTATTGGAGAAGAGAGATAGTATATGGGGAGAAAATTCTAAGTGGGAAGAAATATGATAGCAAAATTTTAAAGCAGGAAATCAATGGGCATTTTTCTAGAATTGCGAATATTGCCAATTTTCACCCAAATAAGAATTAGCATTTAAAAAAGTCCTTCCATTTGTCCAACACTTTATGTTTCTTGTTTTAGATACATAAAAGAAAGACATTTGCTTTTGTATTAATATGAGTGTACTTTAGGAGCCTTTCTATCATTAGCTATTTTCTTGCTTTTCTAAAAATTAGAAATAAATGTCAAATTTTATTGAGTTATTTTTCCAGAGAAACCATTGAGAAAATACATGACTTTTCTCTGAATTTTCAATATGAAGTTTTAGATAGACAATTTATAATATTGAATCAAACTAGGGTTTTTTTGGCTAAGGCTCACTTGTCCATGATGTTTTATTTTTTTGTATCTGAATATGTTATTGTGTGTTCACTAAGTTTTCTAGTAATGCCTTTTACCTGTATTTTTATTGTTTATAGTTTCAGCTACCCTTGGTCAAATAGGAAAAAAAACAAAGGAGGAGGTAACAATTCTCGACAAATGTACTCATTACCTTACTCATGTAACTGTATCTCCTCTGTGCAGCATCTTTACAATAAAATAAAATTTAAAAATACAAATGAAGAATACATGAAATAAACAATTCATGCATTTATATTGTGCCACAAGCTGAATAATTTGACAAAAATATTAGTCTCATTCTTACTTCCCAGGACATGAATTATTTATTTGTTCCATGGATTTGTGCTCTATGTGACCCCTTTCATTTAGTCACTTCTTAACCTCCTTGTTTATCAGAGTAAATGTGTGCCTTTCACAATGCTTGTGTTCAGTAGCCATTATTTTAGTTAATAATCTCCCCCAAAGGACAGTTCTGATATGCCAGACAAAAGCACTAAGTGATTTTTTTTAGTTGAGTGAAAATTCTCAACTTTCTAACTGAGGAAAATAACATTAACTGTTAGGATCCATAATAAGGTGTACTTGCTAATATCATACTATGTCTAATTTCTAAATTAAACATTATCATAAGATTGTACATTGAGGAAAACATAGTACATGCAGAGTTTGGTGGCTTTTGGATGTACCCATTGTGGAAGATTAGATATCTTGAAAATATTTCCCACTTAGATATCCTGAAAATATTTCCCACTAACAAGAGGATGCAACTGTAATTAGAATATTTACATTTAGGCAAACTTTCATATTTTTAAAATAGTGTATCAGGTTTATCTATCAGCACTCTGAAGGTTTGGTCTGGATGAATTTCTCTGAAATCCCTTGATATTAAGAGTCTGCTAACTGCTTTTTTTTTTTTTTAACAAATGGGTCTGTTCATGCTTCATATTTCCAGTGGAGGTAATGTTGGTAAACTATTTTACTTTATGAGAGTGTTCATTTCATTTGGATTTCTAAACTTGTTTTCATATATGTTTACCAGATAGTTTCTTGTGACGATTTTAGAATTCTCTCTGATTGAAAAATCATCTCTTTGTCATTACTTATTTTGTGAATCAGAGCCAAATGGTTAGCATTTATAATATATAGAGGACTGGGAGTAGTTATGAAACTTAAGGTTCTCTACTTTTGATTGGCATTTCTACTTAGCCTTTCTAGGATGTACAGTGTAATGAAAAATATAAAGTGCAAAAATATGCAATACATTTAGTGTAAGAAAAGAAATACAGGAGCAAAGGCAGATTAGTAAGATTGGATATCTTTACTTTCATTGGAATTGGATGGAAAAAATAAATTATTTCAAGAGACCAGGTAACAATAGGAAATAAGTCATTTATATGGGCCTTATTTTCATGGCCATATGAGTGTTTCACAAATCCAAAAGGAAAAGAAATCTACAATAATGGCAGGTATAGCCATAAAAGCCAAACTAGTAGATATAAATGAAGTTTATTTAAATGAATTAATCACAATCACTAAGAAGCAGAGAGTGGGGGATAAAACAAATTGTTATTTCAAACTCTGATGCTTTGTTAGCAGTCTTCTTTACTAAAGCATAAGTTAAACATTCTCCAGTTACTTTTTATTTATCCAGAGAATTTTGCACTGCTGGAGACATGAGCTTCAAATATGAATAGAGGAACTTGTGGAGGGATGCTTGTTTTAGTTCAGGATTCAGGATATCTGGAAAGGCATGGTGATAGAAAGGAAGGTGAAAATGCCTGCTGTGTTCTAGCTTCATCTCCTGCCTGAAAAGTTTGGCAGCTTCACTCTCATATTTAGAAAAGACTAATAAAAGAGCTTCAAACACCAAAAGTGAGCAAAAATAAAACGCTCCTTACACCCATCAGAAAATCAAAACTGAGAGCAAACTGCCATTCCAGTATCTGCTGGAAAGATAGAGAATGCAGATGCCCCGCACCTGAGATCTAGACACATTGAGAAAAAGTTCATGCAGTAGTGGGAACTCATAAAGAAGACAACTTGCTGGAGGCAAAATGTGGAGGTAGTGGTGAGAAACTCCTAGGATCCACAGAGTTGGCCTCTGTGTGTGTGTGTGTTTGTGTGTGTGTTTGTGTGTGCATGTGTGTGTATGTGTGTATCTGTATGTGTGCATGTGCATGTAAAATAATTTGAATATTCTTGGATATGCATTATTAATATGACATCACTCGTTAGAAGAATGGATATGGTGAAGGCTCCTCACATTAGGGCACAGTGTTGAGTTAACAGCATTCCTGGAAGTACTTGTGTGGATTATGCAGTCTACATAGATGTTAGTGATTTTATCTTTGTTGTCTTACAAAATAAATTTTTAGGAATTGTTGAATTATTTTTATTTTCAATGACAATGATTTTTTTTATTGTCAAAGTGATGTACAGAGGGGTTACAGTTACGTAAAAGTACATTTCTTGTTACCCCTTCTCTCATTTTTCTCCTACTTTCCCTCCCTCCAACCCATACATTCCCAAGTTGCACAGCATATTATCTTGTGTATATCATTTCCAGCATATTGTCTTGTGTATATCCCTGTTGCATTGGTTCCCCCTTTTCCTTTGTCTTACCATTCTGTTGTTCCTCTTCCCGTCCCTAATTCAAATAAACATGTATACAATACCAGGGTACCAAAATCAAATACAGTGACAACAGGGAATATACCATAGGAAGATGAGCATAGAAAAGAAACAAGAAATTACATAGTACATTAAAAACAACAATAACAAAGATAAATCTCTTGTGTCCATGTCTTGGAGTTCATTTTGCCTAGCATCACCCTATGTGGTCAAATGTACTTAGCTATTGAACTATTTTGCTCATCTGCTATGATTATCCTAGACATATACTAATTATTGCTAAGCACCATGGGACCCATGGTTCTTTGGATCTGGCTTATTTCACTTAATATGATTTTTTCCAAGTCTTTCCATTTCCTTACAAATGGGGTGGTACCATTCTTTCTGATGGTACCAAAATATTTCATTATATATATATATATATATATATTTATATATCAAGAAAATGTGATATATAATGTAATACATATGTATAATGTAATATAATGTATATATAATATAATATATATCACATTTTCTTTATCCATTCATCTACTTAAGGGCATCTGGGTTGGTTCCATATTTTAGTCATGATGAATAATGCTTCTGGTAGCTTTAGTATGGTCTTGTTTGTGATCATTTGGGTAAATGCCCAGAAGTGTTATTGCTGGATCATGGTAGCTTTATGTAGACTTTTGAGGAACCTCCATACTGCTTTCCAGAGTGGTTGAACAAGTTTACATTCCCATCAACAGTGCAGTAGGGTTCCTTTTTGGCCATATCCCCTCCAGCATCTGTTGTTACAAGATTTTTTGATTATAGCCATTCTAACTGGGGTGAGGTGAAATGTCAATGTTGTTTTGATTTGCATTTCTTTTATGGCTAGAGAGGTTGAGCATTTCTTCATGTGTCTATTGGCCATCCTTCTTTCCTCTTCAGAGAAGTCTTTCTTTAAGCCTTTAGCCCACTTATTTATTAGGCAGTTGTTTCTTTAAGGATTTGTTGTTGGGGGATTTAATTTTTTGAGTTCCAGGTATATTTTAGATATGAGACCCTTGTCCATTGTATGGCTAGTGAAGATCTTCTCCCACTCCTTGGGCTTTTTTTTTTTTTTTTTTTTATCTTGCTAGCTATGTCCTTTGCCACGCAGAAGCTCTGCAGTTTCATGCAATTCCATTTGTCCAACTTTTCTTTGATTTGTTGTGTTTCTGGGTCTTTATTAAGAAAATTTCAGCCTGTGCCAAAGAGCCCTAGAGTTTCTTCTATTCTTTCCTGTAAGGTTTTAAGGGTGTCTGCTTTTACTTCGAGGTCTTTGATCCATTTGGAGTTGATTCTGGTGTAGGGTGATATATAAGGATCTAGCTTTAGATTTCTACAGGTGTTTAGCCAATTTTGCTAGCACCATTTGTTGTAGAGGCTGTCTTTCTTCCATCCTATTTTTGGTTCATTTTTCAAAGATTAGGTGGCTATAAGTCTGTGGGCTCATTTCTGGGTCTTCAGTTCTATTTCATTGGTCCTCAGGTCGTTCTTGTGCCAGTACCAAGCTGTTTTGATTACTATGGCTTTGTAATAGATTTTGAAGTTTGCTATTGATATTCCTCCAGCACTGTTTTTTTTTTTCTACAAAGAAATGTTTTTGCTATTCTCGGTCTTTTGTAGTTTCACATGAATTTTTGGATTGCTTCTATTATTTCATTGAAGAATGAGGTTGGAATAATG